>NC_135498.1:147593935-147893935 GCF_052857255.1 Amblyomma americanum
GGCGACTTCCCGGTTGGGCGTCTCCTCGCGCTGAGGCTTAGCTGAACTAGTATTTTCTATTTACGACAGTGTTGTGAAATAGCGATGGGCCCCAATTTTAGTCCTGAAATGAGCCGCCGCGGTGGCTCATTGGATATGGCGCTCTGATTGTGACCTGAGAGACGGGACTTCGATCCTGGCCGGCCGGGACGGTCGCATTTCGATGGAGGCGAAATGCTCGAGGCCCGTGTGCTGTGCGATATCAGTGCACGGTAAACATCCCCACGTGGTCGAAATTATCCGGAGCCCTCCACTACGAAGTCGCTAATAGCCAAAGTCGCTTTGGGACGGTAAACCCCATAAAACCAATCTATTTCTGAAATTTTTAGCGCGACAGCACTGAAGGAGCCGTGACCCTGGACTCCCAGTGTCGGCGGTGTAGGCGCAAGTCGAAATTTTCCGGAGCCCTCCACTACGAAGTCTCTAATTGTCAAAGTCGCTTTGGGACGGTAAGCCTCATAAAACCAATCTATTTCTGAAATTTTTAACGCGACAGCTCTAAAGGAGCCGTGACCCAGGACTCCCAATGGCGGTGCAAGCGCTTGAGCGTAGAATATGGTAGCGTAGGGTGACTCAGGTGACCATCCTCCGAAGAAGCACCATAGGTGGGTCACATAGGTCACGTGACCTTGCGGCGTCATGACAATCTGCCCACGGGATTGTGAGAAAACTGACCACCGTGGCAGGCGGCTGCTAAATGAATGATCGATCACAAGAGGTTGCTCGGGAAGAGAAACTTAGGTCGCACAAGCCCCACGGGTGGCAGCGCCTGCCATCGCAGGGCAGTGGGGCACCCCCTTAACCGTTGCACCATTGCGGAAGGAGTGGTAGGAAGACTCCCAGATACCTATGAATCTAAAGTTGAGAATGACATTAACTGGAATTAAATCATTAAGGCTATTGCGTCATATCGTTTAAGGCGGAGAAAAGGCGCCAGTAAAGGTGTTACAAGGTTCTTCTTTGCGCCTGACTTCTTTCGGGGTGCTCGCTTATTTGGCGTTGGACTCGTAGCAGATGCCAGACGATGGACGATCGATCACACACGGATGAACGGAAGAAACTGGACCTTTATAACACTCGAGAAACTCTGCACAAACAACTATACACAGAAACAGAGGCTGCACACTCAGCTACCAAAGCTGACACAAATTAACGCTCGAGCTCCAAGCTCGCTCTTCACGGCTTGCCGGAAGCAGGGGTCTGCTTACTCCGCTGCGGGAAGCCTGACCAAGAGAACCCCGCATAAATTGACGCAACCCGCTCTTAAATAACCCACTTCGAAACTTCCTCAAACTGGTGAGGGCGCTGGTAGAGAGAGAAGGCGCCGCAGCACATGTTAATGTACGTCTCTCCCCCCCCCCCCCCCCCCGCCTTATCGAGAGCGCTCGAACGATCTAGAACCCATGTCCGCCATGTATCCGCGCGCGCCCTGCTTCGCCAAGGTCGCGGGGGAGGACGCCCTCGCCCCAGTGCTTTGATGGGCTTAAAGCCGCGCGCGCCTTCGGGAATGCCCAGGATATTTTCTTTTCTTTTTTTTTGGGGGGGGGGGGGGCGCTGGCATTGACTCGCGTTCTCTATATCGTCCTTACAGCGCCTTCTCAAATTTTTGTTGTTTTCGCTCACTACAGCTTAAGACGATACCTCCGCGATCGCTGGGCTCTTTCCTCCCAGGTGCTTCGTCAGGCATCGGCGAAGCCACGGCGCTGCATTTCGCCTCCTTGGGCTGCTGGTTATCCCTGATGGCCAGGAACGAGGCGGCCCTGCGAAGAGTAGCCCAGGCATGCCGAGGACAAGGGATCCCAGAAGAGAAGGTAGGAACCATATACCCGAGTCCCGAACACTGAGACAAAAAAAATGTGATTCAATGAGGCTCGGTGCACTATCGAATGGTCATTCGTCTTTTCAGGTAGCCCACAATAGGCAATGTGCATTTCCGTTTCTTGAGGAGGGGCTTATTGAAATTATAGGAGTAGCGGTGGGACATACAGTGCTACTCGTTTCTTGCTGAGCGTGGCGGTACAGACAAAAGTAAACAAGACTGATATGATTCTTCAGCTCAGGCTTGTGTGTTTAAAGCAGACAAGCGCGTAAAAATAGGAGGCTGTGATACGACGCAAAGTGACAGCCTCATGGATGTGAAGCTTGCTGGCTAAGCGCGCCTGTTAGCCCTCTTTTTTTGGTGCATGCCGTGCCTGCGCCTTGAGATGGTCTTTAGGCGTCGTGATCTCTGCGCCGCTCGTGATAAATACTTTCAAAAGTTCTCTCCCCCACGGCACATAATCTCGGCCATTGATGATATGTGTAGCAACATCTGATATCTGATGGTGGTATATGCCATGACATCGTTGTGTGTCTGCGCCGCAGTGTCCGTTTTTGGTTGGGCGGCCAATTTTAAGTGTTTTTGCATTGTCACCTTTTGCTACGTGCCTGGAGCCGTCACTGTGACAGTGCTGTTATCTTCGGCGCTGCTGCCCGGCTGCGAGTGTAAACTGACCGCCGGAAACCTGCGCCCTCGTTCAGTATGACATCACTCAAAGGAGCGAATTTGCTCGCCGCGCATACTACCTGCTTACTTCTTATCATTAAATAAAGGAGGGTGAGAGCGCGGGCTTACCTCACCCAGTTAACACTCGCAGCCGGGGACCGCTGCGCCGCCGCTCGGCTGACAACCCGCTCCCCCTGCGTCACGGCTGGTCGGCTACTTTTGGCAAAAAGGGTACACACTTCTTTTTTCGTGACGTAACAAGTCAACTTAAAATTCCCGTTTCTTTTTTCACTTTCGCCTACGTTTTCTTCTAGTCTTTACGCACGAACGCTGCGGCCACCAACCACTAGAAATGGATATCTAATAAAATTTTCGCTAGAGTCTGCTGCTTGAGAGCGTTATAAGAATTTCCATGTGCAAAAGCTAACCAAACGCGTTCTGACGCCGAGTGCCTTTCACAACCTCCTGTCGACTCAACGCTGCGCAATGACGAAGGCAAAGCAGATGATTTTTTTCTTTTCCCTTCTACTCTACCATGCTGTCTTGCTTTGAACACACATCTAGTAGACCGGAGGCACAGCTGGAATTTGGGGGCATTATTCCTCCGGTGCTCGGGCCTCGCGCAAAAGAGATGAAGCTGGCATGCGCCTCTCGCCTTTCATGTGTAGTTATACCGATTTCATTATTCTATATTTAAACACATACATTTTACATAGGAACTTATGACTCACGTCGTAACAGTGCGTGGCCCGAGCGCACTTTGCTCTGACCGCCGACTAGTTTTTTTTTTCTTATCATGTGCAGCCAGTCTCTGTACTAAGTTGTTTCGAGTTTTGTCCTTATTATTTTACGGTATGGTCAAGCTATAGCTGTAATATTGTAATCTGCAGCGCTATCTGATAGGGCTGCGTGCTATTCCCCTCAAAACTTCTGACGTTAAATGATGTCCACAGATCGCCTCGTTACTATATAATGTACAGCCTCACAAAAAATGCAAATACCATTCAGTAACTCACGAATCGCAGCATCGTGACGTAATAAAGTATCCCCAGTGAATTTTAACCGTTGCAGGTACTGATCGTCGCCGGTGATGTGACGGTCGAAGGAGAGGTCGCAGATGTGGTAGAAAACACAGTGAGACACTTCAGCAAAATAGACATCCTTGTGAGTAGTACCTCAACTTTTCTTACACTTGGAACTGTGGCATGTTCAATTGAATAGCAGTATTCTGAGCAGAAAAGTGAAATGTTTGAGCGCTATTCAGCCCATAATTGATAACTGCTACCCGCCGCGATTACTCATTGGCTTTGGCGTTAGGTTGTGTATCCCAAAGTGGCGGGTTCAAACCTTCTGCGCCGGAACTATTTTGATGAGCGCGAAGTACAAAAATGGAAGAATTTAACGTAATTGAACCAAGCAGGACGTGCAAAAGGACTTCAGGCAACACCGCCATAAAGGCAACCGCATGCATCATCTTATCGTCTCGAGCTATCCGCAGCAACACGCGGGGAGTTGTGGGGTGCCAGCTCCGCGCATTGATGGAGAAGCTGCGAAAGGTCTCCGCCGCTGGCGATTCGTCAAAGGTGGAGGCATCACACGTACGTCGAGCTTTTCAGCTTTGCTAGTGAAATTACGCTTTCGCGGTAAAACGCCTGTTTGCGAACTCCAAACTAATCCGTGGCCTGTCATAGTCCTAATGTCACTTCGGGACGTTTAACCCCACGATTCACAACTTAGAATTTTATCATTTACTTTCTTGCATCTCTGACTAATGAATTATTAATATTCAGCTGAAATCGCATTGCAACGTAGACATCCAAATGGCAATCATGCGCAGCGCTCATTTCTCAGAAGTGGATTAAGAAAACATCCGAACATACACTCTTATACCTCAGCGCACAACAATAAATCTATCGCTCGTTGCCTGGCGACGGCATCTCAGTGCAGCAGAGCTACCGGTGTCCGCAGCTCAAGCGAAATTTGGCAGTGACTTGTGCTGTCCTCCTCACTTCGAGGCTGGCATGAATATCCGCACTGGGTCCGCCGGCCTGATTGTTTTCCGCTTATACTGAAACCTTTCAGTCAGCGTTCTTATTGCAGCCACCTGCAGTTCGCAGGTCACGAACGCAGCGCCTAACTTTGATGGTGAGCAGAAAAGTGCAGTTGGTGCCAGGCCTACTGAAATGAAGGCTTCTAAGATGTAACAGTATTGTGCTTTGAATACCGGGACACCAAAATGTGCACTCGCCTAAAACAGAACATTTTTGTACACAATATTAAAAAACTCCATTTTTCAACAACCTTAGCTATGCGTGATTTCTTTTATTATTTCAAGAAACTTGTCGAGTTTTAACTTACGGCTGACTGAAACAAATTTCATTAATATAAATGTTGCTTTCTGGCCTACTGTCTCTGAGACTGAAATTTGTTACTATCCGCGAGAAATTTCTAAATATTTACTCAATTAAGTTCCTAATTTTATGTTTTCAAGCATGAGACAATCTGGCTATTGAGCACTGCATATTAGTAGGTAAAATTTGTAAATTTGTAAAGCACTAGTAGTTCACCCTGTATGTCTTGTCTGACGATTTTTTTTTCTCGCAATGTGTGCGAAATATCGGTGGGAATTTTATTTACCTACCGAAGACCGTTTTACAATATCCCGAATTTATACTGTGCACTCGCTGCGCAGGAGGAACTTCTGGCTCAACAAAGCTTATAAATTTTCGTATTTTTAACTACCATGGGTGTAAAAAGAAACTGAAGCCCATGCAGCGCAACTTCCCGTACGAGGGCTTGGTATAGCGCTTTGGTAGCACCCAACAAGCATCTGATTATTTTTCATTTCATTTTGGATCAGTTTTTAAAATGAAGCCAACGCTAATTTCTAATAGCTGTTCCTGAAAGACATGTTTTTGGGCTGGTTGGTGCATTGCATTAAGAAACTAAAGCAGCCAAAAAGACGCGCGCAGGAAATCAGAGAAGAGAGGAAAGAGGATGGCCGCCCTCCTTCCTGTGTTCTTTGTTTTCCTGTGTGCGTCTTTTTGGCTGGTTTAATTTCTCAAAAGTATTCCTGGCACAGGGCAGAAGTTACTAAAAATAAAGCACGCAAGTGGATTATGTTAATTTTTAAGTGATACGCACACTAATATCTACTGAGAATTTGGTAGTAATTTTTCTTCAAGTAGTAATTAATTTAAGTAAACAATATTAACGCTGCTATTTGCTACATGGATCTAGCCATCTGGTAATCAGAGCAATATGGACAACTGCCATGAAACAAATCTATAGCAAATTAAGTATATTATTTAAATTCAAGTGCATTTCGCATGAGGAAATTTTTTATTTAATTGTCAGTCCTTCACCTCGTTGATATCGACAAGATTGACGGGGAAGGTTCTTGCGTAGCATCGATGGTTTTACACGAATGGTGCTTGACAGAAGTAGTGATTCCAGCTCAAGAAAAGAAGTCTAGCGTCTTAGGTTTATTACTTCCAGTCGTGGAAATATGTACACCTTAGAACCATAGCTGTGTACTTGTAGAATGTATTTCTTCCTTTATTGAACAATGTTAGCATGTTATTTTCTATTTTTTTATTTCATATATTTTTATATTTTGTATTTTATTGAACATTTAATAGCATACGAGAGCAGCGTAGCGTTCAACGGACAGCCGTCGATTGAAGTGGGATCATCTACGGTTATCAAAACAGATTTCTTTTTATCGCAACACATAAAGAAGACAAGAAAGGTGGGATGGTCAACAAGTATGGTTAACGGCACTAGCCTTATCAAAAATGTAGCGTCCCGGTAATTATACTGGGCAAGTTCATTTCAGATGGCGGCAGGTTCCTCTGCGGTGAGAAGTCATAATTTGGCACACCGAGAGCACTGTGAAACTTGGCATACTCGAAGTGAAAACTGCAAAGGGGTACGGACCAATAAGACCGTTGCCTTAAGCGTCACTTGCTGCATCTTTTTTGCCGTAGGTTTGAAATTCCATCCTCTCTGAATAAACATCTGCTGTCATTTAATTTGACGTGATTACTTAGAGGAATGTTTCGTTTTAACACTGCCGCGCGGATTTTATTTTTCGCGCAGGTGAACAGTGCTGGAATTATGGTGGCAGGAACTACAGATAGCATCCCTATGGACGACTTCAGCCGCGCGTGGGACACCAACCTTCGTGGGCCACTCTTCATGATCCGCCATGCCCTGCCATTTTTACGTAAATCTAAAGGTAAATCTTGCGCAGGATCACTTGTAAACATGCAACGCTCTCACTCACAGAGATGGAAAGAACACTAACGAGTGAAAAATCATTAACATAAGCTGCCGACGACCTTACGGGCGGAACCGCTCTGAGAGGCGCTGCGGTGAGAGCGATAATTCCAGACCGTTCCCGCATTTGCAATAACCATTTGCAATAGAGGTCGGCAGGAGGCAAATTTTGTCAAACTCGCTGCTTCCCAGACGTCGCAGCGCCAGAGTGCTGATTTAGGCGTTGGCCGGCCATGCTCGACTCAGCACATGGCCTTCCTGTTCAGCTCTATTTTGTAAGCAGCGATATCTTAATTTTAAGACAATTTTGTTACTGTTTCGTCGTAAGGAAGTTTTCATTAAAAATTAACACGAAAAAGTGGCAGGGTTTTAAAGTAGCGAAACCGACTAGACGTCCGAGTGTTTAGCCTGCCTGGCTCAACGGTTTGCTCTGCAGGGCCGTCGACACGTCTCGCGACATTATTAGATTCAGGTTAAGTTCTGATCGAGGCTAAGGTGATCTGATCTTTTCTGGCCGAGAAAGGAAGTTGATGAAGACGATGATGTGCAATGCACCGTGTGAGGATGTGTTGCAGTATAACACGAGGTGTGATCGGCTGCGGCGGTAGCATTGCGGTCCCGTGCAGTGGACAGCCGAGCTAATCTGTTCGCGCCGCCGTGGGTTCGAAACACCAGTAGCGGCAATTTTTATGACCCACAAGGTCAGGGGCGCCACAAAATTCTTGGGTAGGATTGATCCCCTGAAGTACTGCTTACGAACAAAAAGTACTCTCTGTCGAACTCGCCCAGAATGGGAACGGCCTTGCTCCTCTCGTTATCAGCTCGTTTGTGAACAAGTGCGCCGATCGTTGCCATTCCGCCTCTCCTGTTATCGGCCACTTGCGCTAATCATTTAGTGGGAAAGCGCTACTTCAGGAGGTGTAAAAGGCTGACGGAGTTTGTGTGAAGCTGGACCTTGAAATTGCCACCTTAATAAACCTAGCAAGCAACAACCCATGTAGAAATAAAATAAATATTGCCGCGACTGGGTTTAGAACCCGCAGCGGCGAGAACAGCTCCGCTTAGCTGGCAACTTGCACGAAGGCACCATGCTATCGCCGCAGCCGATCAGCCTCGTGTTAAAGCGGTAACCACATGAGGCGATATTCCTTCGCGATACGTCGCGCGATGACGCCGCCGTCGCCCATCGCTGCCGCTGGCGCAAACCGCACGAAGCGACGGGACTCGGCGTCGGAGCGGCGCGTTTTCAGTGTTGCTGGATTGCGGCAGCTTCAGCGTTCAGTCATTTTGCGTTAATTAACGCGTAGAACAACGCTCTTTAGGCTTCATACAAGATAAAACACAATAAAAACATTGCAAATATATTTAAGTAATAATTTTATTTTTAGTCGACTACACAAAGTCACGTGACGCAGAAAAGTGCGCCCGAGGGACGCTGCGATGAGGCGCCAGGCGACATTCCTGCGCTCTTGCGACTTATAGTGCGTGTAGGACATACCCACAATACCCTTTACTTTTGATCTTCATTAATGAGCATTTCATTAAATTCTTGCATAGCTGCCATGGTGAGGGATGCGTCGGCTGTTGCTCCGCGGAAAGCCCGCTGAAAAAAAAAATGACTTTCGCGCGTAAGAGGGATAGGAAGTTACTCACCCGCAAGGCCTACCGTCATTGGCTAGTCTCGCACGGCACTTCCGAGCGATGGGCGAAATTTTTTGCAAACCCAGAACCTGGGCGACGCGATGAGCGACAGTGCTTCGGCGGCCCTCAGCCCATCGCGCGATGCCATCGCACGGCGTGTCGCCGCGAATTTTCGCCTCATGCGGTTACTGCTTAACCCCTGCAACGCAATCTCGCGCTGTGCATTGCAAGTCGTCGTCTGCATCACCTCGTCGTCCTCATTGTCCTCTTCACCTCCGCATCACGATCAAAGTTTAGCCTGAGTCTAATATCGTCGCCAGACGTGCCGACGACCCAGCAAAGCAAAACCATGAGCCAACTAGGCTAAACACATGGTTTCGCACGTCTACGTTAAAACCCTAACATTTTGTGTTCTTCATCTGATGATCGCATGCAGTGCTCCAATATCGAAACGATGTTATTTCATGAAAAGGGCATCTGAAATCAATTTATGACTGCATTAGTATTGCTCTTAATTTTGTTTTCTGCATTTGGGGAGATCAGTTGGTTTTCGCAGATCGTGAATATGTTAGGAAAGTTCATGGCCGAAGAGACGCTTTTCTTAAGCTGTGTTTCGTTAAGTGAACAATATTGTAGACGAACACAAATGATGGGAACGAAATTGCGTTGTCACTGAAAATAAATGCAGATTTTACAACTCCTTTTGGTTGATTAAACAATGCATCAGCTTCGTGCTTCGCAACGTGAAATTTACGGATTATTGTTATTTCCTTTAACGCAAGCCGCCTTCTATGCCTCTCATATGAGCTCTTCCTTGTATACGGATGCACGGGTAAGACCAAAGTGGATTGGTAAAAATTTCTGCACATAGTGTTTCTAGGAACTGAGAACAAGAAGATTCGATTCGTCGAACAACTTCCAAACTGCACAGCTAGCACTTCCTTAAAACCGACCAGGGGTGTTAGACCGTTTTCGGCCGAGATTAGCGAGATTTTCAATGCGTTCTTGGCAGTGCCCACGTCAAAAGCAATTCGCGCCTCTGATGAATCATTTTTACTCGCAGTTCTGTACCCGGAGATCACTTGGATAAGCGGCGAAAAACTAGAATTTATAAGACGTGTCTGTAACATAGACACACTATTCGATCAGTGATTTTCTCTGACCATTTTGTCGCAGTAAGAAGCTAGGGCATCAGTGTTCATTTTCGCTCTCAGTGCAACACGAACGGGACAAAAGACGAAGGACCAGCACGAACCGGCGCTGACTATAAACTGGTTTTTTATTTCGTTCTTCAATAAAAAACCAGTTGATAGTCAGCGCCTGTTTGTGCCAGTCATTCGTCTTGTTTCCCGTTCGTGTTGCGCTGAGAGCGAAAATGAACACTCACCAACTCGCCCAAATTTCCGCCTTGCTGAGGGCATCAGTGGTCGGAAAGCCAGAAACGATAAACAGGGTAACGGTTGCAAACCACGAAGAAGGCGCATTGTAACTTCCAGATTTTTTTTTCGTCTGTGGAGGTACTTGCGAGGTAACATTTTTTGTGTCGGAGCCCGTCCATTTACTTGCCAGTCTTCAACGAGTCCACTGTTCTAATGCAACCGGTCTCTTCGCATCTAGAATCAGTTATATTTGGGTTTCCTCAAGGTTTAGTACTAGGTCGGCTTCTCTTTCTCATTTACCTCAATAACTTACAGAATTCACCAGTCCGATGTCGTTTTTTCGTCGATGACTTCATAGACTACCTGAAGATTCAAACACCTGCAGGCCAACTCGCCCTGAATGATTTAATGACATCAATTAACACTCGGTGTGCTTAGTGGCACATGCAACTAAATGGCTCTAAATGTACGCACATCACCGTGATGCGTTAAAAAAAAATCCGCTAGTCTGCAATTACAAAATAAACAATGTACCACTTAAAACAGTCACTCAATTTAAATACCTTTTAATACATATCACCTCAACACTAAACTGGAGTAGCCACGTAAAGCACATTTTCTCGGCTGCTTCGAAGAAGCTCTCGCTCTTGAAACGTCGATTAAAGTACTGCACGTCTGAGACAAAGTTCACGACATGCGCGTCACTAACAAGACCCTTACTGGAATATGCCGATGTCGTTTGGGACCCTCACACTAAATCTGACATCAATGAACTTGAAAGTGTTCACAGAAGAGCGATAAGATTTGTCTACAATTATTATGGAAGGCACATATTGGTTACTGATCTCAGGGAATGAAACGGCATTCTAACACTTGAAACGCAACTAACGGTACATCGGCTGCAAATGCTCTATAACATATCCAACAAAAGAAAAAAATTGTTTTTACTAATTACATGTAGCTCAAAAGAAACAGGCAGACCAGATGGAAACATATTAAAACAATGGCGATGCCTCAAACTAAGACTAGTGCATATCGATTTTCCTTCTTTCTCCTAACCATACCAAATTGCAACGAACTACCGCCAGAGATTGTGAACTTCGCGTCGATCGGCTTTTTCTTGACTGCTGTGAATGGTCATGCGGCATAACACTTACAAACACTGCTTTCATTTTCTTTTCGTCGGATATTCTTGTCGAAATGCTCTGCACAGCCGAGTGCAGCATTTCTTTGGTACTTTTATTGATGTTGATTGTATACATGTCTGTGCACGTCTACAGTGTGATTATTTTTGTCCTTGTTGTTGTTGTAAAACTCCTGCCTTGACAGACAAACTGCAGCCGCCACTATTTTTAAATAACAAAATAAAGTACGCGAAGGCGTGTCGGTCGGCAGCGCACAGAAACACCACTCTCTAATGTGCTGTCTGAACAACGGCAGGAAAAATTTGTTTACATCGAAGTATTGTGCGCACTCTAACATAGAGTAGTTGTTTTTGTTGTTGTTGTTGTTAGCCTGTCAAAAGATGGCACATACCCACACTGGGGGATCGGTCAAGAATCGGGTGGCTATTCACCTGAACGCAGTTAACAAAAAGGAAAAGCACGTGGGAGCATAACACCAGTGAATTTTTCGTCAAGAACAGAAAAGGGATGAGTGTTTTGATTTTAACATTTTAAGAATAATAATAAAGAGAGTGATTAAATATTAATGATTTAGTCAAAATGTAATAATTGATAGAAAATAAAAGGTTGAAACACTAAGCAAGGCAGTCGGTGAGATTCTATCAGGAAATTTTGTACACAGCGGTGCAAACAGATCTGTGGCTGAACCCAAATGTGGTGGCGCCAAATGATAGCAAGAGCGGGCTGCTCAAACTAAGGCCAAGATGCTGCAATGGCTCCTCCAGCAACCTTTTTCTCAGTGAGTTGAATCGGCGACAATACAGCCAAAAATGTTCAATAGATTCTGGCTCACGGCAAAATGCACAAAGGGGAGAGCGCCAAACCCGACTTGTGTAAATAGAAATTTAGAGGGGGGATGCGGCAGCGTAGCCTCGTCAGTGATACTTCAAGCTGCCGAGAGCAACAAATTTTCCTGTTCCAATAATATTTAGGTGCTCATAATCCGCCGATGTTAAAAGTGATGTGTCTTGTGTGCTTAAAAACGCACGTCGCCGAAATCTAGATGCTGTAATGTAGGCTGTAGCCGGGATGATTGGCAACACGGGGCCGCTGAGGGAAGCCTTTGCGAGATTATCAGCAATCTCATTTACTGTCACACTGCTGTGGCCGGGAACCCATACTAAATGAACAAGGCTCAAATGCGGAGGAAGTAGGGATAAGAAATTTGATAAAATGGGACCGTCAACCTGTGCAGCGAGGGACGAACACAAAGATAAAGAATCAGTAATTACTGCAACTGCTGTAATAGAGGGGTCTAGCTTGCGTAGAGCAAGTACAACTGCTAGAAACTCTGCTTGAAAAATAGGGGTGAAATCTGGAAGGCGCAGAGAAAAGGACCAGTCTAAATGGGAGCAAAATATTCCCACACCTGCTTTTTCATTGCATTGCGATGCATCAGTGGCTATTGCTATATCGGTTGGTAGGGTCCTCAGATGATCTTCTAGAAGGCCATTTAGAATACTCGGTGGCAAAAGTTTTGCATTTTTTGGGAATATGTCGTCGAAAACAATGTGTATAGTGGGCCCATTCCGAAGCGCAGGAAGGATATCATAAATGTTTACATCTAAAGGCTGAAGTAAACTTTGCACAAACACTACCTGAGGGGAATTGAAACGAGACCAGGGGACACCAAAAAAAGAGGTCGGCTGAGAGCAGAAAATGCTTTGGGAACGGTGGAAATGGGATTCATAAATCCTGAGGTACGTTTGCACTGTTAAAAATTGAAGTCGTGATAAGAGAGACGGAATGCGGGCTTCAAGGTACAGCACATTGATAGCCACAAATTTTGGAAGGCCGAGGCACATGCGAAGTGCTTCCCTCTCTAAAAGGACGAGAGGACGAAGTTTATATGTAGCCGAGCCTGAAAACAACACTGATCCAAATTCTAAAATTGGCCTGACATACATTATGTAGATCATTAATAGCGCATCTCTGCGCATGCCGTACCGGTGATGACATAATCTCCGTAACATGCCCACGGCACGAGCCCCTTTCGCCGCGACATGGTCAATGTGAGGTCGCCAGGTGAGTTTGTTGTCATAAATGACCCCTAGGTATTTTAGGGATTGAACCTGCGGTATTATTTTTAACTGGCAAGTGAGAGAGACCACTACAGGAGTGAATAGAGGGAAAACAAGAGTAGCGCACTTGCCAACATTTAACTTCAGGTGTAATGAGCTCAACCAGTGCTCAAGTGTATTCAAATATGACTGCAACAGACCATACAGAGAATGTATATCCGGCGCAGCAGCAAAAAACGCAATGTCGTCCGCATAGACGTAAGTGCGTACATGGCGGTGGAGAGGAATTGAGCTTAACAGAATATTAAAGAGCACAGGAGAAAGAACAGCTCCTTGCGGTACACCTCGCGTTTGTCTATACCTCTCTGAATGAACACCATTATGGACGCAAAAGAATTCCCTGTTATGAAGAAATGCAGATATCCATGCAACTATATAATCTGGAAATTGAAGAGACTGTAGCCTATGTATCAGGATGGAGTGTTCTACACTGTCGTAAGCTTTGGCGACATCTAACGTAACCAAAGCCGCGACCAGGCGTTGACGACGAGCAAGGAGAATTCTGCTCTCAAGATCAGCATGTACATTCCATATCGAACACCGTGGCCGGAAACCGAGTTGGCACGGGCTGAGTATACTTTTGCGGTCCACAATGGCTGACACCCGAATTAGTACCAACCTTTCTATCAACTTTACCACGTTTGATGTTAAAGAAATTGGCCTAATATTATCCAATTCATAGCCTCCACCCTGATTTTTAAGTAAAGGGCTCACCTTGGACAGCTTCCACTCAGAATGTATCCAAGCGTGTTTGAGAGAGTAGTTGATTAGGTGCAATAAGGAGTTGGGAGACTCTTCAAATAGAATCTTGAGCATCTTTGTGGTAACACCATCAGGGCCAGGAGCAGCAGCTGGCAATCTCTGGACAACTTGTGAAAGCTCTGATAGATTTACTTGTGAGGCATTATCATTTGGTACGACTGGTGCAAACAACAATGGTCGCATAGGTAGTAAAGACGAGAACCGCTTTTGCAGGCCTGTGGCTATTAATTCAACCGCCTGGATAGCTTCTACAGGTGACATAACTAATGACTGAAAATTATGAGAGGACATGAGCTGTTTCCTAGACCGTAGAAAACCGAATAGTGCACGTCGGTTGCCCGCCTTTAAAGATAATCGAAGTGTTCTGAGTCATATTTTTCCTTTGCGCGAGAAACTGTTCGTTTAAAGGTGGCTGCAATAAATTTATAATCACTACAGTTATTCGGACATTGGTTATGAAGAAGCTTTTCCCATGCTGCCTTCCTCCGCCTGTAATCTCTTGTACAGTCCGCATTCCACCAGTTAGAAGAATTCCCTTTTATTGGCCTCACCAGGAACTCCGACTTTTTACGGCTTTCCTCAATAGCCAGACATATGCTTGCTGACTGGTGGACCTCGGCGATGTTAGACACTGGAGCAAGGGCAGAGCGCAAAACCGTCTGAAATCTGTTATAATTTACATGTGACCGCAACTGAGAAGACGCCGGAGTAACGCGACATATGATATCAAAATTAATAGGTATATGATCACTTGAAGTGCCGCTATCAACTGTCGACCAATTCGTTACGCCAATTCCAGGACTAATGAACGTGAGATCTAAAAGAGATTGAGTGTGTGAGCGAAGATAAGTGGCCGATCCTGAGTTTAAGCACATCAGGTTGTGATCAGAAACCCAGTCCCAAAGGCGCTTGCCGCATAAATTAGTCCTAAAACCCCAAGACACATGGTGAGAATTGAAGTCCCCAGCCACGAGAACTGGGTTTTTACAGTTTACGAGTAAAAAATTCAGAGGTCTAACATTCTGGACTCCATTGGGGAAATAACAATTTGCTATTGAAAATGGAGAGCACCCAGGAAGTACAAAGTCTATTGCCAAAATCTCACAGTCAGGAGACATTTGTTGGAAAGATACCACAGCCCTGTTGCAAAATTTTGAAGAGACTAAAGTTAGTAAACCCCCGCCTCTTGACTGGCGGTCTAGGCGAAATGACCGATAATTTTAATATGAAAATGTTTGTCGGTTGAAAGCCACGTTTCTTGCAGAATTATGACATCCGGATTAAGCTGAGTAGAAAGGCAGTGTAAATCTGTGGAAGCGGAAAGAATAGAGCGACAGTTCCATTGCAGAACTCGCAACGACGCTATGGTTGCAAAAGTCTAGCAGCAGCAACTGCCTGCTTCAAAATGGTATCCTTGGGTTTAGTGCCAAGCTGCTTCTTCTTTGATTTGGGCTGGGTGCCCTGAGAAGACAACGAATGAGACATGGGGGACCCACTGCGCTTAAGAAGCCGCGCATCAGGCTCCACCATCTCGGAATCATACATTATATCAACATCCCTCGAAGTACCCGAGGTAGTTACAGCGGAAGTGACAGAAGTTTGTTCCTGGGGTTGTGATGCTACTGGAATTTGAGACCGGATAAGAGGAGAGGGAATTGTTGTCGAAAGAGGTGCCAAACTAGCCTGCACGGCATGTGTAATCTGAGTCGCTAGAACATTTGTAAAGCACTCCGACACACTTGCGACAATCTTTTCTACCATTTTAGACATCGAAGCCTCCACAGCAGCCGCAATTGCCTGGGACAGCGTTGAGTCTAGCATGACACCCTGCCGAGCGGTCACACCGGCATAACCGCGGGCACGTTCTTTGACCTCTGAAATAGCGTCACGGCGCGAACAGCGTTTCCTGTCAATTATTTCCAGAATTTGAATTTCCTGAGCTCGAGAGGGACAATTTGAGTAGTTTGCAGAGTGCGCACCACCGCAAAGGCAACACTTCTCATTCTTCTCAGTGCAGGTGCTTGTTGCATGACCTTCCGCACAGTTGCAACACCTCAAGTTGAATTTGCAACCGCCAGCGCTATGTCCATAACGCCAGCAGTTGTTACACTGCAGAGGCCGAGATGATAATGGGTCTACCCGAAAAATTAGAGGCCATGCCTTGATTTCAGAGGGGCAGGAAGTGCCGGCAAAGGTAGCAATCACTGATTCAGTGGGCATCCGCACGTTGTTTACATCCCGGCTACAGCGGTGCACAGCAACAACACCTGCAGCCGACAGAAGCTCAAGAGTCTCTGCCGGAGACAGAGAAGAGTCTACACCTCGTACAATACCTTTCGTACACGCCAGATGAGAAGGGATGAAAGAACTTACCCGAAGGGAGGCAAAGGATGAGGAGTTTAGTAAATCTCTTACACAGGCGAGGTCTTGCGATCTGCACAGAATCCCACCGCGTCCAAACTGGCGAACCTCTGAGATTGACTCATAATTAGAAGTCATCGACTGGAGAGCAGCCCGAACAGCACCAGGGTTGTTCATCCTGATAGCACCACCATCCCTAGGCACCAGCGCGACAGGGATACTGCCGACATCACTGCGCACAAAAGCTTCCAACGGTAGGAGATCAGTTGACAGAGAAGCCGACCAGAGGGAACTCCCCTGGCCGGGAGACTGGGTGGACATAGTCCGGGCTTACTGCCTTACCGCGCAAAGACGCAGAGAGAAAATGCCACAATCAGCCGCCCGAAACTTAGCCGATCGTTCCCAGCAGAGCAGAGCCGTCGGGGCAGCGATGAGTCTACGTTGACCGGCGCCGCTTCTCGCTGTCTCGCCGATACAGCTGATGATCTGCAACGTCTACTAAACATTCCGTTCAGGAAAAGAGTGGTAGAGTAGGGTAGTTAAATCGTGCATGCGAGCGAAATAATCTGTTTAGCCAGGTTCGCTAACGGTTTTGCTTTGCTGGGTCGTCGGCCCGTTTGGCGACGATATTAGACACACGTTAAGCTCTGATCGAGGTCAAGCTCACCTGACCTGTTCGCCCCG
This sequence comes from Amblyomma americanum, assembly GCF_052857255.1. Lineage (NCBI taxonomy): Eukaryota > Metazoa > Arthropoda > Arachnida > Ixodida > Ixodidae > Amblyomma > Amblyomma americanum. The sequence goes on from NC_135498.1 coordinate 147,610,833, forward strand.
CAGATGGAAGTAGATTAAGGCGACGATGTGTGATGCACAGCGCTAGAGTGCGTTACAGTTTAACAAGAGGCGTGATAGGCTGCTGCGATAGCATAGTGCTGTCGTGCAGTGGCCGGTGAAGCTGACATGTTCACGCCGCCGCGGGTTCGTAGAAGGCCAGGCAAAAGGTAAAACGCTAAGGCGCCCGTGTGCTGTGCGATGTCAGTGCACGTTAAAGATCACCAGGTGGTCGAAATTATTCCGGAGCCCTCCACTACGGCACCTAATTCTTCCTTTTTTTCTTTCACTCCCTCTCTTATCCCTTCACTTACGGCGCGGTTCAGGTATCCAACGATATATGAGACAGATACTGCGCCATTTCCTTTCCCCGAAAAACCAATTATTATTATTATTAAAACGGCCGTGCCTGGCGTTTATTCTAATGGTGGACCCGAAGCGCGTGCCACAGGCGGAGCCGCGGGATGATGATGGTATGTACAAGTGAAAGAAGAAGATCCCTGGAAGGCTCACACTATCTGCCCGGAGGGGGGGGGGGGGGTCGGAAGCGGCCATTCTGTCCGCTCCTAAACAACCGATGCTCCGCGGCGCACAAACGGTTTACGAACGGGAAGCGTGGACAATTTCGTACCACGGTGGCGTCGATCGGCTGGGGGAACAACAGGTGTGACACTTTAGTTCACTGGGGAAGTTCGATTCACGGCCCTGTAGGGACTAAGGTAGCGGTGGAGAAATTTGTCACTAAGGCCAGGTGTGCACAGTGGTGTGAAAATGAGTACTTCGTCACCTGGTCGGAAAGAGACCACACGATGAGTAGAATCGTAGCGACTTTTGTGGTCTTCCTGGCAGGATGCAGTGTTGAGGCGAGCAAGGTGATGGCATCTGGCCACACAGGATACGAACTGGGCAGGTACTGATATGGATATAGTCAGGCGTAGAGAAGAACGAGCTGTCCAGAATTGGGGTGGGAGCACGGCCGTAAACAAGGAAGAACGGAGAGTGACCGATAGTCCGCTGTATTGCTTTATTATAGGGGAACGTGACGCATGGTAGATAGTGTCCCAATTTCGATGATCCGGTGGCACGTACATGGAGATCATATCCGATTGTGTGCGTTCAAAAACGCTCAGTTAGACCGTTGGTCCGGGGATGGTAGCTTGAGGTTGTCTTATGAAGTGTGGATGATGCGTGAATAACTTTGGCAACAACTGTAGGTAAGAAGGTCTTACCGCGGTCACTTAGGAGCACCTGGGGAGCACCATGCCGCAATATAATAGATCGCAAAAAGAAATTTTTCAACTTCTTGAGCTGAGCCAGTGGACACGGGTGCTGTCACGGCGTATCGCGTAAGGTGGTCGACAGCTGTGGTGATCCAATGGTTACCTCGGTCGGAGAGAGAGGCAGGGGACCATCTAAGTCAATGCCGACGACTTCGAATGGCGTGGAGGAACAGGGAAGGGGTTGCAGAATGCCAGCGGGTGGAGAAGTCGGCTGTTTTCGACGTTGACACAGGAGGCAGGAAGCGACGTATTTAGCAACGCTGAAGGATAGGCCAGGCCAAACGAAACGACGAGTCACGCGGTCGTAGGTTTTGTGGAAACCTAGGTGACCGGCAGTAGCGTCGTCGTGGAAAGCCACTAGGATATGGGAGCGAAGCACCCGTCGCACGACTAGGGTCCAGCAGGTTCCATCGGAGCAATATACGTAGCGGTGTAGGATTTCATTTTCGAGCTTCAAGTTGCGTAGCTGCCGGCGGAGCCGGGCATTGGGTGGGCTCGAAGCGCCCGTAAGGCGGTCGATGATGGGACGGCAGTAGGCGTCGGCTATTTGCTGCGAGCGGAGTGCGTGTTTGTAGTCGGAGTCGTCAAAAGAAACTGCTGTGATGTGCGTAGGAGAGTGTCGGCTCTGAACAGAGGAGGAAAGGCATTGCGTAGAAAAACAGCAGGCTGATTCCGAAAGTGCGTAGCGAGAAAGCGCGTAAGCGTACTGGTGTTGGCGACCCGATCTATAAAGGATGTCGAAGTGGTACTCTTTGGGAGTAGAATCCAACGGCCAAGTAGTCCTGTCAAATATTTTAGCGAAGACAACCAGCAAAGAGCATGGTGATCGGTCACAACTGTGAAGTGGCGACCGTATAGGTAGGGACGGAATTTTTGCACTGCCCAGACGACTGCTAGACATTCCTGCTCGGTAATGGTGTATTTTTTCTCTGCTGGAGTCAGGGTCTGGCTGGCGAACACAATCACTTTCTCACACGAAGTTTCGTCACGCTACAAAAGAACAGCGCCCAGACCGTGACCACTGGCATCAGTATGCAGGATGGTTGGAGCGGTGTCACTGAAGTGGCCAAAGACAGCGTCCGATGTGAGGGCGTGTTTGAGGTTGATAAAAGCAGTGTCGCACTGGTTAGTCCACACGAAAGTACTGTGCGCTTTAAGTAGTTCATGAAGTGGAGCAGCAATAGTTGCGAAATTTCTAATAAAGCGCCGGAAATGTGACGCCAGGCCGAGAAAGCTGCGCAAGTCTGCAGTCCGTTGAGGACGAGGGAAGTTCAGGACTGCGATGATTTTGTCAGGGCCTGAACGAATGCCGTCGAGGCTAACGAGATGTCCCAAAATTTTTATTTCCGTCTGTGCAAAGTGGCACTTCTTGGTGTTCAGCTGAAAGCCCGCTGAAGCGAGGCACGTGAGAGCCTCGTTCAGGCGCGTGAGATGGTCTTGAAAAGTTGAAGAAAAGATAACAATGTGATCCAAGTAACACAAGCAGATTCCCCACTTCAGGCCACGAAGTACAGTATTGACTATTCTTTCAAATGCGGCTGGTGCTTTACAAAGGCCGAAGGGCATAACATTAAATTCGTACAAGTCCATCGGGAGTTGCGAAAACAGTTTTTTCTTTGTCGGCCTCGTGCATAGGTATTTGCAATAACCTGAGCGGAGGTCCAAGGTCGAGAAATATTCGGCGCCTTGGAGAGAGTCAAGGCGTCATCAATTTGTGGCATCGGGTAGACATCTTTGCGGGTAATTTTGTCGAGCGCACGGTAGTCTACACAAAATCGTACCGAGCCGTCCTTTTTTTTTAACCAACAATACTGGTGAGGACCACGGGCTTGTTGAGGGACGAATAATATTGCGATGTAGTATATCATGAACATTTTCTTCAATGGCTTTGCGTTCGGAGAGAGAAACCCGATAAGGCCGTCGCCGTACGATCGAGTTCCCTTCGGTAAAGATTCAGTGGTGTGCAACAGTAGTCCGTCCCAGTGGTGGAGAAGTTGCATCGAAAATGGCTTGGTGACTGCGAAGCAATGTGAGCAATTCTTGGCCTTGATGCCGTGTGAGGTTCAGATTAATTGTCTTTGGTAGAACAGTAGGAGAGACGGCTGAAAAGGTTGCTGATGCAGAGGGGCGGTGAGCACCATCAGGTACATAGGTTGAGCATCCACTACGCAAGGGAGGGAAGTTCCTTTAGGCAGCACGAGGGATTCGCGTGAAATGTTCATGGCTGCTACGTTCGCTGAGCCGCCGCAACCGGACAAGTCTTAATGGGAAGCCAATTCCACGCGCAAAATGACGATGAGATGGTGCGATGAGTACGTGCCTATCAGTGATGGGGTCGGAAAAAACGGTAAGGAGTTTTTCGCACTGAGGAGGCAAAACTGTATCAGCTGCAGCAGTGACCAGGTGATGTCGGTCGGGAGAATCATATGAAAAATCACTGTCTGTCATAAGAATGAGACGGTCGCAACAAGAAATTAACGCTGAAGCTGTTGACAAGAAATCCCATCCAAAAATCATCAGATGCGCACTAGGTGAGAGTACAGAAACCTGCACATGGTGGCGGACACCGTGGGTAACAACGCGCACAGTGCACTTCGCGGAAGGGCGCAGTGTGACATCACTTGCTCCACGAAGTTTAGGCCAATCATATGGTGTCGTCACTTTCCGCAAGCGGCAGCACAAATCAGCGTTTAGAACCGAAATTGCGGCCCCTGCGTCAATCAAAGCTTCTACAGGCAATCCTTCCGCTAAAACAGGAATCATATTGAACGGGCGATCTGGAGGACTTTTAATGAGTTAGCAAAGCGCAGTTTCACCTCCGGAAACTGCATCGCCTAGTTTTCCGAGTGACGGACAGAGAGAGTTGTTGCGGGTCGGAGCGGGACACTGAGCGGCGACAGAAATGGGCACCGGCGTCGGGAAACGTGGGCCCCACTAGGTGCAGACGAGGGTACCGGCCGCGGAGAGAATCGGCGAGGCGGGCTGGAAGAAGGCCGGCGTTGATAATAGGAAGGAGAAGGTAGCTCACTCTCGAAGGCGGCGTAACCACGGCGCTCGTCCTGAACGCGTCGGCGACAAAAGCGGGGATATGTCCTCTCATTCCACAGTAGTAGCACGCTGGTCGGGAGCGGCGCCAAGGTGCGTAATAAGATGGTGCAGCTTGAGCCGTCGCCATTGCGTTGATGTGGTTGTATGTCGGTGCCGGTCGGGGTGGGTGGACAAACGGAGGGGTGATGCAGCGACTTAAGCGTAAGTCAGCGCTGGGCGGGAAGCAGGAGGGTCGGATGCGATAGGGTGGGTGATTGTTGCCAACACCAATTTGATGATGTTACGGAGACCAGCGTCATTAAAAGGTGCGGGAGAATGATCGCACCCGTGGCGGCAGAAAGGGCTGAGGACTTGGAGCTCTTGGCGGATGATCGCTCGAATCAGTGTTCGCAGATCGAGGTCAACACAGGTCAACGCAGTAGCGAGGCCGGGTTGTGTGAGGACGGGCTGCAAGCTTGAGGACTGCAGCTGGTCGAGGCGTTGGCAGGTGGCAATGACTGTGTCGGCAGTTGAAGGATTTTCGGCAAGTAGGGTTTTAAAAGCCAGAGAATTGATTCCTTTCAGTACGTGGTGGACGCGGTCATTTTCCGGCATGATGGGACTAAAACGCCGGCAGAGCGCAAGTACATCCTCGATGTAGGACGCGTAGGATTCATCGGGGCCTGGAAAGCGGGAAGCGATCTTTTTATTGGCGACCTCAGTCCGAATAGCCTGGTCGGCAAATTATTGACGGAACTGCTGTTTGAAGGTGGGCCAGTTAGTGATGTGGGGTTTGCAATTTATGAGCCTGTTTGGCGACCTCAATGAGGTAGAAAGAAACGTTGAGTAATTTTAAAGAGTCGTCCCACCGGTTGCAGGCCCTGCAGCGTTCATAGGTGTCGAGCCAGTCATCCTCGTCTTCGTCGCGACGACCAGCGAACATCAGCAGGTCGCGTTGTCGGAAGGGCGAGGTCAGAGGGGGCGGTGCAGGTGAGGCCGAGGGAGGGGGTCCGGCAGGGTCGCAGTTGTCTTCGGTTAGCATGACGATGGTGGGAGGTGCAAAACGGCGACCGGAACGCAGCTCCAGCGAGAGGCAGGGTACAAAGCAGCAAGGAGATCGAGTTTCACCTCCACCACTTGTGAAGGAAGACCAGGCCGAGCCGGAAGGACGTTTGTGGAAGAAGGCTAGGCCGAGACGGCAAGACGGCCGTACGTGGCGTTTATTCTAATGGCGGACCCGAGGCGCGTGCCACAGGCGGAGCCGCGGGATGATGATGATGGTATGTACAAGTGAAAGACGAAGATCCCTGGAAGGCTACCAACAGCAACACGCAGGTCGCAAATTCTAGATTTTTACTCTGCTGTTTTTCGACTTGATGTATTTATTACTTTTGTGATTTATTGTGCGTGTCTCTCAAATTTTGCCTGTCACATATTTTTCTTCGGTAAGCAATATATATTGTTTTTTTTTCTAAAGGATCAAACTAAAAAGCCAAAGAAACCGTAAAGAACCGTAAAGACATGGATGAGTATTAGAATATTCATCTGCCAGTTAGAAGTATTTTTTCGATATACTCGTAGGCATAAAGCAATTGAGTGTCTGTAGCGCGTTCCACAAATCAGCACTCGTCATTCTTTCAAGCAAAGCGAGGGAACGCTGACGCGCTCCAGCTTCATTCTGCTCACTCCCGTTCAGTGAACAAATTTCGTCTAGCAGGCATTCGCACTGGTACGTGAAGGAGCATTAATGGTAGATAACTGCGAAGCTCTATCCCCTTTGACCGCTGTGAGCGGCAGAAAAAGAGTTACGGACAGCTCTTTGAGGGAATTCTTAGTGGTTTACACGCCATTTGCGCAATGTATTTTTCAAATTTATTTGAATAAAAATGAGTGTCACTGTCCTTTTTCAACAAAAAAAACCTAAGCAAACGGGAGCACCCGCTATATCCCCTAGATAAATAAAGTTCGTGAGATATGCTGGCCATTTCATTCAGAGTGCGTGCTCACTAATTGTGAATTCCAATCGCAGGCCCGGAGCGGTCTGCACGCTCTGTGACAGAGCGCCTGAATCCGGCGCAGATCGCGCGACCTGAAATTGCGATTGCAGTACACTTGCTCTGGCCAGAGCATGTAGCGCGCCGGTATCGCCGCTGAAAAGGAACGTCACGCAAACTTCCGGTCGGATCCGCTGATTTCGGCGGAGCAGTCCCGATTGCTCCACGGAGCAATCTCGGCTCGGCAACCGCTCCCTGTCTACGATTGGAAGACGCGATCCGTACCTCAGATCTGCGTTTGGAATACAGTTGCTCCGAAAAGAGCAGAAATCGTTGCTCCCGAAGTGCTCCAACTCTGCGATTGGAAGTCACCATAAACGTGCATTGAACAGCTCTGGTGTCCCGAGGTGCGAACTCAGGAGCCTGCCCTCTGGCCATTATGACCGTTTTATGCTGTCGAAAAGCGCGTTGATCTGTTCCTTTCGCGCTAAGAAAGCTAGTAGAATGGCGATAAAATTTTGGAACGCTGCATTTAAAGCATTTCTGCGGTTTCTTCTCTCCCACCCGCTATCACAAAAAAGACAGCAGTGCTCTTGAGGAACGCTGCGAAATCCGAGAATCCCGTTGCCGGCCATGTACAGCAAAGTGGTTGTTTGGGCGTGTTGGTGAGGCACAATATAAATATGAAGCGCAAAACCAGACGAGGACGGTGAAAGAGATGAAAGACACACGAGCGCTCGTGTATCTCTCGTCTCGTTCACCGTCCTCGTCTGTTTTTGCGCTTCAGGTTTATATCAGGCCAGGTATCGACCGATTTTCCCAAAATGGGTGCAAGCTATGGCAGAGCCTGGTGCTAGGCTTCCTAGGGCTGCATGGCTTAAAAAAGGAGACTGCGTCTTCTTACCCCGCCACGGTGGATTTAAACAGGCACTCCGAAAAAAGGGCCTCAAGGGGCTTTACCACACAAACGAATTTTCAGTCACTCTCGGAAAGAATATCTATTGAAAACCAGTGCAGCGGGTGAAAGTGCAGTATATGAATCAAAATGGAAATTGCAGCGGTGGCCTAGTGGTTTGAGCATCCACCTCGCATGCGGGAGGTGCGGGTTTCTATCCCCAGTGCCGCCGGGTATCCACCAGTGATACAATGGGTACAAGCTTTCCTCTGGCCTGGTGCTCGGCTTCTTACGATGAAATGCTTAGGAAATGGGTCTTTGACTCCACCTTGTGAAATGAAAACTACCATGTGCCATGGCGCTCTTTGGCCAAAGCTTTCCTTGCGCCATAAAAATTTATCTTCATCATCATCATCACGGATAAAAATGGCTTTCGTAATACTGCAGCACATCCAACCAGCAGAAAAAAGGATTACCAGGTCGCCGTCTCTCTTCATCCTCTTCTTTCCTTGCAGGACTGCTAATTGCTTTGCGCGAAAGGTGTTCCTTCAGGCATCTTATTAAGCAACCCTGACTTTCCTTTGTGTTAATTTTTGCGCTGAACTGACCAAAATTCGCAATACTTATTTCAGTATAGAATCCCAAGCTTTCGCTCAATTGTTTTCACATTCTTTTGATAAGAGTTCGGTACCCAGTTTCCGCACGAAGACGTGAATGTTGCAGACTGCGTTGTCTTGAACCGTTCCCTTTTATCGAAGCTGTCGTCTAGAATCTCGAACGAAAATTTAGCTCACAGTAAATATTGTTTCCTATGAATGAAGACTCCCTCTCGATTCTTGAAAATCACATCAGAGGGTTCAAAGTAATGAGTGGAACTTATGTTGGCAAGTTCGGTTGTCGATTATAGCCACCTTTTAAGAAATCTATGACTGGCCTTGACCTTCAAATTGGTCACAAAACATTAACTAGTGAAATAAAAGCCGCTCTTGAATGTTTAATTTTCCACCATTATTTGTCATATTTGCAGTGCACAAATGTTTACTGGAGAGAATGTTTACTACATAGGAATCAGTGCCAAAGCACGGATTTGTGCTACGTAGAAGCCAACAATGAACGCGCAGTGACACAGGACGTAGCAGACGGAAGTTGATGAAGAAAACTGTCTACAATGTACTCAATTCTCTGACCTTCCACTCATTATTTTATTTTTTTCTTTCCTCTTTAATTATTCTGATATATCACCCGAAGCACAACCATTACCCTGGCACCAATTCACCCTCTTCTTTTGGCTCTCCTCACTGAACCCTGGCCTATTCCCCGTCGCCGTTATGTGTCATGCCACTCAGGCAACAACAACAAAACAACAATGCACAGCGCGAGTGCGTGCTGCAGTTTAACACAAGTTTAGCACTTCGGCACCTCGGAATCCGTATGCTATTCCTGCGGTTGCTCGTCTTCGATCTTGTTGCCTCTTCCAGACTCTCTCTTCAGTCTTCTACAGTGAGCGCATTCCACGTGGTGCGGATCTGGCCACCTGTTTTTTAATTGAAACGGTAGTGAGGTTTAATGTCCCCTTAAGCTTCCAGCTTTGTCTTTAGCTTCCTTGGGTTGGGGTCGGGCACCGTGGTTCGCCAGTCTGCCGGCCCAAAGTTTGCCCCTGGATTCATTCGGATGGAATGGCGTCAGTAACATTCTAGGGGCGCTTGTACGTTCTGGAGACGGAACCCTAAAGGTCAGACTCTAAAATTATCCACGAGCAGCTGAAGGCTCGTACTAGCCGATACTTGGAAATTGCTGGGGTGCGTCCTTGCGGCAGGAGGGGCATTCTGTACCGATCTTCCGATGTACAGTGCGTGTCGGACTTGATGCATTGCACATCCTTCGCGTCAATTCCAGTTAAACCTTTGATGCCTGAGCAGCTTGCTTGTACCAAATGCATAATCCGCGGCGTGCAGCCATCGGACTGTCCTCAGGAAATGCTTGAGGACAATCAGGACACCGATGTTGGCGTGTTATCTATATTCCTCTGTACCAGAGATGCTGATGTGTCTCGTGTGCCGTCAGAGTCCGTGATCGCAACTTTCGCAGGGCCTTTGTGCCATCTGAGCTTAAGGTTTAGCCCATAGTGTACCTAGTCGACGCGCTACAACCTTGACCTTTGCAATGTAAAAACTGCTGGCCCATTGTTCATAGCAGCAAAGCTTGAAAATATCAGCGACGCGTTGCGGACTTTGCGGGGTCAAATATTCTTCAGACCTTTGAACATCTGATGTGCCCATCTGCAGTCTCCGTCACAGCGATGATCCGGCTGAAGGCTGTCTAAAATATTCTGATAAGCAGATTGTTCTGGACGTCCTCCAGCACAAAAGGTGCTGCAGAGCTGATGCAGAGCAGAGGCGTTCTTATGCAAGCCTTGCTAGGACATCTGTATGTGATGTAGGGGCGGAGCTAGCTGTCTCTGGTCTCAGTTGCTGAGAAGGCGCTCGCAGGCGTTGTAGATCGCATCTTCACTGCCTTTAGTGAAGCTCTCTTCCAGGTCATTTCTAGTCAGTTTGCTCCTTTAGCTGTTGGACCTCCCGCTTCACCAACTAGTCCTTCCCATAATGTCACTGGTGACTCTGCCCAGACCACTATTCCTGTCGCGTCTTCGTTTGTGCCGATACATGTTGCCGGGGATACCCGCCTTTCTACCGTACGCTCTTTTGACGTAGAAATAGCGTGTCCTTCCTAGAAGCGTCGAGCTTCTTCCTATCCATCGAAGTCTGCCCACCGAAGCAAAAGAAGCAAAAAAAAGTTCCCCTCGTTATCCACTCAGAAATTATTGTGTTGAAGGAGGTTGTTACAGCCTCTTTGTTTTAATAGTAACCATGGAAGGGGTAAAAATACTAGAGTAGAATGGCAATTCAATCCCATCTTCTTTTCACGATTTACAGAAGCTTGCCTCACAATCCAACCCAGACATAACTTGACTTCAAGAAACTTGGTTTTCTCCAATTAGCTCATTCTCTCCAAAAAATGTTCGGTTATTCCGAGCCGAGCGCAATTGAGGCCGGGGTGGTGGCTTAACATTAATTTCATAAAAATATTTCATTGGGTGCATGTGTGTCACAAATTTCTAAAACCTGAATGCGAGCTGTTTGTTTATATCGCGATTCCACAGTGCGCTCCCCTTACCATTGATAATGTCTACTTTCGTTCAGGTGTCCACAGGACCTATTATTTAAACGCTCTTTCGCGTTATAACAAGAGAGGTGATAGCTGGCGATTTCAATTCTCATCACGTAATTTCGGGTATCTGTAGAGATACATGCACATGTACAGGTAGATGTGGGCAGCTTCTTTGGACCTTTGCCAGCAAGAGGCGAGCGCTGCTACAACAGTTAAGGAACAACTTACATGAGTGCCGATTCCTTTAAATATAGTATTTGTCCCCTTAGGGCGACTGCTTCACCAAAGAAATTCGTAAGCACGTGCTTTTTAAAAACTTGTTCATTCCTGTTTCTCCTTCATTGCATCATCTGATGACCGGATCGTGCTCAACGAGTTCTCTGTTCTGTCTTTGGTGCCACTGAGCTTTCCGTATTCACGTGGCAATCTGCGGTCAAGGAAAAAAACAGCCCTCCCTGTGAAGAATGATGAGTGTGAGAAAGCATATCGACTTAGAAAAGCTGCCTGAAAGAGCCTCTCTCATAACGACTGTCCGCGGAATTGGATAAATTAAAAAAATTTTCGTGGCTTCATTTTAAGAAACTTTTGGTAAGGCAAAGGAAGAATGCACTTCGAATTTGAACACTTATCTATCAAGCCCAAATAATCGCAAAGCTTTGTACCGGTTCATGGAATCCAACCATAATTTACCGTCCTTTCATGTTACAGAGTCAGTGGTGTTAGAGTAGGGAGCCAAAAATCAACTTAACCAGACAGCGCAATGTCTTGCTTTGCGCTTTCGAGTTCCGTTCGTCCTACCCACACCGCGCGCAGACTACATGTGGGCTCAACCCTCTGTATTATTTTCCATAGTTTCTAGCAACAAACCTCAAGCACCTCGATGCCACGGCGTCTCTATCGGTATGTTGAAGACTCTTCCGCGAGACTTTACGTCTAATGTTTTGCATATTGTTAACGCGTCCCTCGAGACAGCTAGGGTCCCTCCCGAATGGAAAATCGCGAAAATAATCTTACTTCTAAACTATCCTAGGAAAGGTTTTTGTAATCGATAATGATGGGCTGATTTCGTTCTTGTGTAAATTAGTAAAGCTTATTGAACGCATTGTTCGTAGCCGCCTTACAGATCACGTTATAGCATTACAAGCCTTAAGTGCTTCACAGATAGGATTTCGTCGAGGGTGCTCGATCTGGACTGCTCATTTTGACTTGCAAGGGAGAATTAGGGTTGCAATTAAGAAGAAAGAAGTTGCGGCTTTAGTCACTTTGCATATCGCGAAAGCATATGACAGCGGAGAGAATTCAATACTCTTGCAAACATGGCGAATTTCGGCCGCTTTTTTACATTCTTGCATGGGTACAGGAATTCTTAAATGGCAGAAGTTTCTTCTGTTCTGGTGGTTCCTTTACTTCAGATCTTTTCTCACACTCGAGGTTTGCCTACGGCATCGGTCCTGTAACTTTTACTTTTTAATATGTTCATGCGAGACATACCTATTCAGGGTGATATCAAAGTGTATGTGCATGCGGATGACATAGCCTTTTTTGCATCTGATAGAGATATTCATTCGCTGCACCAGTTATTGCAAGCCTACCTCGAAGCCCTGGAAGTCTGGCTGTGTATGTTACATTTATTACTCAAAGTGAACAAATCATCCGTTCTCGTTTTCCCACCAGCGTTACCTATTAACATCTCTCAACACTATCGTGGCGTGCTAATTCCACAAGCTGAGTCCTTAAAATACCTAGGTCTAATAAACGACCCTCATATAGACTGGCGACCACCTATCAAAAGTATTTTCCTGAAACGTGAGCGGGCTCTCGGTCGGCTGACGCGGATCAGCAATAAGAAAGCTGGTATGCGCAGAGACACTCTTATTTATCGATAAGATGGGCGTGAGACCAATTTTAGAGTTCGGTAGCGTTCTGTTTTCCGGTTGTCCTAGATACAAAATTCAAACTCTGGTGCTTTCGGAGAGGTGCGCTCAATGGTTTGCTTGGGTTTACCAAAATTAGTGACAAATGTTGTCTTTCTGGAAACCCGCGTACTGGACTTGAACCCTCCCTTCCAGCTTCTCACAGTGCGCACCTTCATACGAGGGCTTTAGGCAATGCCTAAAGGAGCTTCATTCATTTTTTTCACACACCCAGCTTTGTTTCAAGACAAATATTGACTGCCATACAAGACGCCTCGATTTGTGTTTACAGACTACCTGTTGTCTAGAGTTGCAGTGTCGCTTAAATCCTTGCAATGCGTTAGCAATGGGCAGGCTGCTCCATCTGTTTGTTTTGATCATGCGCTGACACAATATGCAAAGAAATTGATTGTCAATGTACTCAATGGTCTCCTGGAAGAATATCTGTTCCAGTATCCCCGTCACAGAGTTATTTTCACAGATACCTTTCTACAGGAAGGAAAAAAGAGCAGTAGGCGTTTATTCCCATGAACAAGATTGGAGTTTTTCTGTCCGGGTCCCAGATTACAGGCCTATATTTCTCATGTAATCATTCTCTCTGAATGCCTCTCAGGCTTGGCAGCGTTTGAAAGCTCGAGGACTAGTCTCTTGTACCGTTTCCTTATGTTCTTTGTGCCCATTCATGTACAAGTGCATTTTCAGTGGATTCCAGGGCACTGTGGCATTACTTCAAAATGGATGGCCGATTTCTTAGCGAAATCCCTCAATTGGCCTGTTGCCCATGCCGTTACAAACCTTACCCTGCTGACTATTTTCGTTTTCATTTTTTGCAACAACATCAGAACCTGAGCGTAATAAGCCTATTCTTGCTACAGCAGGCTATGAACACGTAAAATTCTCATGTAACGTTTCGTTCATGCTCTTCAAGGCAAATGAGGTTTCCGTGACGCTCTGACGCTGCAGGATGCCTCGTCTCTACCTCTATTTATGCCATTATGGGTTCACGCAGTGGAATCTTTGTGCGTCATGCGGAGACGTTGAATACTTAGATCATTTCATCTTCTCCTGCCGGTGGTGTGCATGACAGAGAATTAAGCAAGTGCAAATTCCCCTCCCTCGAGTAGGGCTACCGTTTACTATTCGTGTCCTCTTCGCTTTCGGGGCAACCGTCGAAGGGCATGCCCTTAAGCTGATGTGTGAGCTTCTTTACGGGTATGTTACCGAGACCGGGAGATTTTCGTGTCAAGCCTAAACTGTTACAAAACTGCCCAGTTGCACGAAAAGCCTCTAGCGCACTCTTTTACTCCAAACATAAAAGTGCAACGTGATCAGCATAAGCCAAAATCTTAATTTCACATCGCGATGGTGAGAAGCAGTAATTGGTGGGTGCTTTATGATACTACCACAGGGGGGCCTAAGATATAAAGCAACAAGCCATGGCGATAACGGCCAGCCCTGTAGAACACATTATTTACCAAACCTATTACACTAACGATCAGTCATGTAGTGACCACTTTAAAACATAATTTTATGCCTTTAAATAAGAGATCACCAATGTTTGCACTCTGCATTACAGCCAACAAAAATCATGACCCTCTTTGTCGAAAGTTTTTGCCAGATCAATCTGAACAAGAGTCACTTATCAGACCTCTACCGACATTGTCTCTAACACGGAACATGCGATATGCATATGTTTTTGTATACTACGGCCTTTGATCGCGCACACTTCGCGCATCCCTAATAAATATAATGCCATAAGCTGCAGACGACAAGAAGGAACCTGCGAAAATATAATATAATCCACAATGCATTAGGATATCGCATGATATTGTTCAATACTGGCTTGTAATGTACGGCTGTTTGCTGATGACTGCATTACCTATCGCGCAGTTTTTAACACCTCTGATCAACCGCAGCTACAAAATGACATTAAAAAGCGTTCACGCCTAGTCCAATGACTGGCTAATATCGCTTAATAACAATAAATTTAAACTCCCAGCATTTAACCGCCGGCGTACACCCCCCGTTTTCACTTACTCAGTTACGAACGCCCCACTAGAATCTGTATACTCATACCTAGGCGCCACCTTGTGCCACGATCTCTCCTGGCGCACACACGTAACAATCATCGTCGCATCCGCTAATCGATCATTAGGTTTTTTTGCAACATCATCTACGGCACGCCTCGCAAAATTTTAAACTTCTCGCTTGTCAATCCCTTATCAGACCAAAACTAGCATACACATCTGCTATCTGGAGTCCGCAACGAGCATATCTCATCAGTAACTAGAATTTTATCAAAATCGCGCCAGGAGGTCCATTCATTATGCCTCTTCATACTACATGAGTGTATCGTTACTTAATATACAGTCAGGACTGACAACTGTTTCCCATCGCCGCCGCATTGCTTTCATAAATTTTTTTCTACAGTTTCTCTCAGCCAATCAGCCAGCCAATCTCTTGCATATCTCATGTCACCGGCCATCCACTACAAGTTCCCTGCCAACGCACCCGCACCATCACTTTCTCGCTCAAGTTTTTTTAACAGTTTAAATTATCACTTCAATAATATCATGTAGGCATATTCAATTAATATTTGTACTCCCGCCCCTTATGTGCAACCCCCAAATGGCGGCCTTTACGGTAATAAAGTGAAGTGAAGTGAAGAAGTGAATCTTTTTTCAAAGGACCTGCGTCTCTGCTTTTCAGAATTAATGTGGTTTGACCGGTGTAGAACGTGGGAAGCAACAAGCCCATGTGATAAGCTGCACTCAAAACTTCCAGCAAGGCGCGTGCTAAGGTAGGCATAAAAGCTTTATACAACTCACTGCTTACACTATCTGGGCCAGGAGGCCTTTGACCCTGCAGAAAAGAAATGGCTGGTTTTATCTCATCTAAAGTGTGCCTCTTAACCTTAATAAATCGAAGGGGTTTTGGATAGGTTATTGGAGTAGAAAGCCAAGCTCTTTTGGCGGCATCAGGTGGGACTCCGAAGATTTACAGTATTTGGGGGTTCCCTTGTATCAGTATCGTGATAGTGGGCATAACAGGTATTCTCAAATCTCGTCAATTAGGAAACAAACCAAGGTTTTGATGGATAGGCAGCTGTCAGTACTTGCACGAGCACAGTTTTTCCATATCTTCGTTTCTTGCCATGCCATGCAGGTTTTGTATTGTTCAAGGAAAAAAGTAGAGGCAATGCATACAATTCTTGCCACTTTTTTGTGCCGCTCAGTGGGAGCCTATGGGTCGAGACAAGTTGTTTCTCCGGCTGGCGGCTGGTAGAACTGGTCTTCAGCACTTGTTTATTCATCAACTTGTTTCAAGGTCCTTTTTTTTAAAACAGCAAACCATCCCTTCCCCTTCCTCCAAGCTGTATTTAACTGACGATTGAGTGCCCATTTGTCTATTCTGTTTGCCCCCACTGGTCATAGGAATGAAGGGCTTTTGTGGTGTTTTTTTTAAGGAAGTTCCCGACATATTCCATTTCCTCACTGTACGGTTTTCCTTGGAACACCTGTAGAGTTTCTACAGAAGACAGATGAAAACATTTCTGATTGAGGCGTTATTTCCTGTACCGATGTATAAGCAGCGTTACATATCCCTTTTATAAAACACTATTAAACCGAGTGCAACAGATTTGTGGTCACTCAGCCGCAAAGATTAACTTTTTTAAACTTCACATGTCAACCTGACCTGTCACAAAGTAGATTCAGGAAAATGGACTTTTGTGCCATGGTCACTGAAATGTCAGTTTGTCAGCAGCGAGAAACTATTGATTATTGCTTTGTCTTTTTTCGTGATGTCGTGCTTTTTGGGAATACTTTGCAACAGACTTTCAAAAAGGACTTTGAGATTGCGCTGTATGGTATAAGATTTTTGCCTGCAGTGGAGGGTTGTCAGGTTTCGTGTGATGTTTTAGTGCTCATGGGACTATTTAGCCTGTGGAAGAGCCACGTCACGGTTCGCCACGCAGAGCCGCAACGTTCTTTGAAGTCCATGTTCAGAAAGCAGTGTGCTATGGTGCGAGGGGTATATGCTGCGTGTTATCGGCCTTGTGCCTTCCTGCCTTTACTCGATGCATGCGTGTGTCGCCCGTAATTTTTATGTATGGGCAAAGTGAGAGCAGAATGCTGATGTGATTTCGTAGGACGGGTTGCAGGATGTGACCTGGTTAAGTCGGGCTTGAGACCTCTCAGGTTGGGTGTACTTCCATGCAATATAGAAAAAAAAAGGCAGTGGCGAAAGGCTAGTGCCTCGCGCAGCTGGTTTTGATACTGATCTCTTCGCGCCACCCCCGGTTCGATTCCCAGTCGTGGATATTGATCCCATTTCTTTTTCCTAGGTTCTGAACCTCCGGACATACATCCCGAAGAGTCGATTTTACTAGGCTCTGAACCTGCGGACATACATCGTCAAAAGGCTCTTTTGCTACGCTCTGAATCTCTGGATTAGTGCTCGCACACTATAGATGCAAGAATGAAATGTTTTGAAGTACTTCACACGGCATTGTCTAGGAGGTGTTGGCATGGTGCTGGATACATTCGTGAAATAGACCTCCTCCCGATAATACCACGCCGAACCACACCACGTGATGACACACCCTGAATCAGTTTTTTCCGTCGACCTCGCTGAAGCGCAGAGAGCCAGTTATGCACGCCCTAAACCACCCGCTTCCCGCAACCCTAGCTCCTCTTCCTTACTGACACCTCGAATCTTTTTTTAAGGCGAAATTTCTTGCCCCAGGGCATCAATGATGGGTGAAGGTGTGATGAATGATGGAGTAGAGATTATATGAATAGAAAAAGGTTAGCTGATTTGATGAAGTCCAGTAGAGAACGATGGTACGGTCCCTGCGTTAAGGCAATGTATGAAGCAGGGTTGCTTGGTGAAAGACATGCTACCATCAGGTGCCGGATCCTTGTAGGCTTGAGAGCTGGGCAGTCCCACAGTAAGTGATCAATGTCGGCCTCAATGTCCCCGTGTTTACATATCGGACACCCTTGCCGAGGAAACAACTCTCCGTACCTCGAATCTTATCACTTGTGAAAAATGAACCGGCGGCGACAAAGTGGAAGCGCTGCTGCGCGCAAAGTTAGAAGGTGGCGCCGACAAGCCGATCTTTGTCTTCACAGCAGAGGCTTCGCAACCACGACCGGCGCATTTGCGGCCCTGGCATTCTGTTAACTATTCGAACTGAAAGTTTGCGAAGTTCGATCCAGGTTCGTTGTCAAGTCCTACCTCGACTTCGGCCCGGTTCCCGCACGATGCTCGCCTGAGTTGCATGATACACAGAGCAAAGCAGGCCATGCTTAAAACTGAAAACTTCAATGAAAATTCTTCTTTCACACAGTAAAACGTATGGTGCGTTTTAAAATTTGGTTTGTTAGAACCAAGGGAGCCTCCCCTGAAAAAGAAAAGAAAGATTTATGTTTACAGGTACCTACCTATACAGGAGCCTAATATAACAGAAGCCTACAGTTACTGAAATCAAGCAGCATAGCAGACTTCTTAAAGTAAGTTTGGTGTTCATCAAAGGGGAGCTTGACAGGGTAATTATTTATAAAAATATTGATTAGAAAGCAGAAGAAAAACAACCACATACCGCTGGTAGGATCAGAAACCACACCTCCAAATTTTGCATCACGTGCTCTACCAACTGAGACACTGCGACAGCTGTCCGATCCTCTTCTTTCAGGGTATTTGTGTAGTGAAACCGAATCTTGAGGGTGTTAATCAGCGTCACCCTCCTTCGTAGCTACGGACGTAGTACGTCCTGTTTTATCGCTTGCGCCACGCAGGAACATGATCAAACGCTGAGGACGGAAGCTTTGCGAGAACCCTCTTATGGTACCTGCGACATCAAGACTGCCAGAACCGAAGCCCTCTTTGGCGACTGAGCAGATAAGGGAAGGGAAAAGAAGGGCTCATTATGACATATATCATGGAAGACAACAGTCACCGAAATCGAGACGCATAGGGGATGGATTTTTTAAAATACTGTTTGCACAAAATAGAACAGCGCGGATCGCGTATGAATTTTTCGCTCCTTTGTCACACCTTTTTGCAGAATTTTACACTTATTATTTTACCATGAGCATTGTTTGATACATGACACTGCCTCAACCAAGTTTATTATAACTGCGAGGTAATCGCATCCTAACAGGAAATATTTTTGCGCGAAAAACTTTTGGAACCCACAAGCCATTCGACAAAATATGAGAGAAAAAAATAAGCAGTCTATCTTTTCGGTTTCATAAAATCACAGTGACTGAAACATGTGACAAGATTAGAAACTATTTACTGTATTTCCAACTCGGAAGTTTGACAAGTTTCTGTTTATAATTTCTTCTTCTACCAGGAAGCATCGTAAACGTCTCCAGCGTCAGCTCGCTGTTAGTGGTAAGTATACTACCTTTGAAGTCCAGTGTAATTTTGTTTATACACTGTAGACCGGCGCATTCATTGCCAGGGGATAGTCTATCCTGGCTATGCTTTTTTATAGGATATAGAAATCGAAGACCTCATGCGATTTAAGATAAACCAGGCATAGAATACTGAGATAACAGCGTGGTGTGTGCGGAGAATGACAGGATGGGCATGAAGTTGTACGATACCAAGCGAAGAGCTGTGGCACTTGATTGGCGTGTACCGTGAGCGCCGGATATCTTATGGAAAGTCCGAGTAACTGGCAATGCCTTGTCGTGAAAGCATAGGACCCAAAGGATAGAGAAAGAGCTTCAGTGCGCGGGAAAGAAAGCTAGAGAAATTAGATTAGGGAATTCTCTGGGATCGGGCGCCGCGGCTAGCACACGGCAGGAAACGTTTTGTATTAATGGCAGTGGTTCACTAGGCATTATTTTAAGAGGTAGGCACTTACGTTTTACACCTTGAAGTAGAAGTGGATGAATTATTGTATTACCCTAATAAGGCTAACACTATATTACCTCTTTACAATGGCTCCTCGCCACCCATCCCTTCAATCCATCCACAGCGGGGCATCGCGCTGCGCTGCAGACAGTTACGATGGAGCTTGTAACATTATTTCGAGGCAACGTGTGGCCAGTGTGAAGAACGGTTTGTACGGTTTGATGCTTCGGATCAGCGTTCCGATCAAAGCTTAAATACTGATTAAATGAGAAAATCATTGGTTCTGTAATGTACCGTGCATCATACCCTTAAATGTCATTCAATATCATATTCGCTTTCTTGACCAAAGTCCTCTTAATAAGGTGATGCATATCAAATTAAGAATTTGACATGTACTCACAATTAGTAGGTAACGTGGTTGGGCGCACTGAATCTCAATTTTACAATCAATGTTTGTTCTCCATTGACAGGCGAGGGACGCTACGCCTTACAACATGTCTAAAGCAGCCATGGATCACCTAACACGATGCACTGCCTTCGGTGAGGCTCTTATACACTTTCACACAGCTTTCATATCGTGAATCGGAAGAAATAGGATGCACAGTTCCGACCTTACTAGTCTGCCGACCGTTTTTGTGAGAGTATGATGGGAGCACAACTAATTAAAAATGATCGTCGTGTTTGCTGCCTGTATATATATATATATATATATATATATATATATATATATATATATATATATATATATATATATATATATATATATATATATATATATATATATATATATATATATATATATATTGTAACGGGGGGTTTGTTACGAGGTACTGGGGCGACGGGAACAGCAACGGCAGCAGTCTGGGATCAGATCGGCAAAAGACACACAAGCGTAGCGCTGGCAAAAACTCTCGAGAACACTGTCACCTCGTCTTCGTCTTTTCAAATCATCAGACGCATCTTCTTCTTTAGCCTTACAATCACCCCGGGGACAAGAGGAGCCATCCTGGCGACTTAGGATGATGGCAAGACGGCGGGGTCGTAGTAGGGCTTGAGGCGCTGGACATGAACGGTCTCCCGTCCTCGGCGGCGGAGATCAGGAGACGGCGTGAGGGGTTCCACGATATAATTAACCGGAGAGGTGCGCTCCAGCACACGGTAGGGACCATGGTACTTCGCAAGAAATTTTGAGGAGAGACCGGGAGTTCCTGAAGGGATCCAGAGCCACACAAGTGCACCAGAAGTGTAGTTCGGTGGGGTTTGGTCTTGGTCGAGGCGGGAGCGCTGGCGATGCTGGGTGTCAGTGGTGAGTGACCGGGCAATTTGGCGGCAGGCTTCGGCGTGTTGCGCGGCGTCGGAAACAGGCCGATATTCGGATTCATCAGGGCGGTAAGGGAGGATAGTGTCGATAGTAGCAGAGGGTTGGCGGCCGTAAAGTAGGAAGAAAGGAGAGAATCCGGTGGTAGACTGCGTAGCGGTATTGTACGCATAAGTAACGTACGGAAGGACGAGATCCCAATTCGTGTGGCCAGAAGCGACGTACTTGGAGAGCATGTCTCCGAGTGTGCGGTTAAATCGCTCAGTGAGGCCATTGGTCTGCGGATGATAGGCGGTGGTAGTTCGGTGAATCGTGTTGCACTCTTTGAGAAGCGCCTTCACCACCTCAGATAAGAACACGCGGCCTCGGTCACTGAGCAGTTCACGAGGTGCACCGTGGCTAAGGATGAATCGGTGCAAAATGAAGGAGGCGACGTCCGTCGCTGTGGCAGCCGGAAGGGCAGCAGTTTCGGCATATCGTGTAAGGTGATCCACCGCTACTATAGCCCAACGGTTGCCGTCTGCAGTGTATGGAAGCGGACCGTATAAATCAATGCCAACGCGGTCGAACGGGCGTGGAGGGCATGGTAACGGCTGCAGCTCAGCAGCAGAACGATGGGGAGGTGTCTTGCGACGTTGGCAGGGAATGCATGCGCGCACGTACTTCATGATAAAGGTGTACATTCCGCGCCAGTAGTAGCGCAGCCGTATGCGGGTGTAGGTCTTGAAAACGCCCGCGTGACCGCTGTGGGGGGCAGCATGGATGTATGCGCATATCTCCGAGCGTAAGTGACGTGGAATAACGAGCAGCCACTTGCGACCTTCGGAGTTGTAGTTACGGCGATAAAGTAGGGTGTCACGGATCGCAAAATGGGCAGCTTGGCGGCGGAGCGCACGTGACGGTGAAGCAGCCGTCGGGTTGGCGAGAAAGTCGAGAAGGGAAGCGATCCAGGGATCCATGCGTTGCGCTGAAGGCATGTCGCTGAGGCGAAGCAAGGGCAGAGAAGCGTCGGAGGTGGAAAGGCTGGCGATCTCGGCTGGAAGGGGGCAGCGTGACAGTGCATCGGCGTCTTGATGCTTGCGGCCGGTGCGATACACGACGCGGATATCATATTCTTGCAAGCGAAGGGCCCACCTAGCGAGGCGGCCGGAGGGGACTTTCAGGTTGCAAAGCCAACAGAGCGCATGGTGGTCGGTCACAACGTCAAAAGGGCGCCCATAAGTGTACGGTCGAAACTTCGCGAGGGCCCATACAATCGCCAAACACTCTTTTTCAGTTACGGAGTAGTTGCGTTCTGCTGGTGTGAGTGTGCGGCTAGCATAAGCAACGACGTATTCGTCAAAGCCAGGTTTTCGTTGGGCGAGGACAGCGCCGAGGCCAACACCGCTGGCGTCCGTGTGAACTTCGGTAGGAGCGGCCGAGTCAAAATGGCGCAGAATGGGCGGCGCCGTGAGGAGACGGCGCAAGGTGGTGTATGCGTCGTCGCACGCTGGAGACCACAGTGATAAATCCGCACTTCCAGACAGCAGTTGAGTCAAAGGCGCAGCAATGGACGCAAAGTTGCGAATAAACCGGCGGAAATATGAGCACAAACCCAGGAAGCTGCGCAGGTCTTTGATGGAGGTAGGTTTGGGAAAGTCAACCACAGCACGAAGTTTCGCTGGGTCGGGACTGACGCCCTGCTTAGAGACAACATGACCTAAGATGTTTAATTGACGAGCGGCAAAACGGCATTTTTTTAAGTTCAGCTGCAGGCCGGCGTCAGAGAGGCAGGTCAAGACGTGCTTCAAACGGGAGAGGTGGGTGTCAAAGTCCGGGGAAAAGACCACAATGTCGTCGAGGTAGCAAAGGCATGTCTTCCACTTAAGTCCGCGCAAAATATTGTCCATCATCCTCTCAAAAGTCGCGGGGGCGTTACAAAGCCCGAAGGGCATCACCGTAAATTCATACAAGCCATCCGGTGACACAAAGGCGGTTTTGGGGCGATCGGCTTCTTTCATAGGAACTTGCCAGTATCCGGAACGCAAATCAAGAGATGAAAAGAGTTCGGCCCCTTGCAAAGAGTCCAGAGCGTCGTCTATGCGCGGGAGGGGATAGACATCTTTGCGCGTAATCTTATTAAGGCGGCGGTAATCTACACAGAAGCGTATGGAGCCATCCTTCTTTTTGACGAGCACCACAGGCGACGCCCATGGGCTGCTTGAGGGCTGAATGACGCCGCTCTGGAGCATCTTGTCGACTTGGTCTTCAATAACTTGGCGCTCGGCGACAGACACACGATAGGGACGTTGTCGCAGCGGTGCGTGGTCACCTGTGTCGATGGCATGGGTGACAGTGGAAGTTTGGCCCAAGGAACTTTGATGTGAGTCAAATGATGAGCGAAACTGATTAAGTAAAGTGAGAAGCTGTGCCCTTTGCGGCGCTGGAAGGTTGTCGTCGATGGAGCGAAGGAATGCTTCGGTTGAGGAGGGATCGGGCGCAGCAGTAGGCTAAAGAAGGCTAAAGGCTATGTAAGGCTAAAGAAGAAGATGCGTCTGATGATTTGAAAAGACGAAGACGAGGTGACAGTGTTCTCGAGAGTTTTTGCCAGCGCTACGCTTGTGTGTCTTTTGCCGATCTGATCCCAGACTGCTGCCGTTGCTGTTCCCGTCGCCCCAGTACCTCGTAACAAACCCCCCGTTGCATTATATATATATATATATATATATATATATATATATATATATATATATATATATATATATATATATATATATATATATATATATATATATATATATATATATATATATATATGTTACGAACGTAGGTTGCGTTGGCTCCGCAGAATAAAGATTTAAGAGAAGTGGGCACTTCTACAAAGACACTTTTATTTATCAACGTTTCGACCGCGGTGCGGTCTTCTTCAGGACTGTAGTGGTCTCGCGTCAGATGGACGTTTTAAGTTTGTGAGCTCAAGAGGAGGGAGAAAGGAGTGTAACACGCAAATAGCAACAACGGTTCAAAAAATGAAAAAAAAAATAAAAAATAAAGATGGGGGTGCGGGGAGCAGACCGGGACAATATTGGGGGAGGAAGCAAAAAAATAGAAATAAAAGAAAAAAAGGGGAAAACTAGTATAGTAAGGAAGGGTGGGGTACAAAAGGAGATGGCGAAACGAGAGAAAGGGAGAGGAAGACGGTGCGGGGGACATGGGCAGCACGGAAACAAAACACACAAACAAAATGCACAAACACAAAGGGCGCCGCTGCAGATGCGTGGCCAAAGAGGAGCCGCTGCGCAAATGACACTGGCAGGGACGAGCAGGCCAAACCAGGCGCCTTTTGGGGGTCTCACTAATTTCCGGTGAGCCGAGGGCTAGAACGTTAAGGAAGGAGTGGGCTACGTTAACGAGCACATGTCTAAGAACTTACTCACGGGGTCTGGGTTTCACTGAACGGTGCACCCCTCTCCGTGGGTAGGTCGTTGAACCGACCTCGCCGGGAATACTTGTTTGTAGGGGAGGAGGGCTGGGCTAGCTGTGTGCAAAGATTTCAGATTGTCGGAAAATGTAAGGAAAGAACGTCAAAAACTTATCAATACTGCACGAGGCAGGATAGTGTAAGTAAGGAGGGGTATGACTGCCTGGGATATACACTAGGAGTTATAAAAGGTATATCTGAGTTAGCCAATTAACGAGAAGTGTAGTATTATTTTGTTTGGAGGTCGTGAATAAAAGAAAGGGTACCAGGCTTTTCGTTAAGACCTTTTTGAATAGTATTAAACTTGTGGATAAAATAGGATTCACGCTGTTCACGTTCTCGCCTGTTTTTGAAGCCCCCTTGAATAATTGTTACTTTTAGTTGGTCAAATGGGTGTCCTTCTGCGTTTACATGCTTGGATAGTGGAAGGTTTTGGAGAGACTTGGCGTGTGCGCGGTGATTGTTAAATCGAATGCGGAATGCAGTGTTTGTCTGTCCTATGTATTGCTGGTTACACAAAGTGCATTCAAGAAGGTAAATAATGTTTCATGCGTCGCAGTCAAAGTTACCGTTGATTGAATGCTGGAAACCTGACCTCGTACTAGTTGCGGAACACGTAGTCTGCATGTGCTTGCAAACTTTGCAGCGACCCTTACCACAGGGCTGGCATCCATATTTTGGGGTTTTGTGTTCCTTGGAGTGGACTAGGTGGTTCTGAATGTTTTTGGCACGCCTGTAAATCACGCGGGGTGCGCATGTAAATATTTTCGATAGTCGTTGACTTTGCTGGAGAATGTTAAAGTGCTTATTAAGAATTCTGTTTATGTTCGGTGCGTTACTGTTAAATGTGAGGATAAGGTTTGTAGTGTAATCATTTCGGTTATCTATTTGGTGCCCCTGGAGTATTTGACTACGGTTAAGATTTGAAGCTCTGCTTATGGCGTCATCAATAAGGGAACGTGGATAGCGCTGTGTTAAGAGCACGTTGCGCATGTGTTCGGAGTTTTCATGAAAGTCTAGGTCGTTAGAGCAGATTCTTCGAAAACGATGGGCCTGAGAATAAGGGATGCTGGTTTTGCAGTGACGGGGATGGGCGCTTTGAAAATGTAGATATTTTTGTGAGTCGGTTGGTTTTCTATAAACGGTTGTACGAACTGACCCCTTGTCCACCAGAATGTCAACATCAAGAAAATTGATTTGACTGGCTGAGTAGGTGTGCGTAAACTTTATGTTTGGGTGCACGTAGTTGAAACTGTCAATGAAATCGATAAGTTGTTGTTCTGTGTTTGTCCATATTATAAAAATATCATCCAAATAGCGCTTGTAAAAGTACGGCTGAATTGTACAAGAAGAAAGAAATTTTGACTCTATATGATGCATGAAGATATTGGCATAATTTGGGGCCATTCTTGTTCCCATAGCGGTGCCACTTACTTGCAGATAATATTGAAGATCAAATTCGAAGCTATTATATTCTAACAACAACTTATCCATTTCATTGACAGTTTCAACTCCGTGCACCCAAACATAAAGTTTACGCACACCTACTCAGCCAGTCAAATCAATTTTCTTGATGTTGACATTCTGGTGGACAAGGGGTCAGTTCGTACAACCGTTTATAGAAAACCAACCGACTCACAAAAATATCTACATTTTTAAAGCGCCCATCCCCGTCACTGCAAAACCAGCATCCCTTATTCGCAGGCCCATCGTTTTCGAAGAATCTGCTCTAACGACCTAGACTTTCATGAAAACTCCGAACACATGCGCAACGTGCTCTTAACACAGCGCTATCCACGTTCCCTTATTGATGACGCCATAAGCAGAGCTTCAAATCTTAACCGTAGTCAAATACTCCAGGGGCACCAAATAGATAACCGAAATGATTACACTACAAACCTTATCCTCACATTTAACAGTAACGCACCGAACATAAACAGAATTCTTAATAAGCACTTTAACATTCTCCAGCAAAGTCAACGACTATCGAAAATATTTACATGCGCACCCCGCGTGATTTACAGGCGTGCCAAAAACATTCAGAACCACCTAGTCCACTCCAAGGAACACAAAACCCCAAAATATGGATGCCAGCCCTGTGGTAAGGGTCGCTGCAAAGTTTGCAAGCACATGCAGACTACGTGTTCCGCAACTAGTACGAGGTCAGTTTTCCAGCATTCAATCAACGGTAACTTTGACTGCGACTCATCAAACATTATTTACCTTCTTGAATGCACTTTGTGTAACCAGCAATACATAGGACAGACAAACACTGCATTCCGCATTCGATTTAACAATCACCGCGCACACGCCAAGTCTCTCCCAAACCTTCCCCTATCCAAGCATGTAAACGCAGAAGGACACCCATTTGACCAACTAAAAGTAACAATTATTCAAGGGGGCTTCAAAAACAGGCGAGAACGTGAACAGCGTGAATCCTATTTTATCCACAAGTTTAATACTATTCAAAAAGGTCTTAACGAAAAGCCTGGTACCCTTTCTTTTATTCACGACCTCCAAACAAAATAATACTACACTTCTCGTTAATTGGCTAACTCAGATATACCTTTTATAACTCCTAGTGTATATCCCAGGCAATCATACCCCTCCTTACTTACACTATCCTGCCTCGTGCAGTATTGATAAGTTTTTGACGTTCTTTCCTTACATTTTCCGACAATCTGAAATCTTTGCACACAGCTAGCCCAGCCCTCCTCCCCTACAAACAAGTATTCCCGGCGAGGTCGGTTCAACGACCTACCCACGGAGAGGGGTGCACCGTTCAGTGAAACCCAGACCCCGTGAGTAAGTTCTTAGACATGTGCTCGTTAACGTAGCCCACTCCTTCCTTAACGTTCTAGCCCTCGGCTCACCGAAAATTAGTGAGACCCCCAAAAGGCGCCTGGTTTGGCCTGTTCGTCACTGCCAGTGTCATTTGCGCAGCGGCTCCTCTTTGGCCACGCATCTGCAGCGGCGCCCTTTGTGTTTGTGCATTTTGTTTGTGTGTTTTGTTTCCGTGCTGCCCATGTCCCCCGCACCGTCTTCCTCTCCCTTTCTCTCGTTTCGCCATCTCCTTTTGTACCCCACCCTTCCTTACTATACTAGTTTTCCCCCCTTTTTTTTCTTTTATTTCTATTTTTTTGCTTCCTCCCCCAATATTGTCCCGGTCTGCTCCCCGCACCCCCATCTTTATTTTTTATTTTTTTTTTCATTTTTTGAACCGTTGTTGCTATTTGCGTGTTACACTCCTTTCTCCCTCCTCTTGAGCTCACAAACTTAAAACGTCCATCTGACGCGAGACCACTACAGTCCTGAAGAAGACCGCACCGCGGTCGAAACGTTGATAAATAAAAGTGTCTTTGTAGAAGTGCCCACTTCTCTTAAATCTATATATATATATATATATATATATATATATATATATATATATATATATATATATATAGATTTATATATATATATATATATATATATATATATATATATATATATATATACATTGCAAATGTTTCCTCGGTAACTTTGCCACACTACGAATTCATGGTGCTGTCAAAGGGCCTCAACTTCTGCCCCACCAGCGGCATATTAGTTGAACTTCAACATTATAAAAATCTAGAAACTTTCTCCCAAAACATTAGTCTGAGGGAATACTGCAGCGATCGCCCCCAAAAATCAGATCCTGGTACAAAACCTCCATCTAAAACCCACTGCACACAACATCCACATGCGATAAGTGTCTCAATTTATATAAAAGGCAGTGTAAAAAGATACCCTTTCGGAATTTCAAAAACTGCTCTCTAACCGCGCGAGTCTTACAATGCTCTATCGCAATGCATTGACGGCTCTCAGCAGACGGCAATTGTAATAAAACCTTGTAATAAAACCAGCGGATAAAGGTGAAGCCACCGTAGTTATGGATCGAAAGGACTGCCTTGATGAGGCCCAACTGCAATTCA
Organism: Amblyomma americanum; assembly: GCF_052857255.1. Taxonomy (NCBI): domain Eukaryota; kingdom Metazoa; phylum Arthropoda; class Arachnida; order Ixodida; family Ixodidae; genus Amblyomma; species Amblyomma americanum. The sequence continues at coordinate 147,638,711 of NC_135498.1, forward strand.
GTGATTCGTCATTTTACAGGGCTCCCCCTATTGATCCCAAGCCGCAGTATAACAGGAAGGTTTTAGAATCTATTTTAAGTCTCGTAGAAAAGAATATTATTGATGACAAGATCGCACAAACTCTAATCACGTAATATTCATGTCCAGAGCAGTTTCATCTTCTTCCAAAAGAAAACTACCTGGGTAGACCAGCCGTCTTTGGTAATTGAACCGTTACTGAAAACACATCGTGTTACGTCGACAGGTTCATCAGAGATATCCCTCCATTATATCCCTCCTATATCAAGAACGCCACCATTTCTGAGCGGAATTCTAAACTTGGTCATTCCAGATGATTCCTTCTGTTGACCCTGAACATCGTTTCACTGTGCACCAACATACCGCATGCTGATGGCGTCAAAGCACTCGTCTATGCCTATAAGCGCTTAGAATCTAGACAGCCGGTTGACGGCAACACGCTTGCATAGCTGTTAAAGCTGATACTTTAGTTAAACAACTTTGATAGTAATGGGCAGCACTACGTGCAAATAAGGGAAAACTCAATGGAAACAAAAATTAGACCAAATTACGCCGGTATCTTTATTTTTTTTACAACAAACTGCTAGCCTCATTGTGGAGGCTTTCGCAGGACAGGGATAAATTACATACACACATAAAAACGGTTATAGTCAGATTAGTCCAGGAATGAAAATACTAATAATTGCTTGCAAAATAACTTAAAAAAGGAAACGAGGCAATGCAATACAATCCATTAAATTATGTGCACAGAAAACAAAATAAAAACACATTTCTAAAACAGTGCACTTATTTCGATTCAATATTTGACAATCCTTCCAAAAAAGCATCAAACGTAGCATCAAGTATGACTGTACTTGAGGCGGAATTCCTCAACAGTTCTCTATGTAAACCAATATTGTACAGAAAATTCATTGATGACACATTTATGGTCAGGACACATGCTGAAGGAAAACTTACTAAGTTTACTTCCCACTTCAACAGCGCTCACACTAGCATCTCGTTTTCTCTTCACACTCAGCCTCGACACTAAATTGCCTTGATGTCCAGACCATGACAGAAAACAAACTTGAGACAACAGTTTACAGAAAACGCACAGACCGACTCCAGTACTTACACTTCCAGAGCAGTGAAACCTCTATCGCTTAAGTCTGTCTCTACGTTTCAGTACGAGTTCATCTAGAGAACGCGAATTTGAATCAAACTGCTAGGAACTTTCTTCACACCTAGCGAGGTCACCCATTCTCAGTCGTCAACGATTCAATCAAGAAGGCTTCAAAATATGACCGGCATGACCTCATAAATGGCAAAAAGCAGCACACTCCGTCTCTCAAGTAAGTCTGGTCCTTGCACGTTCGGCGTCAATATCCAATGTTAAAGCAGTTCTTAAGAAACACCACAGCATTCTTCTACAGAGTGAAATTATGAAAGAGGCTATCCCTAATCCAACACGCGTTGTGTATAGGTGTGCAACGAACACCAGTGATATCAAAACATCGTCCACAAACGGCAACCGTAGCTGTAGACGATCTGCGCTATGCAATAAACCTAGGTCTAGACAAAACTCTATCTGATTATGGCCACAACTACTAAGGTCAAAAGCACAGCGTCATCCTTCTGAATAAAAGGTATCTTATCATGCGAAAGCGCTAATGTTATCTTCTTCTTAGAATGTGGCACCTGTAAACCTTAGTACGTGATAGTTACATAGTTCAGAATTCGCATCAACAGCAACAGATCACATGTGCGGACACAGCCAAATCTCACACTTTCAAAGGTAAACAACCTTGGGCATCCATTTGATGTACTCTCCACAGCTATCGTACTCCAATCGGAGTTCAAAACAGATTATGACCGCGAGAGCGGTGAATCGTACCTGACTGACAAAGTTAACAGTCTCAAGCTACATCAAGGGAACAGCAGCCGGCTATTGTGCTTACCGTTAAGCTTACACCCTCAACAGAGTAAAAAATAATTTTCCCGGACATGTTGAGAGTGGAGGCTGACAGAACAAGCGGCAGAAAGCATAGCAAGCACTGCTTCCGACGTCGTTCCTTCTTGTTTTTTTTTTCCATGTCACTCGTAGTGTCACGCATTTATTGTTTGTCTTTTTTTTCGCTTTTTTGCATTGTATTGTCACGCATTAAGCTGTATTGTGATGCATTTACTATTAGTGTTGTTTTTCATACCATTTTTGCTTCTATTATTATTGTCATTTTGCTGTTATGTCCCTCTTCTCTTCATACATTGATGAAATGAACTGCAATGCTTTTCTGCGCGTGATGACGCGCAGTTGACCATTACATTTGTCTTGCCCTGAATAGTTCTGCACTGCCATTTCTCTTGCGGTATATACATCAGGGAGTGATGGCGGAGAGGTAGAGCGTCCGCCTCACGTGCAGGAGGACCGGAGTTCGAATCGTGGTGCCGCACAATTCTCCTCCGGGTTTGAAAAAAAAAACTGCCATGTTGATGGAACTGCATAACCAGGCCTGCGCTGCGGCCTGATCTCGGTGACCACAACCGACAAAGCACTCCTTCGAAAGAGCAGGATCTAGCCACCCTGGTGTAGTACTTGGCCATAACCTTCTATGAAATAACCAATTAACTTTCGAACCAATTAAGTCCCCCGCGGATGCGGAGGAACTGACCAAGGCGGCGGTCCGACCAGCGATGCAGCGGAGGGTGCTAAGCATCTCTGGCTCCGGACAGGCCGCCATTATAATCTGAACCTGGCAACGTTTAACGCTACAACCTTATCTATTGAGGCTAGCCTAGCGAGCTGTTCGAGGAACTAGCGGGCATTAAATGGGATGTGATAGGGCTTAGTGAGGTTAGGAGAAAAGCTAAGGTAGGGTAGTACTAGAAAAAGCACTGGAGTACTCTTTCCAGTACTAAAGGACGACGGGCACATACTGTGCTATCGCGTATTATCGGATAGACGAGAACTAGGTGTGGGATTCCTTATTAGTCAGGATATATCTGACAACGTAGAAGAGCTCTGTAGTGTTAACGAGAGGGTGGCAGCTATCATAATTAGGCTCAATAGGAGCTACAAGGTGAAGGAGGTGCAGGCGTACGCGCCTATACACCCAGCCGTGATGGCCAGACCATCGAAGCTTCTATGAAGACGTGGATTCAGCAATGTGCAAAGTAAAATCACAGTAAACTGTACTGACGGCCGACTTCAATGCTAAGTTGGGCAAGAAGGAGGCTGCTGACCAGGCGGTAGACGGCTATGGGATAGGCACTAGGAATAGCACGCGAGAGTTATTAGTAGAGTTCGCATATAGAAATAATTTTCGAATCATGAAAACCTTCTTCCTCAAACGAGAGAACGGGAAGTTGACCTGGTAGCGCCCCAATGGTGAGGCTAAAAATGAAACCGACTTCATACTATGCGTTCAACCTGGCATCGTTCAGGATGTGGACGTCCTCGGAAAGGTGCGTTGTAGCGACCGCAAAACGCTAAGGTCTGGTATTAGCTTAAACCTGAAGAAGTAACTGAAGTAGGTAGTGAAGAGGAATTCCTTTAACGAGATAGAGGTAAGAGGTAAAATAGAGGAATTCGGGATATCGCTACAGAAAAGATAACTTTAGCTGAGGGAGGCGATCTTAATGATCATACACTGAACGATAATCTCACAGCCATCATTACGGAGTGCGCAGTAGAAGTAGGCGGTAGGACAGTTCGACAGGATACCGGCAACCTATCTCAGGAGACGAAAGATCTGATGAAGGAACGCCAAAGCATGAGGGCGTGTTACCCTACACACAGAATAGCTCTGATAGTTCGGTAGCTGTCAGATAGAACTATCAGAGCTTCCGAAGTTAATAAACAAGCGCAAGGTAGCCGACACAAGAATGTTTAATACAGAGAGAATCCAGCATGCCCTAAAGAACGAAGGTAACGTAAAAGTGGTAAAGAGGAAACCAAGCATGGGTTATGGGCAAAAACCAGATGTATGCGTTACGAGACAAGGAGGGCCATGTCATTAGCAATATGGATAATACCCCTGTCACACTAGCAATTTTAATGTCATTCAAATCGAATGTCATTCGATGCATCGAATGTCATTCGGTCTTTTTCAGTGCAACACGGTAAAATATAATGTGATTCAAAAATGATGGCAGTGAAGATCAGTAAAAAAAAGTACAATTCAAACATATCAGCGCGCCTAAAAGATGCTTTAGATTGTGGAGTAGTGTTTTAAAAGCGAGTGAGAACATTTCTGCTCAACTTTATCAGCGTAAAATATTATTTCTGGCCATTCTGCAGCACTTGAGTCATCAAAAGCCAAGCCAAGTACCAAGTCAACCACAAATCCGATAAATATAAACAAACAAAATGGCTGACACGGCGGCGCGCGCGCACGTGCGGAGCGTAGAAATAACTTTCAAAAGGTGAAGTGCTCGGTGACATCTTTAAGTACTTCCGAGCTAAACGAACATGGAATGCCAACCAGCAAGAAACACGCAAGCTAAAATTATCGATGGTCGCGGGAAAAGCCCTGCTTCACGCTCGGCCGTTGCCGTTGGCTGCTGCTGGGACCGAGAGTAACAGCTAACCACGACAGCGTCTAGTGTGAACAGGTTCGCTCTAAAATTAACATTTTTTAGCAGAACTAAATAAATGCAATTTCTAACTTTCGCAGTGCGCATGCTTTTTTTCGCGTTCCTTGTTTCTGCTGCGCATATGGTGTCCAGAGTACGCATTCGGTTCGACATCGAATCCGAATGATTTCCACAAACTCATTCGATGGCGAGTGTCATTCGAACCTAATAACATAAAATACTCCCGTGTAGCAGCCGATTAATCACATTAGGTACTAATGTCATTCGATCAGAAAAACATTAGATGTGCTAGTGTGACAGGGGTATAAGATAGTTACAGCAGCTCAAGAGTTCTACAGAAATCTCTCCAGTAGGCAGTGTAATCAGCATCTTAATGAGAGAGACAGTAGCCAGCAATACATCATCTCGCCAGTAACGAAAGAGGAAATAAAGAGAGCAATGCAACGGAGAAAACCAGCAGGTGAGTATCAGGTAACCGCAGATATGTTGAAGGAAGCAGGGGAGATTATGATACAAAAACTAGCCACCCTGTAATTGCTATGCCTTGTAACCTCGACCATACCAGAAGCTCGGAAGAACGCAGAAGATATTTTAATTGATATGAAAGGAGACGCCAAGGTTTTTAAAAATCACAGACCAATCAACTTATTATTCATTCCCTACAAGGTATTTACTTATGTAATTGCAAATGAATGGAGGACAACCTTAGACTTTAATCAACCAAATGATCAGGCAGGCCTTTGTAAAGCGTATCCCACAATAGATCATATTCGCACTATCAATCAGGTGATAGAGAAATGCGAAGAATATAACCATAAAATCAGTAATTAAATTCCAACAAGAAAGGGCGCCGTACAAGGAGACACGATCTAGCCAATGCTGTTCACCGCCTGTTTACAGGAGGTATTCCGAGGCCTCATTTGGAAACAGTTTGGCATAAGAGTTAATGGTGAATAACCAAATGATCTGCTATTCGCTGATGGCATTGCTTTGCTGAGTTACTCAGGAGATGAATTGCAAAGCATGATCAATGAATTAGGCCAGCAGTGCAGAACGGTGGGCCTAAAAATTGGCATGCAGAAAACCAAAGTAATGATCAGCAGTCTAGCAAGGGAACAGCAGTTCACAATTCGAGCGAGGTGCTGGAAGTGGTAAAGGAATACGTCTCCTCAGGGCAGGTAGTGACAGCCGATCAGGGTCATGAGAGGGAAATAACCAGAAGGATGAGAACAGGATGCAGTGCATATGGCAGGTTCTCTGAGAACATGAATGGAAGTTTATCAATATGCCTCAAGATAAAACTGAACAACAGCTGTATCTTACCGGTACTCACTAACGGCGCATAAATTTGGATGCTAACGAAAAGGGTTCAGCTTAAGTTAAGGACAACGCAACGAGCCATGGAAAGAAAAATGATAGGTGTAACGTTAAGAGATCGGAATCGGGCAGAGTGGGTGAGGGAACAAACGGGTGTAAATGACGTCCTAGTCGAAATCAAGAGGAGGAAATGGCCATGGGCAGGGCATGTAATGCGAAGGCAAGATAACTGCTGGTCCTTAAGGGTAATGTAGCTGATTCCAAGAGAAGGCAAGTGTAGGAGGGAACGGCAGAAGGTTAGTTTGGCGGATCAGATTAAGACGCTTGCAGGCATATGGTTGCAGCTCGCAGAAGTGAACTGCAACACGCGAACAGAGCAGTCGTCGATGCACAGATAGAAGTAGCAGAGATAATTTTGTCGCCGGGGCCAACAGTAATCCACGACACTTGCTTTCTTATTGCAGAGAACGCACCGTACGGGATACGTGTGAATGCTGTCAAGTAAGTTATATTTCTTTTAAATAGAAGATTATTGTGGGTCTCGTGAATAGAACAATTTAACATAGAGGTGGCGGTTTGAGGGATTGGTAGTTGTATCAAGAACGTGACCCTTTGTATCACGCGCACTACACAAACAAAAGGTGAGATTATATGAGTAGATTTTCTGCATAATGTTATCTACAACTTAATTTATTCCATGGCGCAGCCACCCTCTTTTAAATATAAGTGCTGAACTCCTACGGGAACTGAAATGCAAGCAAGTGAACAACGACATAATATTCTACTTTTTCATGCCTCGCGTGATGTGGTGCACAGTTGAGACGTCGCAACGATCTTTCTACTTCTGAAACCGAAACTGAACGGAAGAATACATTCAGTTTTAGGTAAGGTACTTAGCGTAGGCGAATTTCATGTGGTGATTCATGTTTACTCACGTCTTACGCTCCACTCGGAAGCAACACTGCACTATGATTTCATGTCTCTACCCCTCCAAGACATGCCACAGGGCTTAAAGCAGACCCTTTAACACTGCTAACTGCTAAGAATATACTAATTCACTAAGCACGGAGCAGCTAGGACCTGAAAAATATTGACGTATTACCTCACTATCCACTACTGACAAGGTATTTATCAAGGTAAATGCTGATAGAATCTGAGCAACCTCAGAATTGAGCCAGGGAAGGGCAGGTTTCCAGACAGTATACTCGATGACTGAGTATATTCACACCATCGATCATGTTATAAAAAGTTCCAAACTACACGCATATAAAATCTTTATAGATTATGAGCATTTTATTCAAACTACGCATCTACAGATATGCAGGCATTTGGTAACCAGGGTTGGGAAGAGGAATTCACACAGGTCCTGAAAAATACCTGCTGGGGCTGCACAGCGACTATGATCTTTGCAATTAAAAGATACAAAATGTCAATCGGGAAGGGTGTTATGCAGGAAAACACTCTTCCCACTCCCATTCACCACGTGCCTAAAAGTGGTATTGGGTATTGGGTAAGAGAGTGGTATTGAGAAGAGGTGGGATTGAAAGCTAATAGGAAAATCGTTAGTACTCTCTGATTCGCGGATGATTTTCCAATGCTGAGTAACTCAGAGGAGCAATCGAAGGGCATGATTTGTTACTTCAACATTGAAAGCAGAACCGCGGAACAAAAAATCAATAGGAAGAAAATGAAAACAGTACAGAAAAATTTATTGCTCAACAGTGTTTAAAAGACCAGCAGTGTGGAATAAGCGGTGAAGTACTGTAAATGGTAAGGAAATGCATCTGTTTAATCAAGTAATGACTCCGATAAGGACCATGAGAAATAAATAACCGGGCATATAAATATGCGGCAGAGAGCAATTGGGAGGAGCTAAAGCAATTATTTGCAGATTAACGGCATCCCTCAATAGCAAGATATATAATAGTTGCATCTTTCCAGTAACCCCCTATGGGGCCGGAACTTGAACGTTAATGAAATGGCTTGAAATTAAGTTATGTTCAGTGCAGCCAGCTGTTGAACGAAAAATTATGCGGGTAACCTTAACAGACCTGGGGAGAGCAACGTGAGTCATGGAACAAACGGGAGTTAATAGTAAGCTAGCTGACTGATGGCTGCCATCTCATGGGAAGAGCAGATGAGTGATGGCAGCTGAGGGTAACGAAATAAATTCGTAGAGAAGGGAAGCGCAGCCGGCAGCGACCGATTGATGCTCGTGGAGGAGGTTAGGAAGTTTGTGGCGATAAGGGCGCAGCTGCATCGGACGTAGTTCGGCTGAGGATTTAACAAAATAAAGGTTCCTGGAGATATGCAAAAAATATCATATCACTGTTTCTATTTCAGTCCTGGTGTCATCAGTACGCCTCTAGTGAAAGCTCCAGACGTAAGTGATGACCAACATAAAGAGGTGGGTTTCTGTGCAGAACATAATTTGCCTACCGGATGCACAACCCTGTGTGGCAATACTTCATTTTAACCGAACTGCTTGCTGCTCTTTGCTCGCGCGTTAACCGGAGAGGCGGAAATATAAGAACGCTTCACGTTTTAATTCAGTACGAGATGGTAGACTTCAATACACCAAGACAAGAGGCTCGTTTCCGGAAAGGATATTTGCGAGAGTGCATAATTTTTTTTCAGGAAAGAACAGGGTTAACGTTTTAAAACATGCTTCTAAGGTGTAACGGTGGCTTTTGCAGCTTAGTATTTATTACCAGTGGTGGCCAACAAGGGGAAACAAGTGAGTCATGTTAATTACCTTGCAGAGTAAGCATTTTGTAATAGTTAACTTTTTACTTCCTAATTTGTCGCATGGTTAAAAATGAGATCAGTAGCTGTGTGTTTCTAGCAGCCATATCGATTTTACATTCCGTCTTCTTCACAGGGCCGCTCTGTGCATGCGCGCCTCTTCTCCTCCAGCTCCTTTGGTTGAAAGTGAAGCTACCTGCTCCTATTGCACATGCGCAGCTAATATTGCGCATGCGCAGCTAATAATGCGCCGCATCTGGCGCATGCGACAGATGGCGGCAGCTTTTAAGCACACACACACACTCTCTCTCTCTCTCTCTAGCCATTTAGTCGGCGCAGCTGGCTCCTCGCGGAGCCAGATTTAGTAGTACGACTCACAGTGCCGTGCCGCAACTAATTTCATACGTGCGTGATACATTCCACATGCGAGGACACGAGGCCGCTTTCGCATGCCAGTCCAAGTTCTAACGCCTGTCTGGTTTGAACACTACGCTTTGTGGTATTTAATCAAACTTTACAACTGATTTCAACGAATTCGACATTATCCCAAATATTTCAACTAATTAGAAAACTAGGCAATCAGCCTTCCTCTCTGCGCGTTAAACTTCCAGCCTCCCGCGCCGTGGCATTAGTTGGAGCAGCTGCGTACAAAGCTTACTACAAATCACTGGCGCACGCTCTACTTCGTGCAACTGCACAAAGAGGGCACCACATCAATCATATCGATCTTCGGTGAAATTGATTTTAACGGGACATTGTATTTCAAATGCAATTTTATGTTCATTGCACTTCTTACGTTCCTACATAAATATTTGACCAGTTGCACGGATAACAGTAATTGCAAAAAAAAAGGTCTAAATTATGTTCGAACAAAGAATTTACCGACTGATTGCCGTTGACTAGGACCCCTTAATTGTTAGTGCCGTGTTTGTTTTGCTTCTTGCAGTAGAGCGTGTATTACTTGCAGGCAGCACCTTTACGGGGTTTTAGTTCTAAGCGTAGGTAAAAAAAATAAACATTATTTCGATCGGGAAGATTTAGTTATGTCAAATGGCGCATATCATAAGGAAGCTTTTGGGTAGGGCCCACTTTTGACCTGCTGAAGCAATGCTTTGCTTACAAACCACGCACATGCTTACAAAACTGACGTATCAACAATGTTTGCTACGCTGAAATGCGGCGCAAGCTTTGCTTGCCGCTTATTCTAACAGTGAATATTTCTTTTCCAACACGGATGTGAAGCTGTTGTTTAGCATTTTGATATTGCTGCTTCACAGCAAACGCCTTCTCCATGCATTTTTTCAGTGCGTTGATTTCGTTTGTGTTGCATGCAACAGAAATATGTCATCTGTTATGGCAGTACTTTCGGTATGCTGCACCAATACAAAAAATTTGCTGCGCTCGTCAGCGCCGCAAAGCAATGTCAGGATCCAGAGCGCTGACAGAGAACAGCCTCCAAGCCGTGTTTATGCTATATTCCGGAAAAAGTAAAACGCAAATGCTATATCCCAAAATACAATATTTGCAAGAAACCGCGCCGACGAGCTGGTAGAGAGAGCTTTTTAATTGTTTCAAATAAATACAATGTTGAACAAAAAAAGATAACGTGTCCTCAATTTGTTCGTATAAATTGAAAATATCAGTGATATAACGGACCTATTTGCCATTTCTGAATATATTGTGATGCAATTATTGTGTCTTTTCCGTCAGGAGTTGTTGGGAGCGTAACTGTTTGCAACAAGTTCGTTTTCTCTTCTTCCTTTCATGGACGCTTCCCATTATGTTCATTTCTCGTCTGTTCTAAATTATTATTAATTTGTCATTTTCATGTGACATATCCTGCGGTTACGTGCGTGACTGCTTATTTTTTAAGTAGTGGACGTAATGTGAGGTGAATATAACGTCTTCAAGACTGCGCAAATGGCAGCTATATGCGGCCACAGCTAAGAGATGAAACACCATCGGCTTTCACTGAATTAGAGACTAGCTTAGTCCACGCCTTCACAAGTTTGGCAGAAAAATTTGTACAGAACAGATTTGGTTTTTTGATGTTCGCAAGAGTCACACCAGAATGACGAACCAAGTTTCGAGAAAGGCATTGTTCGCGCCCGCCAAATAAACTCTAGACTCACTGTTATCGACATTTCTGAAGATTTGGCGCAGTTATCAGGTTGTACACTAAATCCATGGACTGTGTGACGGCATGACCAATGTGCTGAACTATACGACAGCAGGTCAGCTCAAACCCCGCATATCTGTGACAAGAATCGGGTTTTCAGGATAATGTAAGCAAATGAACACCTCGTGTGGATAGGTCGCAAACAAAAAAGAGCTATTTCATTCGACGCATCGAAGTACTTAAGACGTGGGAATGATGAAATTCGTTTTATACGTCACCGCAAACACAATTTATATCGACCTCGTTATCAACTTCCCACGTTAAACCACAGAGGCGGGAACGTAATGTCAGGGTACTGCATCTCCGCTTATGGAGCTTGTCTCCATGACTGGATTCAAAGTACCATGAGCTTACAAGTACTAGAGAACTTACCAGCAAAGCTCCTGCTCAATAAACATAGTATCCCGAAGAAAAATGATACATTTTAGATAATCGTATTTGTTTCACTTATTTGAAAATATTTCCAAGAAACAGACTATTCGCACTGTACACCTCTGCTCGTGGAAATAATTACATACCGTACCACTTCAGAAGGCATAGCAAACTTTCCCCAAGGACCGGTCTAACTACTTTAAACAGACACGAAGATATCAAGTTCCTAGAGATCTTATTAATTTACCTTTATCTCTTCAGCTCTTCAGCAAAGTTGTCCAATGAGAACACTAAACAATACCTAATAAGCAGCAATATTCCATTATCTTTAAATTGCACTGGCAATTTTTTTACAGTTCCCGTTCATCTTCTATGAATTTTACTCCTTTGTTTGCTAATATTTTGCTATTACACCTTGATTGCGTTGCCTGTTCAACGAATTATATGAAGAAAAATTACTACTGTAAACTCTTTTGCAGGTTAGGTTCATTATTTATTGTAACCCAGATGTACGTCTTCTTTTTCCCGAGCTTGCTTACTACCGAAACTGATATAATAATGATAACAATAATTGGTTTTTGGGGAAAGTAAATGGCGCAGTATCCGTCTCATATATCGTTGGACACCTAAACCGCGCCGTAAGGGAAGGGATAAAAGAGGGAGTGAAAGAAGAAAGGAAGAGAGAGGTGCCATAATGGAGGACTCTGGAATAATTTAGACCACCTGGTGATCTTTAACGTGCACTGAAATCGCACAGCGCAAGGGCGCCTTAGCGTTTCGCCTCCATCGAAACGCCGCTTTCCGCGGCAACAGAAGTAAACAATTGGGTTTAACTGAAAACTGTTTATAGCAACGCAAAAGGACTACCGTCAAGAGGAATGCGTTACCCTAGCAATGCTTCACTCGCCCCACACACCATTGCAGCTTCTGCAGCAGATGGCAGCATCGGCGCACGCCCTGGGCCGAGTGGGGCAGCCGGAGGAAGTGGCTCGTTGCATCGCCTTCCTGGCCTCGGACGACGCCTCCTTCGTTACGGGCATCACAATGCCTGTGGACGGGGGCCTGCTGCTCATTTCCCCCCTGCCGAGTCCAACACTGAGAGACAGTGTGCTGGGAAGTGCGTAAACCTCGTCGGCTCGTGTCTGGGTACGCCGACCACTTCGACAGCAATAGACAGAAGCCTTGCGCAGCGTCTTGGCACAGTGAAATGAAAAGAATCTGCACTACGCGCTATCACCAGCATGCCAGCTGTAATAATTTCTTCTGAGAAAAACAGAACGGGTAAAAGAGAAGGCATGGAGGTTAACCAGAAAGGTGTTCCGGCTGGCATCGCTGCGACAAAGGAAATGGATGAAGGGATATAAAGGGAGAAGAGTCAACGGTGTCATCTGGTTATTGAATGAATAAATGCACTGTTTCCAAGAAATAGCATTAGGATTCACTTGCTAACCAAGCTGAAATGATGAACAAGCGCAAACGGGCAAGGCATGTAATCTGAAGATGTGCTAAACGATGGTTGCTTAGGGCAACTGAATGAATTCTAATAGGAGGCAAAATAAGCAGCGGCGGCAGAGTCCGGTGGGCGGATGAGAATCAGAAGTTTGCGGGGATAAGATGGCCGCAAATGGCGCAAGACAAGCTTAATTGCGAGTCTTTATGAGAGTCTTCCATAGGTTCTCCAGTTGACAAAGTTCGGCTGCAGGTGAAGATGATCTGTTGCCCTCTATTTAAGGCAGAAATTGCATTTATATAAGCGTTTACCGAGACGCAATGTGAGACTTAACGCGCACTGAATATGCTTTTCCTTTCATGAACAAAAAAATTTTTCAAGCCAATGCGTTCCTTTTGCACTCAAATACACACACTGAAGGGTGGATACTGCCAATATTAGAAATTGTTGTTTTAATTAAAAATTCACCATTATTGAGGGTTCTTTACAATTAGTTCTTCGTAAGTAACGATTGCAACTAGTTGCTCGCGTATGCTAGGCTGTTTATCAAGTATGTGCTCTTTCAGATGTCTCCCGCACTATGGAGCGGTAAAAAAACAACTGGTTGCTGCTTCTTGGGGCTACAGCCCATAACATCCGATGATGGGCAGGGGTACCTTTGCTCTAATCACAACAGCCTGCCAGACGACGCTCACTTCAGCAGCAGGAATTGTGGGCATGCCCTTGCCCTCCATTCTTCTCCTCACCTTCGTCTTCCTACGCAGCATCGCCGACTGTCGACGCTCTTGCGTTATTTTTGAAAATTCGGTACACTGTACAACTGTTTATTCCTTGACATGATACCCGTGTCACCTCGCGGGCATTATCGCAGAGAAGACAGTTTACAAACAATGTAGTAATTGTTCCCAATAACACACAACTAAGTACATAAAAGAAAGTTGACATCCAGAGTGAGGTTGGTCAGATGTTTCAGGATAATCACAAAGTGAACAAGGGAGCGGAAAACGCCAGGGTACGTTAAACACCCTTCTTTAAATTCTTTAAACAGGTCGTGCACATGGTCAGAACATTTCCCAGTACTTCATATCGCCGTTTTTTCGTTTCTATTAGCCTACCCTTCTGACCCGACCCGACCTGTCATTTGCCCCCTCAATGACAAGCCTTTCTTGCCTCACGAGTGCGTGGATAAAAGTTGCAGACGGAAGTTGTCCGCAAAAAGTGTCCACCCTAAATGTCAATCTTAAGCTGTACGGTAATTCAAATCAAATGTAAAAGTTGATAACGCAACAGTTGATAAGCAACATATATCTAAAGATTGTAGCGAGAGTAACTGGTAAAAAATAGTGATAGTAGTAACGACAGTGATAGTCCTAGAGATCGATCGTGATAGTTATGGTAGTGATAGTGATAATGATAGCTACCGATAGTGATGATAGCGACTGATAGTGCTAGAGATAGATGGCGATAGTGATGATGACAGTGATGAGATATAGTTGGTATAGCGATGATGATGACACTGAAGATAATAGCAATAGTGATGGTCAAAGCGATGATGACGATAGTAAGGGTGATGATGATGATAGCGATGATGATGATAGTGGTGATGACAACACTGATGAGGATAGCGACAGCAAAAAGGTCGTGGGTTCGACTCCCGCAAAGGTCGTAGGTTCGAGTTGCGTGAATGTGGTGGATTCGACTCCCGCAATAGTCGTGTGTTTGAGTCCCGCAAAGGCTGTGGATTCGAGTTCCTCGAATGTCGCGAGTTCGAGGCCCGCAAACGTCGTGAGTTCGAGTCCCGCGAAGGTCGTGGCTTCGAATCCCGCGAAGGTCGTGTATTCAAGTCCCGCAAAGGTCGTGTTCGAACCTCGCAAAGGTTGTGGATTCGAGTCCCGTAAAGGTTTGTTCGAGTACTGCGAAGGTCGTGGGAAATGAAGAACGGAGGGCGAAAGTGAGGAAAGGGAACGGCTTACGCATTTCCGGTCTTAAGGACATTTAAATGAACTCTAATTTTTTCTCTCTCAGTTTCGCTTTCGGCTATTCCCTGCTTCTCTTGCCATAATTCTCAGGAACCTTTGGCTTCTGCATTCCTTCCCCCTCCTTTCCTTTCATGCTTTACATCAACTCGCCTCCATGTTTTCTCTATTTGCTCTTTATTTTTACCGCTATTTCGTTCCGCTATGCTAATTTCTTATCTCAGTTTTTCAGGTCAACGCAGCCAGTCATACGAAGGCACCTGTTGCAGCTAGGCGCAGCCTTTCAAGCCCACGCTCGCAATCTCCACGCTCCACACCACCATATTCCTTTCTGCTGAGCTCACCGTCTTTCTTCAGTTGTGCAGGTCAACCGGTTAATCATCTCTAGCAGCATCATGTGTGCACAAGATTCACCCTCCCCATCCTAACACCATTCCCATTTCACGTCCTCCTCCCTCTCACCTGACCTTCCTCCTCGGAGGGATGACCCTTTTTAAAGACCGGCAATGATGAATCCTTGCCCAGACGAAGGCATGTCCACTTGATGAAACATTGGCAAGCACCCTAAAGTTTTCCCCTCCCTTGTTCCCTTCGTGATTAGTTTATGTCATAGCAAGACAAAAGAAAATGATTTCGCGTTAAAACGGCAGCGCATGCAGAGTTCAAAAATGAAAGCAGTATTGCACTCACACATATAGTCGAGAATAATCGTGCTTATCACAGACTGAAACACATTATGCTGGCAACAAGTTCCAATCTTTCACTGATTTTGGAAGAAAAGGATTTTGCAAAACACTTTTGCAGTCGTGTTCGCGCATCTTTTTGGAGTGGTCGCGCCGAGCCGAGACGTATCTTGGCTGTGGCTGTTATGTGCGCTTATCAATGTCTATTTGAATATACAAGATATCGTGGACGCATTTTAGTCACTTGTTTACTTATGTTGCTTAACATTTCTAGCAAGGCATTTATTTCAGTGACAGTTGAGAAAGGGTTATAAGAGAGACGAAGCGTGCAGCCCAATTTTCTATTGATTATACCGAATAATCCTGATATGAATCTTAAATAATGCATGCGTAATCGAGAATAGACGTGATGTGCAAGAAATGAAGTGTTTCCATAACACCTTTGGACGTGGGGTTGAAATTTAGAACAAAAGAAAACGTTTTACTTGTCCTAGGTAGTGACTTCCGCATGTGTGCGTTCAGTTTAAGTTTCTGCGCAGTAGCATACATGAACAAAGAAAATGAAGCCACATTTATGCCGGGACGCTACTGAATGGGCATTTTCCTCCTCTCAAAGGCAAACTAGAAACAAGATGAATGTGAGGTACCACTCTGAACTATTTCGGAAAACGTTGGAGCATGGCATATATCCTTGCTTCGAAAAAAAAAACTTACCGGCGCTAAGACGATGTAAAGCGACAAACGTTCTTTAGCAGGATTTATTTATTTTTCACTTTTTAATTTTTCTTTTTCAATAATCGCTTCACGTTGCTTCTTTCAATTTTATTGAAGCCGTCGACTGAGCAGCAATGCAAAAGGGGAAAGCAGGTGGTGAGGTACATGTAACAGCAAATCTGTTGAAGGACGGAGGGGAGATTGTTGCTGCGGAAGGATTTGTTCCTTTTTCTGTGGCATTTATTCGTCGCCTGTCGATTTCTTCAATCGCAGAGATTGTGGTATAAAAACTGGCCACCCTGTAAACTCAATGCCTTATAACCTCGACCGTACCAGAAGCTCGGAAGAACGCCAATATCACTCTAATCCATAAAAATAAGACGTTAAGAATTTGAAAATTACACGCCGATCAGCTTACTGTACGTTGCCTACAAGTTATTGACTAAAGCAACCACTAATAGATTCAGGACAATGTTAGACTGCAATCAACCAATAGACCCGCCAAGCTTTCGTAAACGATATTCGGAACTGAGCAGTCAAGCAGACATTACGTTGCAGGTGATCCTGATGCAAAAATCCTGGACGATATCTATAACTGCTGCACATCCACAATAGCCTTCCATAAAGTCAGCAACAAAACTCGATGGAAGAAGTTGACCTGCAAAGCATGATCACGTAGTTAGACAGGCAGAGCAGGATCGGAGGTATAAAAATTAATATCCAGAAAAGCAAATTAATGTTAAATACAATCGAATACCAACAGCAATATACAATTAGAAGCGACGTGCTGGATGTGGTAAGGTAATACGTCTACTTAGGCCAGGCAGTGACCGCAGATCTGGGTGAGGAGATGAAGGGCAGTTACCCAATACCCCTTAAGAGAAAAGTATAGAACAGATATATCTTACCGGTACTCACCTATGGGACGGAAACACGGAGGCTAACAAAAATTCTTCAACTTAATTTAAGAGAAACGCCGCGAGCAGAGAAAGGAAAATGATAGGTGTACGTTAACAAACAGGAAGACGGCAGAGTGGGTCAAGGCAAGAACGCGGGTTAATGACATTGTGTTCGAAATCGGGAGAAAAAAGTTGGCTTGGGCTGGGCGTCTAATGAAAAATCACGATAAGCGATGGTCCTTAGGAATAACGGACTGGATTACAAGAGAAGGTAAGGTTAGCAGTGGGCAGGAGAAATTTAGGTGCGCGGATGATTAAGAAATTTGTGGGGATAGGGTGGCGTCAGCTGGCACAGTACAAGTTTGATTGGAGAGACATAGTAGAAAAATTTTTCACCACGAACCAGACGGGGACCAAGATAGTGAGCAAGCATGACAGGACGTGCGCTGCACTTCCAACTGATAATTTATTGAAAAAGTACGTCAATATCTTATTCTCTGCGCCAATGGTTTCTCCATTGACATAGAGGACCATTGACATAGAGGGCCTTTTCTACTCCATACCACACAAAGAGCTGTTTAAAGCACTCATAACTTTAATTGAAAAGACGGGAGAAGTGCATTTTCTAAATAGGTCGGGTGTAAGCAGCGACAATCAAATGCTGCTGACATCAACAACCAGTTTTGCGCGCAAAAGGCTTGAAGTTATATCGGTTCCTGTGTCGCGCAATTTTATTTATTTAATGATTTCCTAATTTTTGCGAGATAATGAAGTCATGGAATGCCAAGCACGTGGGAGCATACAGATAAAAATTTTAGCATAGCAGTGTTTTCAAAAGCATGCTTGTAACGAGAGCTTGGTTCAAGAGAAGTAGGCACCAAAAAAATGGTATGCAGAACGGCTTATCAAGAGCACAAAAAACACATCAACAAAACAAAATATATAATAACATTATACATTCGTAACAAAGCCATACGAACAAATACAAAACCATTAAAAAGTTGAATACTGAACTCGCCTAAAGTTTAATACGGAACTGCGCTTGCACAAAATAATTACAATTATATCACAAAGAAACCTCGAGCGTACATCAAGATTGAAACAATGGTTAAAGCACACTCAAAATTTTCCGAGGAAAAAACTGTTGGAGGCGGACCATTCCACTGGTTTGTTTTTTTCGTGGAAAGAATAAAGACGAACAAATTTGAGCGTGCAGCTTATGGGAGTACACTGTGGACGTTACGACTCCTGGATAAACGCGCTGGAAATGGCATGATATAAGTCTCTGAGTTGAGATTTTGGCGCTATATGTAGATGACTTTTTGCTGATAATGGACAAGCCGCAAGTTTTACCCATTGACGAAACATTTGCTGACATTCTTTAAGCTTTTAAATGTGCTTCAAAAGGCTTACATTTTACTGAAGTAAAATGCTATAACAGCGTGCAATTTCATGGACTAGAAATGTCTTTTTTGGAAGGCCATATTTGCTGGATGTTCAATTCCAGATCGAGAAAGGCACCTCTCCCTTACAGCAGTGGTCCGTCGAAGATTATGAAGAGGCATTGGAATGAACAGTCTTAATGCAGCTTTGCAGAAAGCGTGTCCACACCAAATGCAAGAAACTGTCAAACTGCAAATTGAGTGTCTACGCATTGCAGGCTTCCCCGCAGACAGTATATCAGCGATTGCAGAGAGCCTGCTGCAAAAGAAAAGGGCACCAAGAAGAAAGACCAGTATGTTCAGAGGAAGTAAACAGAAGCAATTCCGAATAACAAAAAAAGTGATTCCGCATGTTCGCAAGATATTCCATGACTTAAAGAAGCTACCAAACAGATACAATATAAATTTGTTCTTCTCTGCTCCCGGCAAGCTATAAAAAATTTCGCCGATGATGATAAAAAAGGAAAAGCCGATATGCAATATCAAGAACCGAAGCTGTTTCACACAGTGCAAAACTAATGTATTTACAGTATTCCACTTACCGCAACAGAGTGTACATAGAGCAAGCAGGACGTTGATTTAATGAAAGAGCTAGGCAGCACCACAGTCACGTCAAAGACGGGAAGAGTGAGCATCTTGCCGCTCCCTGTCGGGATTGCCAATGCAAACCCCTGTTTTGAAAAACCACATTTCATGGGCGCAGAAAAGATGAGGTAGAAAGAGAGATCATAGATCATAGAGGCATGAATAGAGGCATATCATATAAGAATATGTGATGTGATGTGATGTGATAGAGGCATATTGCATAAGACTAGCAGGAAGTAAATATGTCAGCACGCCGTCATTAGGGCTGCATAATAACGAAATGTCATTTCTGGAAACCAAAGATAGATTTCCACGAGAAACATTGCAGGACTGTACTTACGTTGTTTTTTTTTCAGTGATCAGTTGAAAGTGCAGCACTCGTTTTGTCGTGCGTGTTAAATATCTTAGTCACCGTCTTGTTCGTTCTGTGAAATTCTTCTATTGTGTTTTAACACCACATGGCCCAAACATTGGTGCTTCTGTAATTGGAGACCTTTCGCCCTGAGCGGACGTAATCCGGCTGATGAAAATTTTGATGACGATGTGGATTTTCGTTGCGCTGCTGCGTGGCCTTCGGGAAGCTAGAGACTTCTTCAAGCCGCAGGTGTATGACAGAGAAGGTCGCAGAAAGAAAAGTGGTGGATGCCTTCTGGCGGCGGTAAAGGGTGGACGCTTGTGGGTGGAGCTTCTCAAAAATGAAGTGAGTGGGTGGAGGCTTGTAGAAGGGAGATGCTGGAGAGGTGGCGGGTTCATAGGGTGCTTCCTCCAATGGGTGGTTCCAGAGTACGGAGAATCCTGCACGCACACGAAAGACTCCTGACTAAAGTTCTAAAGCTGCGAGATTAAATATTTGTACGTTGGAAAACATAATACTGTCTCAAAATATTGTCCTATTTTCAGTTCCAGAAAGCCTTGCTTCGTTCCAAATAACTTCTAGATAAAATCTTGGTTCCACGTATTTTATCCAGAATTATGCATGTTTAAAGGTTACAGCCTTCCAAGGTTGCCTTACTTGAGTTACAACAAGAGATTCTGCAGCTCCATTTCCGACTTATTGGACTGTTACGCATTGGCTGTAATTGGAAATCATGCCTTTTCATTCGTTTTTGCGGTTTGCTGTGCATTCTAGTTAATACTTAGGCTGTTCCACATAATATGAGAAGCAAAGTAGACAGCAACCACATGCGAGACGGAACGTTGAGGTATTTTATAACTATTTGGGTGTCTAAGATCATGGACGTACAAATCAGAAATGTAGTTAAATTTCAAAAATTTTCTCAACGGGGCCGGTACAAGGAAGCGCCTCGTATGTACTCACCGTGTAAGAGATGATTTCAACCTGTCGAATGTCGTGCTGAGGGCAAGCGATTGCCTTTCTCTACGAAAGTGGGTGCGTTGCTTCCTTGCACGTGTCTACTTTCTGTTTTGTGCATTAAACTTCTGACAACCTACCGGCCGAACGAGATTGTTATTGCTGTTCGATAGTTAAGAGAAAGTCCGACCAGGGAGAAGCGGTCAATGAGCCGCTCCCCAAGCGTAAGTGAAGGAACTTCAAGTGTGCGTACAAGTCGTTATCATGTAAATCCGTTATTTTATTGTACAAAGCATGGCGACCCAAAACCCCTTGACCTGCCGTTTGGTTTTGGTTACCCTGGCGCAGTAAGTCTTCGGCGTCTAGTGTTCCGTCGCAATAAAGTTGTGTACTTTCTCACTACCTTTCTCCCAAGTTGAAGAATTGTGCAGCTTGTTATAAGTCTTCGATGCTTCGATGTAGTACGGGATAGTAGGCTGTGTCCCTGAGTGGTAATAGGTTCCGTATTTTGTCTGTGTACGCTGGAATTAAGTCCAGGGTGCACCTTCATCTGTGCGCAATGAATTAATCGGTCGGGTAAGTAAGAATCGCTTGTATGAGTTTCAGGGGATATTGTATTTATACCTTTAGCTTGTGTAGAACAAGTTCTTGATTTGCTTGGACAACGTGGCAGGTAGAGAACAACTGACGGCTAGCTTTGATGTTTTTCTACTGCCTTCTTTAGAATTCCATCATTGTTCTTGTGGAGAATTACAGAGGCACACTACCTGTGTGCGTGAATTGGAGCTGCTTGAAAGTGCTGTATAGTTCTGCAGCTGCAGTACTATGTATTACGCTAAAGCGACAGCGTGAAGCCTCCCGTTCTGCAGACATTCTTGCGCCAGCGTTGTCCCCGATGTGAGCGGAAAAGCAGGCGGCTCTCTAGGCCACGTAACCTTGTGACGTCATCACAACGTGCTCAATGTGGCAGGTGGCAACGTGCTCACCTGACCGTGAGCAAACTGCTCATTTCGGTTGGTGGCAGTTAAACTAATGATTGGTTGTGACAGGATACTCGGGGACAGCAACCTGGGTCTCGCTAGCTGCAGCGATGGCTTAAACAGTCACCTGCCGCGGCAGTGGCGCATCGCTAAACCGCTGCCCCATTGAGACAGTAGTTATATGAAGACTGCCCGGAATCTATAAATGTTAAGTAGTCATTGACCAATTCTGTAAACATCAGCATGTAGGCAGAACGTAGGTGAAGTAGTACACAAAGAGGATCGCTGACCACTCGAAGGAGCCGTTAATACTACCCTTAAGACGGAGTCATGGGCGGAACTGACTGTGTCCTCTAAATATTTTAGTGCTTATGAATTTGCATAAAGTGATCAATATCTGAACAAAATATGAAAGTGTAGAATATTTTATTAAAGATGCAAATGCGTTGTGGTTTCCTGCTTTCTTGACAAGTGCCCAATATTTCCACTTCGTTAAAAGATTTGCCAGTGAACTTTATAAATAAATGTTCGTACAGGTAGAATCAATTAATGTTGCTTGTTATCGCTTGTTTCTTGTTTAATGCACGGAAATACCTGAAAGATATAGCCGTAATACTTTTATTGGCCGAGTTAAAGAATTTTTAGAAAATGAATGCACTTTAGAAATTCGCAAGTGTACCGGGACGAACTGTACGGTAAAGGTCAATTTCCTGTGAAATATTTTACGCATGTCCTCGCAACATATTTCCAGTTATTCTTAACTAAGTTCGACAAAGACAGGAGTACGCGCAAGCACCGGAGTCAAGAGATTCTTGATCAAGATAGTGCTTGCATGTATTTTCAGATTCCAGTGGTGGCGTACAGGTAGAGCATCAACCTCGCGTGCAAGAGGGCCGCGGTTCGAATTCTGGTCCCTTCGCGACACTGCGCACACGATAAACAAATACCAGTTTTGCAGGAATCTAATAAAAGAGGCCTAGGGCAAAGACCGCTCCCTGTGGCAAGAGCTCCAACGCACCCTCTCACCAGGAACGAATTTTTTCACCCACCTCTATTACCTAGCCGCAACGACCAGTAGGAACACGCCAATAAGCTCCCGCCCTTCACTAAACCGCATTTGCGGAGCAACTCTCCGAAGCAGTGGTTAGCCGTGTGACACTGCAGAGGATTTTAAATCTCTGGCTCTGGACAGGCATCTATTGTTAGCTGAACCTGTAAAGTTTAGCACAAGCGCTTTATCCGATGAGGCTAGCCGAGCAGCACTGCTAGAAAAACTAACGAGTAATAACTAGAATGTCATAGGGCTTAGTGAAGTGATCTGGTGTATGAGACCAGCTATACGCGGAAGACATGTGCTGCATGTGGTGCACGTCGTCTCGCGAGACGAATGCCACCCAGTGTATGCATGGTCTCCTCTATAACGCATAGCACCACAAGAAATTCATTGTATTATAACACCACCACTCTCTATTCGCTCCCTAAACTTCCTTTTACTTTCCTTTCCCCCTTCCCCAGTGTGGAGTAGCAGGCCAGGGTTACCTTAACGCCGGCCGACCTCTGCAGCTTTCCATTCATTAAATTACTTCCTCTATCTCTTTCTCTCTCTCTCGAAAGGACAGATGCTACTTTTATTCAATGGCTGGGACGTACTTGCGCGTACAGTCGGGGACAAAAGTCTGTGGACTAGGTCTTCCTGCAATGAAGCCGGCTGCTGTAGACCACAGTTGTGGAGATGAAAGTACAAAATTTTGAGCTCCAGCCTCGGGCTAAAAGCAGAGCTATCGGCTTCGTTTGAGGAACACGCGGATATACTATGCTATCCTGGTTTAGCGGACAGACGTGAACAAGATGTGTGATTCCTGATCAATGAGCGTATAATCCTGGAAACGTCAACGAATTCTATACAATTGACGACAGGGTGCTAGTATTAGCAATAATGCCCTATGACAGGCACAAACTGAAGATAATGCAGGCATGCGCGGCAACATCTATTCATGGTAGCCAGACCGTCGAATACTTCTATGATGACTTGGAATCCGCAGCGAGTGAAGAGATACACTGTACAGATGGCCGACTTCAATTCCAAGCTAGGCAAGAAGCTGACCAGAACACAGACAGCTAGCGAATATGTCATCGGGTCTAGGAGTAGCAGTGGGGACTTATTAGTAGAGTTCTAAGAAAGAAATATTTGTCGGATCATGAATACCTTCTTTGGCAAACGGGATAACCGTAAGCAGACGTAGAATAGTCTCAACAGCGAGACTGAAATTGACATAGTCTTCATACTCTGCGCGCATGCCGGCATCGCGCATTTTGTGGAGGTGCTAGTCAATTTGAGATGCAGTGACCATAGAATGGTAAGGTATTGAGTTAGGCTGGCTTCAAGTGGCAACAGGAGAAACTAGTCAGGAAGAAGCCCATCAGCAAGCTTGCTGTAATAAGGGAAGCAGCGGAATTCAGGTTCGAGCTGCAAAAAATATTCCGATTTAACCGAGGACAGCGTCTTTAGCCCTGAAGCGACGAATAACCATCTCACAAAGAAGTTTCCCTAAGGAGCACGCAAGACAAGCACGACGTAGGGCAGCTGGTCACTTACCGGTATGCGCTCAGCAAACGAGAGACCTGATTGAGAACGGCCAGCATGAAATCTTCCCCGCATAGATACTCTAAAACTGCCACAACTGTCCAAGTTGATCAATAAGCGTAGCGGGGGAGAGACTAATGAATACAGGAGAGGTCTGCCTGGTTGTTAGCATAGCATGCTACTCCAGATGACGAAAGAAGGAGATAAGAGAAGAAGAGGGTGAAAACAGAGGAACGGAAAAAAAAGCGCCAAAGATCAAATCAAGCTTACTCAACACTCGCACACACACAAACACACGTGATTCTCAAAGGATTTCCAGCAAACTCCTGTCCCTAAGAAAGACTAATAATGCGTTTGTCCTTCGCGCAGCCGATGCCGCATCATTCCAAGGTCCAAGGGTATGCTCCAGGTGCACGGGGCCGCCGTTCTGAAGAAGTCTTAAATCACTTAAAAGTGTCTTGCGATAGTTATTAAAGATTTGGCAAAGTAGGGCAGCCAATTTTAAAGAATTATTATATCTAAGAATCGAGCACGCTCTAAAGAAACAGACACAACCCGAAAGCAGTCAAGAGGCAACGAGGCATTCCCAAAAATCAGATGTACGCCTTACGAGAGCAGGAGGGAAACGTCATTTCCAATATGCAAACGACAGTTAAGGCACACTAAATTTTCTACAAATATTTATACAATAGCCGAAATAACCATGACACACAATGAGAAAGAAAGAAGGGAATTCGACACCCGCCGGTGTAGGAACGTCAAGTACAGGAAGCCTTGGAAGCAATGCAAAGAGGAAACCAGATGGTGAGGGCTAAATAACGGCAGATGTCTTGAGGGGCAGTGTTAAATGGTGCTAAGAAACTTACCCACCTAGTATGCGCAATTCTTAATAACCTGTAGTGTACTGTAATCTTGGAAAAACTCAAAATTTATCTTAAGCCATAAGAAAGGGGAGATCAAGGACTTCAAAAATTACAGGCCGCTCAGCTTACTGGCCGTCGACAAAAGGTATGTGCTAAGGTATACGTTAATAGAAACAGGCCGATCTTAAACTTCAAACAAATGATGAGGCATTCTTACGTAACGAATTCTCGACAACAGATTGTATTCACACTGTAAGGGAATGTATGAAAACGCATACTAAGGCTGATCCCTATACAAAACTGCATGAATTAAGCAAAAGCATTTCACTTAATTAAAACCTCAGCACTCATGCAGGTACCACACAACCAGGGTGCAGAAGAGCTATATGTGAATGCTCCTGAAAATATTAATGCGGCTCGCAAGCACCATAGTCCGCCTCCAGAGACAATAAAGTCCCAATAGGCAAGGGTTCCAGGCTGGGATTGAAGATCTCTCTAGCACTGTTCAACGCGAGATGAAATCAGGTATCTAGAAATATAAATTGGGAACAGTAGGGAATAATAAGTAATGGGGAATACCTCAGAACACGGCGATTCGATCATTACATCGCCTTGCTCTCTCACTCAGGGGACCAATCGCAAAGCATAATCAAAGACTTATACAAGGAAAGCAGAAGGATGGGTTTAAAATTTAATATGCAGAAAACAAACTTTCAAAACTAACGGAAGAAAACAGCAGTTTACGATAAGTAGCTAGGGGTTTGTAGAGAAAGCGAATCTATCTGATTATGCCACGCAGTGAACGCAGAGCCGGACAAAGCAAATGAAAAAAACTAGAAGAATAAACTTGGGACCGAGTGCATCTCGGCAGTTCTCTCAACACGTCAATCGTTTTTTTTTCAGTTTTCATGAAGAAAAAGTATACAACAGCTGCATCTCACAGGCGCTTAATTAAAGTTAAACGTGAATGCTAACAATATGGTTTAAACTTAAATTGAGGACAACCCAGTGAGCTATGGAAAGGAAAATGATGGGTGTAATGTCAAGAGATTCCCGATCATAATCACATCTTTTATGCCGATGGCGTCGCACTGTGGTTCTAGCGCACCTCTCCTGGTCATGTGGAAGACACCTTTAAGCAGAGCCTTGATCTCGTCTTCGCCTTCCTTGACCAGATGGGCCTTTCTCTCGCGCTCGAGAAGTCCGAACTACCTCTAAGCCATTCCGCCTATCAAAGAGCTCACAACTGGCCAGTTCCCCAGTCCACAAAGTTTCTGATTGCCGCGTTCATAGCATACCTCTGCATGCCGCCAAGAACGTCGAGGCTCTCTATACGGTGGTTTCTACTTGTCACTCGGTCATTCACCTACTTCGCCGAGTCATGAGGTGGTCTTGGGGTCTGTGAAAAGCCCACGCATGTCGACTGGCTCATGCGCTGGCTCTTAACTTAGATCGTACCTTATGTCTCCTTCACCCAGACCGAGCTGAACACTCTCGCCACCGGTCTCCGCCTTCCGATAATCACATCTATGAATAAACTTTACGCAACTTGTCAATTCCATCCTCTTAGCATTATCCTTTCCCTTCACCGATATAAACAAGTGGTTTGACTCTCAAGCCCAGATCATGGGCGCGCTGGCTTCTCAAGCGGGATACTATACCCCCTACTCCCTCCCCTCCGGAGGTTTCAAACCTCCGTATACTTCTTCCCTCCAATATGTCACCAGTCATGCATGCTGGCCGCCCACATGGTGCTACCTGCCATCTGCCTCTTAAGAGGCACGTAATTACGTGGCTCCTCATGGCTTCGGTAGCCAAGTCCTATTTCATCCTCTTTCTACCCTGTCACTCACACTAGCGGCCTGTTCCTACGCCACCCTAACATTGGCTCGCGCGAGGTCCTCTCTATCATTCACGCCACTCAACATTTTCATTCGCTCCCGCCTGTACCTGATGTCATCTACACTGACACCAAGGCAGCCATTCGTGACATTCAACTGAAAACGCTGCCGCCACATCTGTCCACGGAACTCGAGGCAGCACTTGCGTCGATGTAGGCCTGTCCCGTCTAAAACTAAAACTAAAAGAATGAAAATTCTGAGAGCACATAAGTCTGCTTACGTGGAAGAATGCCAAACCATGTGTTTTGGCGATAACTCATCGCCTTTCTGTGCTCCTCTTTTTCTACTTATGAGAATTTCAGAAGAAGGTTCGCACAGTTACTCTAATTAAATCCCCCTTTCAGCTGAATCACACATTTTGGTTTTTGATGTTTAGCGCTCATTGCTGCTTTCCTGTCCGACTAGTATATCCCTGTCCAGCCTATTCGGTCATGCAACGATTTTGCTCTTAATTAATGAATTGATTAATGTATGTCCACCAAAATTTTTGTGCGAATACTTATCGCTCATTAAACGCATTTAAATCCATTTCAAACTTTATTTCCACTCATCTGCCTATTTTTCCACTATTTTTACATCCCTTGTTGTTTTACCGTCTACTCCCTATATCGACAACAGCGCTATTTCGACGGCGTTTCGTCTCCTTTGGCTCTAATTAATTAAGTAAGCAT
Source organism: Amblyomma americanum (assembly GCF_052857255.1). Lineage (NCBI taxonomy): Eukaryota > Metazoa > Arthropoda > Arachnida > Ixodida > Ixodidae > Amblyomma > Amblyomma americanum. The sequence goes on from NC_135498.1 coordinate 147,665,974, forward strand.
TCTATCGACAAACATTAGTCGCACATCACCGTTACTGTTCTTAGAACGACACAACGGCTGCCGACACGTTTTGTGGACGCGACCCCCCGAACTGCAAGCTTCCGTATTAAACGACGTTTTCACATCCAATTTTTCTATCACCGCCTATCCCCCGCTTCCTAACACAGGGTCATTCGATTATGCGCCATGTATCGTGACACAATAGATTTTGATGGTGTTGCAAATCTGATAAACGTTCTAAAAATATTCGCTGCTCCAGGCTGCGACCTAATCAATGCCAAATTCTTAAAAAATACGTGTTTATTCTTCCGTAATACTAACAAAAATTTTTGAGCAGTCACTTGACCAGGGTTCGCTACCTGCCGCATGGAAGGTGGGGAAGGTGATTCCACTCCACAAATCAGGTAACCAGCATTCTCCACTAAACTACCGGCCAATTTCTCTCACCAGCATTCCTTGTAAACTTCTCGAACACATCTTGTTTTCTCACCTAGCTAACTTTCTAGAATCTAACTCTTTCTTCTCGCGATTTCAACACAGATTCCGAAAATTATACTCATGTGAATCCCAACTTTTATCCTTTACTGATAAGTTGCATGTTATGCTTGATCGTAACTCACTCACTGCGTGTTCATAGATTTCGCAAAAGCGTTTGATAAAGTGTGTCATAACTTATTATTATACAAATTGCAGCATTAACCTGGACACAAAGATTCTAACCTGGCTTGAAGTTTTTCTTACAAACCGTCAACAGTTTGTTTCTATTAATGACCTCACCTCAGATCCGAGTGTGGTTCACTCCGGTGTTCCGCAAGGCTCTGTGCTCGGTCCGCTTCTTTTTCTTATTTATATTAACGACCTATCCTCCTGCATTTCATCTTACATTCACCTATTCGCCGACGACTGCGTAATATTCAGGGAAAAAATATGCGATAGCGACATACTAATGCTGCAGTCCTACCTCAACTCCATCTCAACCTAGTGTAAATCTTGGCTAATGAACCTTAATGTTAGCAAGTGCAAATTCATGCGTGTGTCTCGAGTGACTAATAGATTGCCCTCTTATCACCTTAACGGTTTGTCTCTAGACTCTGTACACTTGTATACCTTCGTCGTCACTTTGCTAAAGCACCATCATCGCTGAAGCTTTTATTGTACAAAACACTAGTTTTACCTAAACTCGAATACGCAGCATCGATATGGGATCGTTATCACCAGAACTTAACGCACTCACTTGAGATGGTCCAAAATACACCAGCTCGATTCATTCTCTCCAACTACAACAGAACTGCAAGCATAACCAGCATAAAATCTAGTCTCGGTCTGCCATCTCTTGCGTCCCGTCGTCGAGCACTTCGTCTTCACCTTTTTCATAATCTTTTTCACATTCTTACCTACGCGAAGAACTTATTTCACCCCCAAAGTACGCGTCATCACGCATGGATCACGCCCACAAGATTGGAATACCTTTCTGCAGAACGAAAATCTACTTTCATTCCTTTCTACCCCGGACATCCGGCGAGTGGAATCACCTTACCGCACCACTGGCACTAATCGATGATCACCGTTTATTTCAAGATGCATTAGCTAACACTGTATAGCTAGCATCCTTCTCTAATATTGTGCTCATATTTTTATGTTTTGTTACATTGTATAACCACTCCCCTCTATAATGCCGTTTGGCCCTGATGGTATTCCAAATAAATAGATAAAGTAATGCTTCCGCATTGAAAAACCTTGCCAGCGTACCTAAAACTCTTAGACCCACTACTCCATCAAAAGCAGAAAAATATGAGGCAGCACAAAAACGATCGAAGGAGCGAAACATATCCCAGTGTGCCGTATAAAATTAATGAAACCATTATTTTCGGTTAGACAGTCATTATCTCTCTACAAAGACGTGCAAGTTTTTGAAATCACTGCTCTGACGCCTCTGTTTAGCAGGGCATTGGAGATATGTTTTCATTTATTGTATTGAGCACATATGTTGAACAGGATGTACACCCTTTGTCAAAAGTAAACAGCTCAAGGGGTTTTCTTGCGAGCCCTACAGATTCGATTGTTTTGCATCGTGAGCGTCCCCAATCTCTCGAAGGGGGGGGGGGGGGGGGGGGGGAGGGAACTCGTGTCCTCAACCATCCAGAGCATAGTACTGCCGAATGTGCTACTCATCCCCTTCACACTGTTTAAAAGCAAACCTTTTGGGCGGTTTAGTTTTTGCAAAGTCTGTACATATATGCGCTCTTCCGACAAAGTAAGCAGTTGCCATAAGCTGTTGTGGTCCGTAATTGCTTTCAGATTCGTTTTCCCTCGCACTAAGCCTCCTGCTAAATAATATGCGCTGATTAATGCAAGAAGGTTCTATTGATGCAAAGTGCGAATAGTAAACCTCATCATCTCTACCACCTCGCTTCTGAACGCTATTGAACTCAGTCTTATTTTGTAAAATCACTTCACCGGTATGCCGCGTTCTGTTGTACGAAGCACGTAATGAAGCGACTTTTGAGAAACCCGAAGAGTGGTCGCCTATATGGTTTAAATCAATTATTTCGAGCACCGTTTGGCAGTTTTTGAATCATTTGCAAGCATGATAGCGTTCCAGGGCAGCAATGACGATAGCAAGAGAAATGCTGCATCGTGTTTCCAGGCATCTTGCCGTATGTCGCTATCTTTTCCGGTCGCTTTCATTTAAACTTTCCTTTTCTTCGACATTTCGGACGCCGCATTGTCATCTTCCGTGTGCAGTGCGTGGATCCATCTGACATTTAAGATTGTTGTTCTCAGGGAAAAAGCCGCGCATTTCAGTGAAAATCACGCGTCAAGTGAAATGGCGCTTCTGGACGTCATTGCACTCACCCGAAAAGCCGCAGGTTACGCTTTTGAAAGGTCACCTACTTTCACAAACCAAAATCTGACGTCTATTTTCTCTGTGTCACTTGTCTCAGGGCGTGTACTGAAAAAGATCTCATATTAGCACATGGTCATCCATCACCACTCTGCGACAGCACAGCTTCCTTTTGCGTGGAGGCAGATGCGTGGTGAAGTACTTGCTGTAGGAAAGCATGGCTTCAAAGGAGTATAAGGTTAGCAACCTGTTACAGGCTACGAGCTTACACTGATCCTCCTCGGCACCGTGTCCAAAGAAGCAATGATGTTGGAATCAACTTTATTTTGCATATTTACGGTCATTTATACACCGCTTCATGTACAAGGTGAGCCTCTGAAACGGGACTTTTATTCGTATTCGCTAGACTCGTTAAAATGTTTCAGATCGCCCCGTGTACAGTCTTGTAAATATGTTTTATAGGAATCAGTTACCCGCTGCGATATTGATCTCTGTGAGAATATGTATGCGCGGCATTACAATCATAGTGCTTATTCCGTGCTGAATTTACTCGAATAATCATGGCAGTATTGTTTGAAACATGAATATCTATGCACAGAATGCTGTTCACGTCACACGTACACCACACATATACTGTACGGTCACTGCGTCCTGCAAGACGACATTATTGTGCTGCTAGAAAATTCAAATTTCTTTTGAATGAAAGAAATCAATCAGTCAACAATAAATTGGCTACGCAAAAGGATTAAAAGCTCAGCCTTTTGGTTCCTCTCCTAAATAGCGTGCCCTTATTAATTTTTCCAAACAAAAATAATTATTACGCATAACCACGCTAATACCTGTACCCATTTGAGCGGTTATATACATGAAATCAATAAAAGCAAACAACAATTAAAAGCTGCCTCCTGTTGCGCCTAGGTTTCGAGGATGAACGCTTTTGAACATCAGTGAAAGTACTGGACGGCGGAATGATTCTTGCATGCTCACAACTTTATATCGTCAATGTCTCATTTATCCCGAGACCAGTTTTCTCTTATGTACTTGCCTACCGCACTAATCGAACACGCATTATAGCACTTTCGGCCGATGTAGCACCGCCCAGAAAACAATGCAGTCTCGTGATTCACATTTTGCCCACGAGCACTATAATATGTCAGGGGTTTCTTTGGGCGCATGCGGTTTTAATTTTTCCCATTCCTTGTACTATCGACGGCAAATCTAAACTGACCGCCGCTCAGGGCATCTGAGCGGCTGCGGTGCAGCACCGCTGCTCTGCTCTGCTATTTCGCGCCGCTCGCTTACTGCCAGAGTGCCTCAGTTGATGACAACCTGCGCCCTCGGTCCCGCACGGGGGCTCGTCAGGCTTGATAGATTTCTAGCTCGGTGTTCGGCTGCTGTGCTATTGACAGTCGCGACAAAAGGGAGCGGACTTCGGCAGCGGTTGGGCACATCGCGCTGTTGCAGAGCAATTGGGCGGCCGCAGGCAATCAAACCGCAGCAGACTGAAGGAACCAGGCATCGTCTTGTTTTCTTCGGCATTTTATATTGCCCTAATGTTAAATTTTATTGTCGGTCGACTGTCTCCACCGCTTCCGGAATTTGGGCAGCGCAGTCCGAGGCGGCGAGTACCTTTACGCGCGCTTTTTTAATCCGGTGCGACAAGTAATTGACGCGGCGAGCTTTGCTGTAAGCGCTGCTTCTCTTACGATAATGTCTTTTCGGCCTTATCTACGCAAATGGGTTAATATTCTGTTCAGTCAATCCTCTGAAACCTGTTTTAATTGGATACAATATCTAGTCACTTTTTAAAATTTGTCTACGGGATTACCGTCAAGAATAGATTGCTAGGAAGGAGAATCACAAAAATTATTGCCAGTCAAGCAATGTAATTGACGAAAGCAGATAAAAATCTTATTCGCTTAGGTCCACGAAAAGTTGTCATCGAGAGCGATGAATTGTTGCCGTCGACAGCGTCGAGAGTTGTAAAGCGCAACCTCTAGTTCCGAACGTCAGCGCACGGCTTCGCACTCTTCCTTGATGCCATCCGAAAGCTGATACGCTGTGCCACCGCGAAGGCACCGGAGAATAGATACTTCTTGAAGATTCCCCATGTGTCCTCGATTGAGTTCAGGTCAGCTGCGTTAGGTGGCTACGGCAGCTGACGCACGGCGTAGCGCTCCAGGAGGTCGCTCACAGCGCCCGCTTTGTGCACGGGGCTGTGGTCGTGTTGGAAGATGTCGAATTTTTCGATAGCTGCAAGTATAACACATCATACCTGCTTTTCAGTGGACGCCACACACGCTGCTGTTGATCTCAGGGTGTGCAAAACGTGGACTCATCCGTAAAACTCACCTACCGGCACTCCTCCGCAGTCCACAGCTCGTAAGCGCGTGCGCAGTTGAGTCGCTCTTCCCTCTGGTATGTTGTAAGGATGCTTTTTAGCGGCAGCGCAATTCATTAGACCTGCAACATGCGCCTGATGGTTTCGCAGGAGCAACTGAGACCAAGTATGTCGCGAAACATCCTGGCGTTCGCAAAGGGGTGTACAACCACGGCAGCAACAATTACGTCATCGTCTTCAAGCGTTGTGCGCCTTGGCCGCCCACTGCTGTCAGCATCGGCAGTTCTGCCCTTTTCGTCTCTATATGTTCTAATAATGCGGCTCACCGTCGCTCTCGTCCTTCCGGTGTGCAGATTTCAAGCGGAGGGACACCTTGTATGCAGAGTCGTACGATGAGCCATCTCTCCTCGATTGGAGCCCTAGGTGGCATCCTTGCAAAGTACCGAAGCCTATGCGACATTTCTCGTTTTTATACCTTCCGTGGGCACCCAATGGTGAACCTGGATTGAATCTTCGTATTTTATTTCTGTGAACGGTATAGGCCATGCATTTCGCGGTGCGTGCTGCTCTCCTTATATTATTCTGCCTGACCATTGGACAGGATGGGTTTCAAGAGAAACAACCGGTTCAGCACTCCCTCACAACACACACGTTTTCCACAAGCTGTGCCGTCCAATCAGAAACGCCATATAGTGGAAATCATGATTAAGTTGAGCATTATCTGCAAAAAGGTGGCTCCAGGTGAAAATATTGTATTTTCTTTCAGTGGCCCCTGTGTGATGTACCAGAAACTATCGAGCACTGCTTTATCAACTAAAAATATGCAGTTTTGTATTCGGGCTCGTTTTAGAGAACTACACAGAATGACTTCGTTTCAAATTTGCCAAGCTCTGTGACGCCCTAGACCACCCCTACATCCGATTCTGATTTACAAATACGGGGAATATTTATTGTAACGTCCATAACGCTATAATCAGAAAGCCCGCGCTGAAAGAGCCAAGCAACAGCTATAGCTGAGAGACGCTAGCCCACGAAGCACATACACGCGTTTTCCTTTGTTCCCATTCTTGCTTCCTCAGTCACCATCTTCACATCTATAACTGTTCCCTTTCGCGGCAGAAACTCTCTGGGGAGTCGGCCATTATCACGAGGCTGGCCAAATTTGAACTGGGTAACTTGAGTGATTTCTGTTTGTGTAGAACATTGACTACTAGCTGTAAGACGAAAAATCCGATACTTAGGGCTACTGATTTGGTTACAACGACATAAGTAAAAGCGTAGTGTGTGAGCATTTTCTGGTTTAAGGCACGCTTCCTGATGTATCGCTAAAGTCAGAAGACTTTGCCAGGAATTTAGGCTATATAGCAATGGAGGCCATCGTAGCGAGTTTAGAGCGGTCTTGGAACGCCAGAGTCCTCTGGCGGGCAAGCCGGAGCGCCTGTTCAGCCCAGCAGAGTCTTCGCTATTCACGGACCCTCGCCGATGGAGTATGGTAGGATGGTGTCGAGGGTGTGAGATAAAAATGTGCATAAAGGAGGAAAAACTGACTGCAGCCTGTTGCCTCACGTCTGGCAGTGTTGACTGCGTATGTGATGAACAGTATAACACCTTCCTAGTTTTTGCGACTCGAGGCAACGTACATCAAAAAAGCACACTGGAGATTGTTGTGTTGGTGCCTAGTTGTTAGAGGATGTTAATGTATTGAATGCCTGAAATAGTATGCGCACAAGCGCAGAAGTTCCTCGATAAAATGGGCTATGAAATGGCGCTATATGTAAATGATTACATTAGGCGCCGGTCCATGTAGCGGTATGACAGAATCCAGCATGTAAATGATAACTTGGTACGCCGTAGCCGCAGGAAGAGCGGCCACCTCACTACAACGAGTGAGATCGTCCACAGAGGAAACAATTCAGCGGCTTCCATCGTGCGACTATGGGAAAAAAAGGACCAAACTTTTATTCCGACTTTCTCAAAAGGCGGATTTGGAGGCCCCACAAGGAGAAGCATACCAGAAGACTTACGAATCGAAGTTTGTGACTTACTCTGGACACAGCTGACTACGTACTTTTCATTTTGTTTCACGCATCTGCAGCCTGTAAAAACGTTCCTGAATGCGAAGGAGGGTGCTCGCAGATTCCTTGTGTCCAGCAGTTGGGCCGTCAAGCATGACGCGAAAAACAGAGTAACGGAGGTTCTCGAGGCAACGAGTAGAAGGCAAAGACCGGTGGCCGAGTAGGTCTTATATCAAAGAGACCATCACGTAGCCGAAAATTATGGGTAGCGGTAATGTTCTGTCCAGCGTGAATAAATAGCTCGTGGCGCAGATCCTTGTGTTTCTGACTTTGGAAGGTGCCAGCATCCGGAAATTTACGTGAAATAGAAGCAGTGCAATAGTTGGAATGATCAGCATCACGTACCGTCGTAGCAAGTGGCAACCGCGCGAGGCAGTCGCCGGCAGCTTCCCTCAACCACTCTTGTACGAAATGGTGCAGTCGTATTCTTGTAGTCGACGGGCCAGCGGGCAAGACGACAGCACAGATTACGAAGGTTGAGAGGCCAACATAGGAAATGGTGCTAGGTTATATCTCTGAAAGGCCGTCCGTACAGGTAGCAGTGCGACCACTGCACAGCACAAAAGAGCACATATTTTCTGCCGGTAATTGTGTAGTTGCGTTCAGCCTGTCTAAGAGAGCGACCAGCGTAAGCAATCACATGTAGAGAAACCAGGAGAACAGTACGTGTGCACGAGAAGGAATTCACACGGACAACGCTGGAGACACAAATGAAAAATTTACTTGATCACAGAATCGAGCAGACTCATCTGGTTGGCACGGAAGAGGCGCTCGGAAGAAACAGTCTGCATCGCTATGCTTCTGACCCGACTTATACACGATGGTGACGTCGAACTCTTGCAACCGAAGGCTCCACGGTGCAAGTCGCCCCGATGTATCTTTCAGGTTCGCAAGCCAACACAAGGAGTGATGATCGCTGACGACTCGAAACGGGCGGCCGTACAAGTACGGGCGAACTTTCGTGATTGTCCACACAATAGCGAGACACTCCTTCTCCGTGGTGGAATAATTCACTTCGGAACAGGACAAAGTGCTACTTGCGTGTGCGATCATGCTTTCCACACCGTCTTGCCACTGCACAATCACCGCACCGAGGCCAACATTGCTGGCACCTGTGTGCAGTTCCGTGTCGGATTCCTTGTCGAATTGGCCGAGGATAGGCGTAGACTGGAGGCTGCCTTAAGTTCTGTGCAGGCTTTTTCCTGGTCCTGGCCCCAGAAGAAGGGTTCAGAGTCTTTTGTCAAGTGAGTCAGTGGCTCTGCTAGCTTGGAGAAGTTTAGAACGGACCTCCGATAATAGGCGCGAAGCCCCGGAAAACGCAGCAAGCTTCGTTTATCTGTTGGCTGAGGAAATGCAGCAGCAGCAGCCGTCTTTTCTGGATTTGGCCTAACGCCGTGAGCGCTCACGAGCGGCCAAGAAACTTGAGCTCCCTAAATGCGAAGTGGAACTTTTCAGGCTTGAGACACAGTGCCGCGGAACGAATTGCCCCGAAAACAGCACGCAAATGCTTTAGATGCTCCTCGAACGTGTCAGGGAAAATCACGGCGTCGTCGAGATACGCAATGCAGGACTGTCACTTCAGGTCAGAGAGCACGGTGTCCATCATGCGTTGAAACGTTGCAGAGCTGAACACAAGCCGACATGAAGCACCTTAAATTCGTACAATTCGTCAGGAGTAACGAAGGCGGCCTTTTCTCGGTCGCGTACGTCGACATAGAATTGCCAATAACCGCTACGATAGTCTAGTGAAGAAAAGTAGGTAGCGTGGCGGAGGCGGTCTAAGTAGCCATTAATGCGCGGCAGCTGATAGACATCTTTTTTGGTAACGTTGTTGAGACGTCTCTAATCGACGCAGAACTGTAGGCTGACGTCTTTCTTTGCGACGAGAACAACAGGTTAGGCCCAGGCGCTCGTCGATGGTTGTATGACGTCGTCATTGAGCATTTCGGCAGCTTGGTGGCTGATGGCATCACTTTCTTTCGACGAAACCCAATAAGGAGGCTGACATAGCGGTCTTTGGTCACTATCGACGATAATGCGGTGCTTAGTTATTGGCGTCTGGCGAACCTTGGAAGTTGACACAAAACAGTCGCGGAAAGAGTCAATAAGACTGTCCACGCGGCGTTTCTGATCGGTCAGAAGGTCTGGGTTCACGTCGGTCTTAATGGCTGTTCCTGGGTCCGTTGTGAATAAGGCACATTGGCCGGCATGCTCGCTAAGCTCTTCAAAATAGGCAATCACTGTTTTTTTTCGTCAAATTTTGGGGTTGGCAACTTAAGCTCGGTACGCCCGTGAACAAGGTCGACAAGGGCGCGAGCAACGCAAACTTGCAGACACAGTAGCAGCGATATGTTCGCTTAGGCAATGTCCCGAGTACCGAAGCTGGTATCACACTGCACCGTCACAAACTTGCTTGCTATCGGCGGTATCGCTATGTGGTCGCCAGAGACTATAGTGCTGCTCTGCTTGGCTAGGGATCAGTATCAACGGCTCGCTGTGTCGAAAATGATACCAACTGCTCCTGCAGACTGATGACCGCCCCATATTCTTGAAGAAAGTCTATGCCGAGAATCAGTTCTTCGGAGCACACTCGCAGCACGGCAAAGGAGCCAATGAAAGTGGCACCGCGAATCTGTATGCAGCAGGTACAGACACCTACCGGCGTTACCACATGGCAACAAGCAGTGCGTATCTGCGGCCCAGACCAAGGTGTTAGAACCTTTCGGAGGGTCGTGGCTAGCAGGCTGCTCATAGCAGAAAAGTCGGCTGCGGTACTCACGAGTGCTGTCACACTACAGCTGTCGGCGGAAACTAGAATTTTGGCGGCGGAAACCATTCGTTTACAACTCGTCGGTGAGGTCTTCGGTGACGTCACCTTGAGGTCGTCGGTGAGGTCGTCGATGCGGGCATCGGTGGGGTTGCTGATGAGGTCGTCTTTGAGGTTAGCGGTTGAGGTCTTCGGCTTTCGGGTCCTCGCATCAAATCGTCGGATGGAGGCTGTTCACTCGCTGCGGCTGCGGTGGTCCTACCCCCGAACGTCGCCGTCTTCATTTTTTCCGGCGTGGAGATGTGCCTATGAATTGGCCAGATGATAATGCGGGACTGGACGAAGCACCCCGTCTTGGAAACGGCGACCTAGACTGGCATCGTGGCAGTGTCGAGGGCAGCACGTGATCGTCCAGGTACTGCTCAATGTCCCGCGGTCTCCCACCATACCGCTGTCGAGGTGCGCTAGGTGGAAATCGTCTTAATCTCATCTTCCGGTATGAAAGACATGGCCTGGCTCCCCGCATTAGTAGCATGTGGCCGGTTGTTGGGTGTGCGCCACACATCCACTTTTCGAACAAGGCGCGGGTCATGCGGCTCGACGGAAGGAGTGTACCCCTGCTTTGGTTCGGCAGCAGGGCGGAATGCATGCGGCACTGGTGCAGGTCTCCGTAGGGCTTCACTGTAGGTCATGATGTACGGCTCCGGTTGTAGTGTCCGTATGGCTTTGCTGTAGCTCATGACGTACGGCTCCGGCTGTGGTGCCAGTGGTGGCTGGACCGCTCGCCGAATTTCGTCAAGGAAAGCATCGACTACACCTGCAACACTTGCAGGTGGAGCATTTAAACGGAGGTTGCGCAGTTCTTCGCGGACCACACTCCGCACAAGCTCCCGAAGCGCCTCGTCCCCGGCGACTGGCAGTGACGCACAGTAGTAATTGGCCGCTACACTTCCCTTACGACAGTACTGCGCACTACGTTCCTGCAAGGAACGTTCCATACCCGTGGCTTCTTTGGCGAAGTCAGCGACGGTTCTTGGAGGGTCGCGTATCAGGCCAGTGAAGAGCTGCTCCTTCTCACCGCGCATGAGGTGGCGCACCTTCGTAGCCTCGGGCATGGTAGGGTCGGCCCGATTGAAGAGACGTGCCATATCTTCTATAAACTTGGCGAAGCTCTCGTTCGACTGCTGTGACCTAGAGCGAAGGGCGATTTCGACATTTTCTTTTCGTGCTCTTGTGCTGAAGGTGGCGAACAACTCACGACGGAACGCTTCCCAGTTTGTAAAGGATGCATCATGGTTCTTGAACCTAAACCTGGAACGCGAAATACGCGTTTTTTAGCTATCGGTCGTCGTCTCACTGGTTAAAAGCGGCCACACGGTCAAAACTGGCCAACCAGTCCTCGACATCCTCGAACCGATCGCCGTAGAAGGATGGCGGCGAGCGAAGTGCGAGGACTACAACCGGCCGGACAGTGCCGGAAGGCTGACCTGTCTGACTGCCAGTAGTCGACGTCATGGCACGCACCGATGTCGTCAGTGGCTGACACTCAGGTTCCAGGCCTCGCAGGCGGTAGCTCGCTGTGCGGACGGGTGTTGTTTCCAAGCGTCGCGGATGAGCCTCGGAACGGTACTCGGGGTGAGCGTTCATGGGACGATACCCAGCGGCTGCTCAAAAATGTCGCCGACAAACGTAGCGCGACTCAAAAGGGGCTTTTTAATCGAACGGCCAAGTAGGTAGATAGGGAGGTAGGCCTCAAACAATGCTGACACATACCCACTGCGGGGGAGTGGCCAAGACACAGGCGGTTAATTGCTGGATACAAGAAAGTGTCCGGATCATGAGAGGGAGATAACTAGAAGGATAAGAATGGGGTGGAACGCATATGGCAAATTCTCGCAGATCATGAGTGGCAGTTTACCAATTTCCCTCAAGAGGAAAGTGTACAACAGCATAATCTTACCGGTACTCACCTACGGGGCAGAAACGTGGAGGCTAACGAAAAGAGTTCAGCTTAAGTTAAGGACAACGCAGCGAGCCATGGAAAGAAAAATGATAGGTGTAACGTTAAGAGATCGGAAGCGGGCAGAGTGGGTGAGGGAACAAACACGGGTTAATGACATCCTAGTCGAAATCAAGAGAAAGAAATGGGCTTGGGCAGGGCATGTAATGCGAAGGCAAGATAACCGCTGGTGGTTAAGGGTAACGGAGTGGGTTCCAAGAGAAAGTAAGCGTAGCAGGGGGCGGCAGAAGGTTAGATGGGCGGATGAGATTAAGAAGTTTGCAGGCAAAGGGTGGAAGCAGCTGGCAAAGGATAGGGTTAATTGGAGAGACATGGGAGAGGCCTTTGCCCTGCAGTGGGTGTAGTAGGGCTGATGATGATGACAAGAAAGTTTTGACGGGAAAAGGAGTGGTAATAGCATGTAGGCTGATAAATTGGAAGACGCAAGGACAGGTGTCCTGTTAAATTGAAGAACGAAGACGGGACAATGGCTTCATGTGCATAATGGTATACAACGCCTGTAATGTTTCAATGTCGTACTGATTGAGAGCGGGAAAAAGAAATTATAATGGGAGTCGCTGCATTTATTGAAGGAAATTTTGCACAGCAGAGAGCACACTCCTCTCGTCTCGTGCAAGCAAAGAAGCGCCAAGAGAAAGAACAACCGCAGAGGACACAGGCAAACCCAGTTGATGAAATGGAATTTGCAAAAGACGCTTCCTCAAATGAGCGAAGCGGCGGCAGAACCGCAGGAAGTGATCTACTGTCTCAGGTTCCGCACAAAAAGGGAGCAATGAGGAAACCGCCCGGACAGATCTGTGAAGGTAGAAATTATGAAGAGGAACCCGGCAGCGCAAATGCGTGAAAGAGACCTCTAGTCCGCGCGAGCGCCAGTCTTTGCTACTCCAAGGATGCAGAAGATGCTGATATTCGGGAGATGTTGTAAGCGCCGAGGCAGCAAAGTCCTGAAATATTGTGTAGCTGTGAAACCTCACCGCAGCTGTATATGCACAGGTTGGCAGGACAGCAATAATTGGGCAGCAGATAGAGGCCCCTGCTAAGAAATCTGCAACCTAATTTAAGCGAAAGCCCATGTGACCCGGTACCCAAAGCAAACTTACCGAATTTAGATGGAGCGGAATCAGGACCTTAGAGCCGTAATGCCCGAGACTGAGTGGGTGAGGATAATGAAGGGCATATGGACAGAGAGTCCGTCATAACCACGACCTGAGAATCGCTAGATTCTAATTTTCGTAAGGATAAGATTACTGCTAATAATTCAGCCAGATAAATTTGAGTGAAGTCAAGAAGACGGAGAGACAAAGACCAACCCAGTGAAGGCGAAAAAATTTCCATACCTGCCTTGTCTCGATCCTTCGAGGCATCGGTAGCAATAAGAACATGAGATGGAAGGGACCTTAGGTGGCCCTGCAACAAACCCTGAAGAAGAGGAAAGGGCTGCAGCTTTGCATTCGATGGGAAAATGTCATCGAATTCAATCTGGACAAAAAATGAGTTGTTATACATTTGGCGGACATCTGTGAAATTAATGTTTATGCATCAAGTTTATGGCATCAAGGAGGCCCCGCCGCGGTGGCTCAGTGGTTAGGGCGCTCGACTACTTTTCCGGAGTTCCCGGGTTCGAACCCGACCGCGGCGGCTGCTTTTTATGGAGGAAAAACGCTAAGGCGCCCGTGTGTTGTGCGATGTCAGTGCACGTTAAAAATCCCCAGGTGGTCGAAATTATTCCGGAGCCCTCCACTACGGCACCAATTCTTCCTTTCTTCTTTCGCTCCCTCCTTTGTCCCTTCCCTTACGGCGCGGTTCAGGTGTCCAAAGATATATGAGACAGATACTGCGCCATTTCCTTTCCCCCCAAAAAAACAATTATTATTATTATTATTATTATTATTATTATTATTATTATTATTATTATTATTATTATTATTATTATTATTATTATTATTATTATTATTATTATTATTATTATTATTATTATTATTATCAAGGAGGGACTGTACGAAACATATCTGCGGAATATGAAAACGAGACCAGGCGGCAGTAAAAAAGGCGGAAAGTTGACTAAGAAATATTATACTGGAGGCGTGAAGAGCTGAGTCGCACAATTTAAAAAATGTTTAAACTGTTAAAAGGCGAAACCTAGCTGATAACGATGGAATTCGCGCCTCCAAGTGCAAAAAAAGCATTGACATATTTTGTAAGCCCCAGACTGAGGCACAACACCTCAGGCTCCAAGAGCACAAGTGGGCGAAGTTTATAGGCAGGAGCTCCTGAGAATAAAGCACAGCCGAACTCCAAAATTGGGCGGACGTACATTTTATAAATCATCAGAAGTGTATGCCTTCTCATGCATGACATAGCACTACAGAGCCAGCGCAGGATGCAATGGCCTGGACTCCTTTTGCAGAAACTTGATCAATGTGTGGCCGCCAGGATAGAGTAGAGTCATATATTACTCCTAGATACCTCACCGTCTGAACTTGAGGAATTATGTCATTTCTATAGACCAGGCAGGTATTTACAGGAACAGAAAGCAGAAAAACTAACAATGCGCATTTCTTCACGTTGAGGGACAGATGAATTCTTCCCAACCAGTTGTCAATAACATTGAGGCAATTTTGCAGGGTTCGATAGAGAGTGTGACTGTCACCTGCTGATGCAAAAAATGCAATATCGTCGGCGTGCACATGAGCTTTCACATTTTGAATGCATCGAACTCAGCTTAGAAAATTGTTAAAAAGAACAGGTGAGAGAACTGATCCTTGCGGCACACCTCTTGTCTGTTGAAATGTCCTTGGAGAAACACCGTTTCGGCAGCAATAAAATTCTCTATTTTCCAAAAAAAACAGAAATCCAGGCTACAAAATAGCTTGGGAAGTTGAGTTCCTGTAATCTGAGTAACAGAGTCGAGTGCTCAGCGCTGTCGTATGCTTTACTGACATCCAAAGTGACAAGCGCAGCAAACTGTTTTCCATTGCGAGCTAATTTAATATGACTTTCTAGGTCAGTATGAGCACACGAAATTGAACAACCCAGCCTGAAACCGATTTGACACGGATTCAAGACAGCATTTTCTGAAATGAATGACATGACACGGCTGAGAAGGACCCTTTCCACAAATTTCACTAGGTTCGACGTTAATGAATTAGGGCGTACGTTGTCTAAAGTAAAGCCCTCCCCTTGATTTTTAACCAATGGGACAATTTCAGCAAGACGCCACTCATGAGGTATCCAAGGACATTTAATGGAATGGTTAACTGGAGGCAACAGGTCTTCAGGAGACTCATTGAACAAAATTTCGATAATAGATGAAGTGACCTTATCGGGGCCAGGAGCCGCTGGGCATAAGCACAGAACAATTTGCGACAGCTCAGGCATAGACACCTCAGTGAAATCTCTTGAGGTGCATGTGACTATAGCAGGAGAAGGTAGAGCAGATGTAAAGCGAAGCTCTAGGCCACACGCAATATCCTCTAAGGCCTTTGCGATGTCAGCAGGAGACAGAACGAGGGATTCAATGTTGACAGCCGGTGGAATCACCTTATTGCGACTCATTAAATTAAACAAAGCTCGTTTATTTCCTAATTGCGAAAGTAAATCATAATGATTTGTATTATACTCCTCCTTTGCACGGGCGGCAGTGCACTTAAATGTTGCTCGAACATACAATCCAACCATTTTTTGGGCGTTGATTGATGAGAAATTTCTTCCAAACTTCTTTCCGTCGTCTGTATGCACGCGTGCACTCAGCATTCCACCAATTGTTCGCGATTGCACCCTTGGTTCCCTTAACCAAAAATTCAGATTTTTGCCTTGCATGGTCCAGTACTGAACATAGATGTGTAGCTTTGCTTTCAGCACTTGTCTCAGAGCAAGGGTCTGAACTGATTTGGAGAGCTGATTTTAGCGTGTCTTTAAAGCAACTGTGATTTATTAACGTGCGCCGATGTCGCTCAGAAAGAGTTAATTTACACGCAAACTTGAAGCTATTCGGTAGATGATCACTGGTTTGTTACACAGTTAACAGGCGCCCAAGACATAACAGAGACTCCTGGGGAGGAAAAAAGTTAAATCCAAGGCAGAGCGGCATTGACTCCGAACAAACGTAGGCAATCTGGAATTGTTGCGGATCAATTGTTGTCAGAAACTCAATCAAATAGTCTAGAACCAAAGCTGTCTGTCTTAACCCCCCCCCCCCGTCACATGGTGCGAATTGAACTCTCCAATTAATAAAATCTGAGAACGGCTACTAGACATGAGTGAGTCAAGGGGCCGAGTGTCATGCACACCAGAAGGGAATTATGCATTAGCTACTGTAAAGTGCTGTTGACCTGAGGCACTGAGGTCAACCGAAAAGAATTTCACATTCATTGTCCGCAGATTGGAAATAAATGCATGTCCTGTGACAAAACTTTGTAGAGATGAGGACTAACAACCCTGTGATGACCCCCATAATGCGCAGGTCCACACGGGACGGAGAGGCAAAGAGACACCGTATGGCTCAGTTTAAACAAACAGATATATTCAATAATTATACATGATTAAGATTCAGAGGCTGGGGCGTCCGAGCTTACGTGCCGACGACTTCATGGTGGCGATGGAGTGGCTCCGGAGTTGGGCTCGAGCGGTTGCTGGCAGAAGCTGCACGCCGTCGGGCTTCGGCGCTGAAGGCCCTCTTGGCGAACGATGTCGTCCTGAGCGTTGTCTTCCGTACTGCTTGTCGATTTTTATATCCTCTTCTCCACACTCCCTAGGGTGAGGACGCCCACGCCGGAGGGGAAGGAGGGGGGGCTAGGGCTTTCACTTGGGCGCACAAACATACCACCGCACTTAAGGTCTCGCCCCCCTCACGTGTTGAGTCCGAGGGAAAGAAGGTTGTCTTCGAGGTAGCGCATGGCGTCGGCTGTGGTAAGGCGCACTCTGGCCCGCTGACAGTTCCCGCGGGTCACCGGCCTCCATTCTCCATCCATCAACTGACACTCGCTCCTCAAGGTAAGACGCGCTCTGGCCCGCTGACAGTTCCCTTGTCCTGGAATGTGCTCGGGAGGGCCGCCCCTGGAACCGCCACGCCAATTGGGGAGGATAAAGCCCGTTTCCCCGCGGCGGCGGCGGCGGGTCCGGCTGGTTTAAACCCCTTCGTTCTGGTCGTCACTCAAAGAGCATGGCTGGGTAATTGATGATGCCGCTGTCATCTGGGTCTCCGTCTACGCCGCGCCGTCGAACGCGGAACCTCGTAGCACACACAAGGAATGTCACACTCGCTCACCCTCCAGAAGAATGTTCTCCGAACATTTGAGTCCACGCAGCTCCCCTTGTCTTTCTGAATCGCCTCGCACAGTGCGTCCGACAAAACACTTTTCGCTGCACTGAACACCACTGCACAACACCATATGCCTCCGCTGTCATAACTGGCGTCTCCAGGGGCAGCACTGATCTTCTTTTACAGATAAACATGAAACTCAGCACCCAAGCCTCTCCTTTCTAGTCCAAACTGGACGAAATAAATTTACCACAGTTACAAAGGAGCTCCCACTTCTAGCACGATCACGGCACAGACAAAAATATAGATAACGAAAGGAAGTAGGGCAGGTTCTGCATGCGCTCCGCATGCTCTCCTGTGAAGGTGTTACTTAATGACAGAAAGGTTTAACTACCAACTCCGATAACTTAACACATAAGCACATAGCAATGTTATGAGCTGTGGCATTACACAATTCTAACCAGTTCACAACTCCGCTCTGTTTACGCCATTAGTCCGACTTAGCTTTCCGATTTCGCAGCGGATATCGGCCTTCATGAGTCATACTAAGTAAGTCTGTGCCCCTTTGTCTGCTTTGGGACTCGCGAGGGCTCGTGGCAGGAGCCTCTCCTGGCGTTATCTGCGCGGCAACCTCGCGCGCTTCTTCTTCTAGAAATGCATGAAGTAAATCCGGTGGCATTCCGGCCGTCACCTCGGGCGCCTGCCAAACAAATGCAGGAGAGGGCGTTTCTTGCGAACTATCTGCGCGCTCCGCTTCACTTCTGTCCCCATCAAAATCCGCGCTTTCCCTTTCCTCATTTCGTGAATACTGAACCGGTGCCGACTTGAGGCGATTTGCGTGTATCCTTATCAAGCGCCGGTTCACGTCTCGGACTCTGAAGTTTACCGGAGAAAGCTTCTCGGCAACCTCGCACGGTCCTCTCCACTTCGTCTGGAACTTACGAGCTAGCCCAATCTGCCTTTGGCAGTTTTCAATGTACACGCTGTCCCCCACATTAAACGGCGCGTCTCTAGCACTGCGATCGTGCACCTCCTTCCTGCACTTCGCCGCTTTCTTTAAGGCCTCCTTTGCGATGTCCCTCGCCACTTGCAAGCGCGATTCTAGCTCAACCTTATAGTCGTCCAGTGAAGCGTATGGGACACGACGGGGGCCCTCTGGCACTTCACTAGGCTGGTCCGGGTCTCGGCCGTAGAGAAGAAAGAATGGCGATTCGCCCGTGCTCTCGTGTGCTGCGGAATTGTAGGCAAACATTGCATACGGGAGCCACAAGTCCCAGTCCCGCTGGTCGCGCGAAACAAAATGCGACAGGAACCCGGCCACGGTTTGGTTCAGTCGCTCCACCGCGCCGTTGCAAGCCGGATGGTACGGTGTTGTCTGCTTCTTAGCGATCTTAAGCAGCTCGCAAACTCTCATTATTAGCTGCGACACGAAGTTCGTTCCCCGATCTATCAAGAGTTGCCTCGGGGGTCCATGTCGGAGCACGATCTGTTCGACAAATGCTCTTGCAACCGTGTCTGCCTTCTGATCTGGGAGTGCTACCGCTTCCGCGTATTTTGAAAGGTGATCGACAAATACTAAAATGTACTTGTTTCCGGATGTGGTCGTGGGCAATGGGCCCATTATGTCCATACCTGTCCGCTCGAAGGGAGCCGAAACCTCAGGGAACGGCTGAATTGGAGCTGGTCTTCGTCCCTTGGGTGTTTTTCTTTCGAGACAGGAATGACACTTCGCACAGTAGTCTCTAACATCCTGTCGCATGCCACTCCAAAAGTACAAACGCTCCACACGCCTGCGTGTCTTCGCTACGCCAAAATGACCGGCGCATGGCGCATCGTGAAACGCGCGAAGAACCCTTTCTGTCCACGACCGAGGTATGACGACTCTCTCCCAAGCGGTTTTCTCTGGTCTCCCTTTCCTGGTTGGCCTCGTGCGCCGACACAGGGTGCCGTCTTTGCCAATGAAATAACCTAGCTGTTCGGGGTGAGACGGTGCGCCCTCTAAGCTTTCGATTATTCGCTTCAGGTCAGGATCTTTGCACTGCTCTGTGCGTAATTCGGCGGGGTCGACTACGGGGACAAACTCATCTATAGCTGCCACGGCAGCTGTGCGGCTGAGTGCATCAGCATTCAGATGCGTCTTTCCTGACTTGTGCTCAACTTCAAAGCAGTATTCCTGCAGGTGTAGATTCCATCTAGCGAGTCGCGAGCTAGGGTCCCTGACACTCATCACCCATTTCAGAGGATGGCAGTCTGTGACTAGCTTGAATTTGCGGCCGTAAAGGTAGCATCTGAAGTGCTTTACTGCCCAGACAACGGCGAGGCACTCCCTTTCCGTAGCTCCGTACTTTTGCTCTGTGGGGCTCAGCTGTCGGCTAGCAAAAGCAACGGGATGTTCTTTGCCCTCGATAACCTGAGATAGCACGGCACCAACTGCGAACTTTGACGCATCTGTGGCCATAACGAAGGGCAAATTAAAATCCGGGTGGCGCAACAGCGGTGCACTCATTAGCTTCCTTTTCAGGGCCCCAAAAGCATTCTCCGCGTTTTCGTCCCAGCGAAAGGCGACATTTTTGGCTGTTAAGGCGGTGAGCGGCTTAGCGAGCTTGGCGAACTCCTCAATGTGCCTTCGGTAGTAACCGATCAGGCAGAGAAACTGCCGGACCTGGCGGACGCTAGTCGGGGATGGAAAATCCGAGACACACCTTAGTTTCTCAGGGTCCGGTCGCACGCCGTCAGCTGAAACAACGTGCCCGAGGTAT
Source organism: Amblyomma americanum (assembly GCF_052857255.1). Lineage (NCBI taxonomy): Eukaryota > Metazoa > Arthropoda > Arachnida > Ixodida > Ixodidae > Amblyomma > Amblyomma americanum. The sequence continues at coordinate 147,686,041 of NC_135498.1, forward strand.
TTCACCTCGTTTTTGAGGAATTGGCACTTAGAGGGCTTCAGCTTGAGACCCGCTCCTCTTAGTCGCACCAAAACCTGCTCAATATCGCGCAAATGGTTCTCAAAACTGTCACTGTATATGATAATGTCATCCATATACACGAAGCACAGCCTCCCCAGAAGACCTGCCAGGATAACATCAGCGGTTCTCTGCCAGACAGCAGGGCTGTTGGCCAGACCCATCGGCATTCTTTTCCATTCATAGTGCCCTGAGGGCGTGTTGAATGCCGTTTTCTCGGCATCTGCCGGATCCATTGCTATCTGCCAGAATCCCGCCGCCATGTCCACTACCGTGAAGTACCTGGCAGAGCCCAGCTGAGAAAGCGTCTCCTGTATATTGGGGATGGGGTATGGATCGATGCGAGTTACGGCATTTAGTTTGCGGTAGTCCACTACCAATCGATACGAGCCATCTGGCTTTTCCACCAATAGTGCTGGTGCTCCCCAGGGTGACTTTGAGTGTTCGACAATGCCGCGATCAATCAGGTCCTGCACCTGCCGCTCCATCTCCTCACGTTGGGAGTAAGGAATCCTGTACGCACGCTGGTAAACGGGCGATGAAGTGCCGGTTTCTATTCTGTGCTTTATAACGCCACAGCAGCCCAAATCCAGGTTGGACACGGCGAATACCTCCGAGTAGTCGTTCAGCAAACCAGCCAGAGCCTCCCTCTCCCTGGATTTTACGTGAGAAAGATCGAACGACACCTTTGGAGCAGCCGAAGGACTAGCATGCTCTACAGTTGCGAGTACCGTATCGGTGGGCTCACGTTTCTCTATCGCAGAGGTGAAGAAAGCCAATGTTTTGTTCTTGGGAAGGCTCAGTGGCTGCTGGCTACAGTTAACCACCCGTAGGGGCACTCTGTGGGCGTCATTAACTGTCACGAGGCACGCGGCTGCCTTCAGGCCATTGCTGAGAGAGTCGACCGGCTCAAGCACTCCCACGGCGCCGCTCTCTACATCTGAAGGCACAAACGCGTACAAAATGTGCTCCGACCAAGGAAGGACGACCGCCTCATCGACCAGCCTGACGGCAATCCGCGAATATACCTTCTCCAATGATCCCACTGTTTGACGGGTGTCAATATCGGTAATGCGAATCTCAGCCCCTCACCTGTTCAAAAACGGGACTTTTGATCCGCCCGCATTAACCTCTTCCTCAGAGAATGAGACTACTACCTTCCCTTTTCTCAAAAAATCCTGCCCTAATATACCTGACACTCCGTTTGGCAGAGACACCGTGTCCGGGCATACGTAGCAGGGGTGCTCCAATGCAATTCCGCCGAGAGAGAAGTGTAACCGGTAGAGTCCACTTATGCCAAGAGGATCCCCCGTTATGCCTACAAATTTGGTTGCCATACCACCAGACGCTTCCAACACCTCGCGGTCCCCCTTCCTTCGAAGCGTGTTAAAACTGCTCTCCTTAAGCAATGTCACCTTTGACCCCGTATCTATCAACAATTCCATGCAACAACCATTTAACTTGCAACGCACAACAGGGCATGCCTCGTCGGCCACACAAACTACCACCACCTCATCATCCACTGCTCCGTCCCCATGCTCCTCAGGCTGGGGAGGACTATCTAGTTTTTTGTCTCGGTATCTGGAGCCCCGCTGTAGGCTTGCTTAGGGCGTGTCTCGCCTGCTTCTCTTTGTGGCTCCCCACGGCGCACGTTTTGGCAGAACCTGGCGATGTGTCCGCGACCCTGGCAAGCGAAGCATACGATTTCTTCAAAATCTCGCATACCGCGCCTGTAGCTTTGTGGCGGTCTCCAGTTTCCAGCGAATGGGCGCTGTTGAGCGCGCGCTTCAACCTGGCGTTCTACCTGCTGAGATAGCAGCTCTTCTAAGCGATCTAACCGCTCTGTCAAGAGAGCAACCTCAGGGTTGAGCACCGCTCTCTCTATGACGCGTACTCTCGCTGCGGCTGTCGTTAACGCCTCATTTCGTTCCTCATCCAATGCGGCCTCCACGGCTTGGTCGAAATTGCTCGGCTTGCGCGAGAGCACGAACCGGCGCACGGGGTCTTCCAGACCAGCCACGAACAAAGCGGTCATTTCCTCTTTAAGTAGATCCTCCGCGTATTTCTTCCTTAGCTGGTCTCCTTCCTCCTCCCTGCTTAACGTATCGCGTGCTAGGCGCTGAAGCCGCGACGCAAATGTTCGCACGTCCTCCCCTACCATCTGTCCGGCGTCACGGAACCTCTGTACCCGCACATGACGTGGTTCAGTGTCGAAATGCTCAAACGCGAGCTTCTTAAATTCCGCAAATGATTTTGTGGATTTTACTTTTTCGTCTCGCCATGCAAAATCATGAGCAGCTCCTGCCATCTTACACCTCGCCATTCCCAGCATTTGAGCATCGGACCATCCCCCTATTTTCCCAATCTCTTCTAGCATGGAAAAGAAATCGCAGATTGGAACCCCTGTCTTATCTCCCGTAAACGTCGGAATGACGCTTCCTAATGCCAGCATGCTTGCTCCGAGCGACGGCTGTGGAGTGGGAGCTCCCTCAGATACAGACATTTTTTTTTCTCAAGCCCTCCAGTGCCTCAAGCCTCTCGAATGGGGGTAAAAGTCCCACAATCAGTCCCGTGATTCCCTTTTGATTACAATTTTGAAGTCATGAATGTCACAGCATTCAGAGGACATTTGCTTTTGAGACCCCACTTCTGACACCAGTGTGATGACCCCCATAATGCGCAGGTCCACACGGGACGGAGAGGCAAAGAGACACCGTATGGCTCAGTTTAAACAAACAGATATATTCAATAATTGTACATGATTAAGATTCAGAGGCTGGGGCGTCCGAGCTTACGTGCCGACGACTTCATGGTGGCGATGGAGTGGCTCCGGAGTTGGGCTCGAGCGGTTGCTGGCAGAAGCTGCACGCCGTCGGGCTTCGGCGCTGAAGGCCCTCTTGGCGAACGATGTCGTCCTGAGCGTTGTCTTCCGTACTGCTTGTCAATTTTTATATCCTCTTCTCCACACTCCCTAGGGTGAGGACGCCCACGCCGGAGGGGAAGGAGGGGGGGCTAGGGCTTTCACTTGGGCGCACAAACATACCACCGCACTTAAGGTCTCGCCCCCCTCACGTGTTGAGTCCGAGGGAAAGAAGGTTGTCTTCGAGGTAGCGCATAGCGTCGGCTGTGGTAAGGCGCGCTCTGGCCCGCTGACAGTTCCCGCGGGTCACCGGCCTCCATTCTCCATCCATCAACTGACACTCGCTCCTCAAGGTAAGGCGCGCTCTGGCCCGCTGACAGTTCCCTTGTCCTGGAATGTGCTCGGGAGGGCCGCCCCTGGAACCGCCACGCCAATTGGGGAGGATAAAGCCCGTTTCCCCGCGGCGGCGGCGGTGGGTCCGGCTGGGTCCGGTTGGGCTTAAACCCCTTCGTTCTGGTCGTCACTCAAAGAGCATGGCTGGGTAATTGATGATGCCGCTGTCATCTGGGTCTCCGTCTACGCCGCGCCGTCGAACGCGGAACCTCGTAGCACACAGAAGGAATGTCACAACCCCCCCCCCCCTCGTGGTGACCGGTCAAGCAGGAACGGACGGTAAATCTTGAGATAATTGAAATTTTTAGTTAGCCATGTTTCCTCTATTTCAAATAGATCTGGTAGAAGCTGCTTGCATAGGCAATTTAAATCTGTTTAAGCTGAGAATATAGAACGGCAATTCCGCTGGAGTACACTCAAGAACCCTATCTTGGTGGGAGTGCCGCAGTCGCGACTGCCTTTTCGAGAATCCTGGTCTCAGGATTTTGACTAGCGCTACTTTGTTTCGACTGGGGGCAAGATGGACCTGCAATATTCAAAGGAGACCGACTTCGTCTCTGGGCGCGGAGATCAGACTTCATATCCACACAGTCCATAGAGGATGCGTACATAACGCTGTTCGTAGAAGAGGCCTGAAAGGTCTTCTGTTGTTCATATTGTTTTTGGCCCTGTGGAGCGGAACTGATCACCACAGAAGGAGGAGCAGCTTCTGAACCCAACGAAGGCAAGAGCGGAGAGGTGGGCACCTGCAGCATATTGGTCATCTGGGTACCTATTACCTGCGAAATGCACGTGGATAAGGTTTCCATAATGCGTTCCATTGCATTTGCCACAGCTTTCTCAACTGATGCAGTAATAGCCTGAGACCATCTGGCATCCATTATGGGTGGGTATTTGGCGACCACACTAGAGTAGCCTGAGGCTCTCTGCTTGACTGCGGCAAAAGCTTCTTTCCGCGTGCATCTGCGCTTGTCTATAAGCTCGAGCACCTGAACGTCTTGTGCTCGTGCAGGACCGTCAGGCGAATCAGCAGGGTGAGCACCACTACACAAACAACATTTCTCTTGCTGTTCGGGACATTCCTCTCTGCCATGACCTTCCCCACAAGCACAGCAGCGTATGGCCGATTTGCAGGCTTTGCCAGTGTGGCCAAATCGCCAGCAGTTTTGACACAGAAGGGGCCGAGAGTTAAAGGCAACTAAATGTAATACCAATGGCCACACCTTAATCTATGACGGCAGAATATTGCTCCAAATGTGGCACTGTAAGAATGTTTACTCCGTCGACCATCCTGCCGCATCGATGGACAGCAATCACTCCCGCAGGCGACAGGTTCTCAAGCGTTTACATAGGGCTCAATCGAGAGTCGACCCCTCGGACTAAGCCCTTGGAACACGCTAGATGAGGCGGAATGAATGCGCTCACTGGGTGGTTGGTGAAGGACGTACACTTCAGCAGGTCTTCTATACAGTCCTTATCCGGCTACCTGCACACAATACCACCCCTGCCGAACTGCCGGACGTCAGTAATGCGCATGAAGTGCTTAGATGTGGATTGAAGAGCCGCCTGTACTGCCCAACCCGAACAACCCGGAGGTTGTTCAGTCGCATAGCGCCTCCATCGGAATTCACTAAAGCGACTGGAATGTTGGAAGCACCACTGCGGAAAAAGAGATCAATTGGGAGCTGGCATTGGAAGAGAGGCCGACCAAGGGGAAACCCCCTGGCCGAAAGAAGTAGACATTAAGCCTTCGTCCCGCACCCAATCTTTTTTTTTTATTCGAGAAGTGTGCCATGAGGCATAAGTTGAAAAAGGAAAGGGGAGAAGGAATGCACGGGATTGAAAGTTGAAAGAAGGAGTGAAGAACCGTTGCGCTGAGGTAGTCGCAGAGGTTGTTAATGAAACGGTTGTCCATTGTCCACTTCACGAAGTCACTTTCGCGGTTCCACCGCAGGCCCACCTCCCTGAGGAGCCGTTTTCTGATAGCAGCCGTCGCTGGGCACGTCCACAACAAGTTCCGCACATCACATATGTCCGGTGCAGCGCCACAGTGAGGGCACCTGTCAGGTAGTGGCAGATCTTTGGCACGCCACCGATGACGGACAGATGGTGTCAGAGCCGCCCCTGCCCGAATCCGGCCCACGGATACCTCCTCCTGCCGAGTAAGACTACGGGGGAGAGGGTGCGAACACGGAGGAATTAGAGCACGTGTTCGCTGGCGCAGAACTTCGGAATCGGAAACGTGGGACAGGAACGGATCTGGGGGAAGAGGGGAAGGTGGCGGATCGTCTAATGTCCACTGTCTGCGGGTGAGACGTTGAAATTGAGCCTGATATACTATCCGTGGCTGAAGGATAGAGCGCACAAGCTGGCGGGCCGTATGAGCACGTGCGCCACCAGAGCGCATAGCTATGCGGCGAATCAGACCTAGAGTATCGTGAGCCGATTTACGGGTGGCTGTCAGCCACGGGGTGCCAGTCCCAGATGTATGGAGGAGAAGACCAAGAACACGAACAGTTTCTACCTGAGGAATCAGAGAATTATGTACCGTAAAATTTAAAGGGGGAGCTTTCCGTAAGGCGGCTTTATTTCCGATTCGAATGAAACATGATTTAGTAGGAGAGAGTGTTAGACCCAAAGGTGGGAGGCGAGATGTCAATACATCCAGCGCGTGTTGAAGGACCGACTGATGAATAGACGCATGTGGATGACAGCACCACAAGGTGATATCATCGGCATATGCAAGCACTCGGATAGAAGGGATTGTCTCTAGGGCTCGAACAAGAGGAATTAAAGCCACATTAAATAATGTGGGGGCGAGAACGGAGCCCTGCGGCACTCCTCTATTGGAAGTGAAATTACCAAAGGGCTTTCCGTGGACACGCACGCTGAAGGTTCGATTTGCTAAAAAGGCGTGAATGGAGAGGAGGAACCGGTGAGGGAGACCAAGAGTTTGAAGGGAGGCAAGAATGGCAGAGTGAAGGATGTTATCATATGCCTTTGTTATGTCTGTAGCGATTACGGTTCGTACAAGGTGACTCTGTGGAGAGTGGTCAAGCACGTCAGCAGCCAAAGTAGCAAGGCCGTCCTCCGTTCCAATTTGTGGGCGGAAACCAATTTGGGAATCTGGGTAACAATCATGGGATTCCAGCCACCATGATAAGCGTGCGGCTAGAATGTTTTCATAAAGCTTCCAGATGGTAGGGGTAAGGGAAATTGGACGAAGGGCCGAGAGAGATACTGGAGGCTGACCTGACTTGGGGATTGGAACCACAATAGAATGCTTCCAGTCTCCCGGCATGACGCCAGAAAGCCACACTTCGTTAAAAGTATCAAGTAGGGTTTCCAAAGCCCTCCCTTCCAAGTTACAGAATAAGGAGTTAGGTATGCAGTCGTGCCCGGGAGTAGTAGTAGTTTTTAAACGGTCAATGGAGGCCAGCAGCTCTGCCATGGTGAGGTCAGAAGTAATCCCATCGGGGGGCTCTGTTACCGATAAGTCAGGTGGAGACGTAGCGGTGCAGTCATGGTTTGGAAAAAATTGACGGGCCGCTTGTTGTGCAAATGTGTCCTCATCCACATTTAGCGCGAGGCGAATGCTCTCTGTGTAATCTGAAACCTGAGAAGGGCGCTCCATGGCGTGAAACACTCTCCAAAGATGCCGATTGCCCTGCGTAGAGGACAGGCGGGCACACCATGCAGCCCAGCGTTGCCTGCCTAGCCGCTTTGCATAGCGCCGCGCCCGTGCGGTAGCGCGGTGAAGAGTAGGAAGAGCCGAAGGGTCATCGGGGTGTCGAGTAGCGTAAAGATCCGCCTGGCGACGAAGAGCCCACAGATTCAAGAGATGTATGTCCGGGTTTGGGTTGTCTTCATTTACAGTAGTGGTAATAGTGTGAGTAGCGAGAACAACAGATAGAGTAGACAATGCTGAAGAGGGGTTGAATGTAGATAAATGATTGTCTGCGCGTACAGAATCCCATGATGTTATTCGTACAGTGCGGCGTATTTTCCGTAGACGCGTAGGCGTGAGGGAGATAAAAATAGGGCTGTGATCGCTACCCCAAGTATCAGAATCAACAGCCCAACGAGGGTTACCGGGGCCTAACCACCAAGTCAAATCAGGTGAATACGGGCCACCTCGTGGGCGGGTAGAAGTATTCGGGTGGTTTAAAAGTTGAAAGGAATGATCCGAAAAGCTCCCTTGGATGTGTGAACCCCTTGAGGAATCCGATGGGCAACCCCACGCAGTGTGTGCGCCGTTGAAGTCACCACCAACTAGAATAGGGATACCCGAGTTGGTAGAACGTAGAAAACGAACCCATCCCAGATTGGGAGATGCGGAGCCAGGACGACTATAAAAAGAAACTAGAATAAGGGGTGTGCGTGCAGGTTTTACGAGAAGGGCGACAACCTCTTGACGTGTGTTGCACCACCGTGAAAGGTCGAGCGGTGTGTGCGGAACTGAACTGTGAATATAAATTGCAGATTTACCTGGGCTGAGGGAGGAGGCGGTGCAACGGCGATCAGGGATAGATGGTGAATGGTATGCGCAGAAACCTGAAAGGCATGGGAGTGCATTATGCTCTTGCAGTAGGAACGCCCATGCCCTCAGCTTTCCGTCGCGAAGGCGAATGTTCACTTCAGAGGCACCCAATCACCCTAGAACACGAGCAAGCAGGCACAGACCAGCAGCCGGCACCTTCTTCTTCTTCTTCTCCTTAGTAAGCATGGCACATACCCACGCAGGGGGATTGTCCAAGCTTCAGTAGATAATCCCAACGAATATCTTTTTCTTCTTCTTCTTCTTCACCCCAGGCATATGGCACATACCCACGCGAGGGGATTGGCCTAGGTGTAGTTGAATAAACAAAGTTTACGTGGAAGATGATGACAAAAATGTAGCACCAATCGTGAATTTCGAAAAATCAATGAATAAAAACAAGAGAACAATATTGACAGTTAAATAACAGACAGCATTTCGGTGAAAAAAGAAGAGCTCGTAGAACTTTAGAAGAATTAGCACATCAACCTACCAGTCGCAATTATGTAATCGAAACCCACAAATAGAACCCAATTCAAATCCCTTGGCGTTTGCACCAAAGGATAATAATACTGGCAAAGATAAAGGGAGCACTAACCTGGAGAGAGGGACCTCCAGGTAAATCTTCCTCTGAAGTGCGAACTTTGGGCAGTAGAGGAGAAAATGATCTTAAGATTCAACTTTCCCACATGCGTCACATAGGTTCGTCGGTGTCAACCCACACCTGCATAGATATAAATTCAAACTTGGAATCCTGCACCGCAACCGCGTCATTGTTACCTCACACAACCTGGATTTACACGAACGGACGTTCCAATTATATGCTAAGTGCTGATAGTCAGTGGTATTTAGTAAGGGATCTCGTAACCTGGCACATATATGTAGTAACCGCTGAAACCTGGAAGTCGCCAGCAGGCTGAAATTTGGGACGGGATGTGTCACTGACCCGTCAAGAGCCGACCTTGCTAAAAAATCAGCCACCTCATTTGAATGAATACCTGCATGGTCAGGGACCCAGACAAAACGGACCACCTTCAAAGTGCATGGGAAAACAAATCGCAGGATACGGCTCAAAAAATCTTCTTGTGAAGTGTCAAGGGAGACTAACACTGACAAACAATCAGCGAGAATAATAACATGAGACACATGGCATGGAAGTTTGTGAAGGGCCATTCCAAGAGCCAAAAATTCCGCAAAGAATGTAGGAATATAATCTGGGATGCGGACGGAATAGCTCCATGCCAAATCCTGCGAAAAGATACCAACTGCAGCTTTTTGGCAGTTGACGGAGGCATCGGTAGCAAGCACCGTATGATGGGGGTATTTCTCTATGTGATCCGAGAGAATACCGTTTAAAATGTTTGTTGGCATGTGTTTCGCATGAGATGGGAAGATGTGCTCGAAATGGAATTCCACTGCTGCCGGCGTGTCATCAACCCACTGCAAAGAACTCAGATCAACACCAATCGGTGTTAAAAGGTTCTGCGTTAACATAATTTGTGGCATTTGATACCGTGGCCAATAATGAGAAAAGAATAAGGCCGGCTGAGACACAAAATAGGAGTACTGACATCAGTCACTGGGTCCATCGACCTGAGGAAAGTTCGCACCGTGAGTATTTCAAAACGGGAAGTTAGATCAGGGATACGGGCTTCCAGATAAAGCAGGGCGTTTGAAACTGATTTTGGGAGACCAAGGCAGAGGCGGTGAGCGCGCCTTTCCAGTAAGATTAAGGGTTGAATCTTGTAGCTTGCGCTACCAGAGAGCAGAATGCAACCAAATTCAAGTATAGGTCTTACGTAGGCTTTTTATAGTAACAATAACGTGTCGCGGCGCATCCCAAACCTTTTATTGGCGATTCTTGTCAGCCGGCCTAGAGCGCGTTCTCCTTTAAACGCATTGTTCTTTATATGAAGGCTCCAATCTAATGCTGGGTGATAAGTAACACCCAGATATTTTACGGATTCCACTTGTGGAATCTGGAGAGAGCGATGGACTAATGAAATGTGCAAAGGCCTGCCTGGAGGAAATACCAAAACTCCGCATTTGTCTACATTCAGGGATAAATTAATACCCTGCAACCATACTCCAAGAGCATCCAAAAATTCCTGCAGAATATGGTAAAGGGAGAGGATATCCCTGGCCGAGGCGAAAAAAAGCTATGTTATCTGCATACACAAAAACTGTCATATCAGGACGAATGGGGATGCCACTGACCAAAATATTAAAAAGCAGAGGGGATAGCACCGATCCTTGTGGCACACCTCTTGATTGATAATGTGTATTTGAACCTAGGGTTCCCTCGGCGCAGTAAAAGAATCTGTCCTTCAGAAATTCAGATATCCACGCATAAATGTAGGATGGAGGATGTAACTGAGCAAGTCTGTTAAGTAAAATAGTATGCTCTACACTGTCATAGGCCTTTGCTACATCAAGAGTGACTAAAGCTGAAACTTCTCTTCTGCGTAGCGAGAGCCGGATTCTCCTCTCTAGATCCACATGCGCGGACCATATAGAGCATAAACGACGAAAGCCAATCTGGGCTGAGCTGAGACCGTTGATGTCATAAACATGTTTTGTGAGGCGACTGTGCACTATTCTTTCTATTAATTTGACTAAATTTGAAGTCAGTGCAATTAGCCGAATATTATCTAAGACGTATCCTTTTCCTACATCTTTCATTAATAAAATAATTTTCGCCGTCTTCCAAATACTTGGAATCCATGCATTTTCCAGAGAAGCATTGACCAAATCTAAAAGGGCGCTTGTAAACTCCTGGGCTAAAATTTTAATCATACCAACAGTGACACCATCTGGTCCAGGAGCTGCAGGATGCAACATTGCCAGGACTGAGAGGAGGTCTGATGCGTCAACCTCGGTATAATCTGAAGAGGGTGAAATTGTGCACAAAGAGACCTTGCTCTGCGTCTGGAAGCGTAACGCCAATCCCTGAGCAATACACTCCAGGCTCTCCTGAGCCTTTTGTGGTGATAACACTGTTGAACTAGTGAGAAGAGGGACGACAGAACTCTTGTTACGTTCCATGAATCTATACAGGGCTTTCCGATGACGAGGATTTGAAAGATATGTGTTTAAATTTTGGTTGTACTCCTCCTTGGCTTTTGCAGGTGTTCTTTTGAAAGATGCAGAGAAGAATTTGTAATTTAACCAATTAGCCGGACTCTGGTTGCAGGACAGCCTCTTCCAGGCCGCTTTTCTGCGACGATAGGCCTTCTCACATTCTTCTGTCCACCAAGGAGACGGCTGTTTAGTAGAGGCTGCTGCGGGCACAGCGACTATTGAGTGGTCTATTGCATTTTGCAAAAATGAAACCGTCTGCTGAGCTCTGTCATCCCGACTTGTATTAACTATAGAGGCAAGTGAGGCGGACATCAGATTTTTATAAATTTTGTGGTTGAAAAATTTATGGGTTACACAACTAGCTTTACGAGGAGATAACCGGATAGTGAAAGTTATAGGAAAGTGATCACTAGACCTGATCGAATCCTCTGTCGACTAATAAGTCACATCTAACCTACCTGCTGATAATGTTAAGTAAATGGCTGAGCGAGCAACCCCTCGCATAAAGGTTATTTCTCTAGAATTGCAGCAGTGTACAGCATTTGCAGACAGCCACGACCAGAGAAGCTGGCCGCAGGAATCAGTACGACTTCCCCAGTCACTATGGTGAGAATTAAATCTCCTGCGATGGCTGCACTGTTTGTGCCAGTCACCAAGCTGTCTAAACAGTCTGTCCTGTGTACACCTAAAGTAAAATAGACATTAGCAATTGTAATATTAGCACAATGCGGAAATGAAATTTTGATCGCTGAAAGCTCACAATCAGGGAGAACAATTTTCTTAGAGATAGATGCCTGATGACATAAAGTTTGAGATAGCATGGTTACCAAGCCACCTCCCCTGCCAACATTTCGATCTGACAGGAAAACTCGAAAGATTCTAATTGAAAATGATTTATACGGTGATAACCACGTTTCTTGTAAAAGTACAATTTCAGGCTTATGCTTGTGAATAAGTATGTCTAGATCTGGAAGAGAAGACAAGACGGAACGGCAATTCCATTGTAACACTTTGATACCTGCCATGATTATTGACCAATTGAAGAGGCCGAAACCGCCTCTTTAAGGACATCAACATGGGGATGAAGTTTGGGTTGTCCCTTTTTAGCTTTCATCTGTGAGGAACTAGAATTAGATGGTGATGAGGAAGCACGGCGCTTCTGCGTAGGGCACGAAATTTCGACATCTGTTGTGCAGATGTCACTGCGACATTCACTGCTAGGAACAGAGATGTTAGGTGGGACCTGGGGAGCATCAGAAGGTGATGTAGAGCGGCTAGCACTAGATGCAGAAGCTGAAACAGATGCAGACGTTGCTGCCAGGACGGGTGTTGATGGTGACGCAGACTGAACTGCAACAAACTGAGCCAACGCCTCAGGGAAAGTGTTTAGCATTCGCTCAACCACATTATTAAGAGCTTTTTCGACTGTGGTCACAATTGAGGCAGTCAAGTTGGACTCAATGTCCCCAACAGAAGCGCGCACACGACTAGCATATGAATCTTTTTTCCTGCTAAGAACATCGTAAGCATCGGCTCTTGAGCACCGCTTCTCTTTGATAATGTCCAACAAGCTACGCTCTTCACTACGTTTTGCGCAGTTGGCATCATCAGCTGAGTGACTGTTGCTGCAGAGGCAACAATGAGGCTGCTCTGAGGTGCAGTGATCAGCAGAATGACCTTGTCCACATAAACGGCAGCGGGTCTCCGACTTGCATGCTTTGCCACTATGCCCGAACCGCCAACATTTGGTGCATTGAAGTGGGCGGGGTTCTAGAGGGTCCACACGGTATACAATCGGCCAGATTTTTAGTTCTGCAGGGCAGGAAGAGCCAGCAAAAGTTGTTATTACAGACTCAGTAGCAACACGCGAGCCGTTTACCTCTCTACTGCAGCGGTAGACTGAAAGGACCCCAACGCCTGCATCCTGAAATTACTGTAGAAGTTCTTGCGGGGATGATGCTGGGTCGACACCTCTTACGATACCCTTGACACATGCAAGCTGTTCGGGAATGAATGCTTTCACCGGCAGCGAGCTGGAATTTTTGCACTTAAGCAAGTCTGCAACACAAGTGATGTCCGAGGACTTGCACACAATTCCTCGACGGCCAAATGGACGCACCTCAGAGATCTGCAGGTATTGGGCAGTCAATGATCTTAGCTCCTGTTGAATTAGTTTGGGGGTTTTCATTTTGATCACACCCTCACCGATTGGAACGATAGCCACGGGAACCGCATCAATGCCAATTTTGTGAAAGGACTCAAGTGGCAGGCTTTGGGCTGGCAAGCTGGCAAACCAAGCTGCAAACCCTCCACCTGGGGAGGTCAACGACATCTCTCAGCAAAACGCACTCTCAGGTTCACACGAACTGCGTCTTAAACTACACCTTGGCCAAAACACCCCAACGTAGAACGGGCTCACCAAGGAGGAACAAGCAGGAACCACCAGAAGATGCAGAAAACAGCAGCAGCCAGCAAGAACATGTCAGCACGTCTTCTTCTTCTTCTCCAGTAATATGGCACATACCCACGTGGGGGGGATTGGCCAAGGTATAGAGTAGAATGCCAATGAAGCATTTGCGCGGGGAAGGAAACGTCTGAAGACTGAATCAAGATAAAAAAAAATTGGAAAAATAAAATGAATTCAAGAGGTATGAGTCATCCGGAATATAATCAATCTAGCCTTTTTTGGACATGCGAAAGAATTTTGTATATAGCTAACAAGATAATCGATTAGTTTCACTTATGTAATCGTGAAGGTAGCCGCATACACTGCTTAACGGGAATCCCTTGGCGCTCGCACCAAACGATAGAAGAACTGTAAGAGACAGAGGCAGTCCTAGTCTCGAAAGAGGAACCTCCAGATATTGCTTTCTCTGAATCGCGAACCGCCGGCAAGAGAGGAGAAAATGATCGATTGATTCAACTTGCCCACATGATACACAAAGGTTTGTCGCAGCGAACCCGCACCTGCATAAGTACAAGTTTAAGTGAGGGATTCTACATCGCAGGAGCGTCATGGACACTTCACAAAGCCTTGACTTACACCACCGGATATTCGATGGGTACTTTAGGTGTTGAAAGTCCACGGTATTGAGCACCGGATCACTCAAAGTGGCTGAAATATGTTGGAACCGCTGGAAACGTGAAGCTGCTAACAGAATGAGGTGAGGGACGGGATATATTACAGGTGCGTTGAGAGCTGACCTTGCCAATAAATCAGCCACCTCGTTTAAATAGACGCCTGAATGCCCAGGTACCCAGACCAAACGGATCTCGCGCACTGTGCTCGGAACAAAAAACCTAAGTGAACGAGTCAAGAAAGATTTTTCCGAATTTTGGAGAGAGACAATAACTGAAAGGCAGTCTGTAACAATAAGAACCCGTGCGACATGTCTGGGAATTTTGAGAAGAGCCAAACCAATGGCCAAAAACTCTGCGAAGAATATAGGAGTATAATCAGGGATACGAACGGAGTAGCTCCAAGCTAGATCCTGCGAATATATGCCAATCGCCGCCTTCTCACATCTGCCGGAGGCATCAGTGGAGAGAACAGTATGATGTGGAAAATTCTGTAGGTGTTCAGAAAGAAGACCATTTAGGGTATGTGCGGGCATATGCTTCGCGTGGGACGGGAAAATAAAGTCGTAATAGAAGATGGGATCAGCCTGCGTGTCAGCAACTCGTTGCAAGGAGATCAGATCAACCTGAAGCGGAGCTACCAGATTCTGCGTGAACCTAACTTGCGGAAGCTGATAACGTGGCCAGTGATTAGCCAAGAAAAGGTGTGGTTGGGATACAAAAATTGGAATACTAACGCCTGGGGCCGGGTCAAAAGACTTGAGGAAAGTACGCACTGTTAGAAGCTGGAAGCGGGAATAGAGGTTGGGGATACGGGCTTCCAGATAAAGGACAGCGTTGGAAGCTGATTTTGGGAGCCCGAGGCATAGCCGTAGGGCACGCCTTTCCAGTAAGGCTAATGGCTGCAGCTTGTAGTTCGCGCTACCAGAGAACAAGGGGCAACCAAATTCCAGAATCGGTCTCATATAAGCCTTATAGAGCAACAGTAGCGTGTCACGACGCATGCCAAACTTTTTATTGCCAACTCGGGTCAAACGGCCCAGTGCGCATTCCCCTTTAATGACATTATTCTTAATATGGTGTCGCCAGTCCAAATTTTGGTCATAAGTAACACCTAGGTATTTAACCGACTCCACCTGCGGAATTGGAGTGGAACGGTAGGCTAGCGAGATGTACATAGGAGCGTCGGGTGGAAATACCAGCACGCCACATTTGCTGACATTAAGTGATAAATTGATTTGGTCCAACCAGACTTCAAGAGCATTCAGATATGCCTGCAAATACCCGTAGAGCACATGAATATCCTTTGCTGATGCGAAAAAAGCTATATCATCTGCGTATACATAAACTGTAACGTTAGGATGAATGGGGATGTCCCGAACTAATATGTTGAAAAGCAGCGGAGAAAGAACAGAGCCTTGCGGCACACCTCTTGATTGACCATAGGTATTAGAACAAAAAGATCCGTCTGTACAGAAGAAAAATCTATCTTTTAGAAATTCACAAATCCAGGCGTAGAGGTAATGCGGTGGTTGTAGTTGAGCAAGATTGTTAATGAGGACTGTGTGCTCCACGCTGTCATAGGCCTTCGCAACGTCAAGCGTCACCAAGGCCGAAACTTCTCTCTGGCGCATTGAAAGTCGTATTCGGATCTCGAGATCCACATGCGCGGACCATATGGAACAACCGCGACGAAAGCCAATCTGTGCGGGGCTGAGGCCGTTAATATGATGAACATGCTTTGTGAGGCGACTGTGTACTACTCTTTCTATTAGCTTTACTAAATTTGAGGTTAAAGCAATTGGCCGAATATTGTCTAATGGAAATCCATTGTCTGCATTTTTTAAAAGTAAAATTATTTTCGCAATTTTCCAACTGTGAGGAATTCAAGAGCTTTCCAATGACGCATTTACAATATCTAGAAGGTGAGTTGGAAAGTCGTGCGCTAAAATCTTTAACATGCCCACAGTAATCCCGTCAGATCCCGGAGCAGCAGAGTGCATCGAGGAAACAATTTGCAGGAGCTCCGACACGTCGACCTCAGGATAGTCCGAGCTGGGGGTGAGAGTGTGCAAAGGTTCTGCTTTCTGTACCTGGAAACGTAAGGCCAGCCCCTGCGCGATGCCTTCAAGGTTTTGCTTAGCCTACTGCGGAGATATTACCATTGACCTTATGCGATTAGAGGTCGGAGAGCTGTTATTCTGCGCCATGAATCTATAGAGAGCCTTATTATTCTGGGGTTTTGAGAGATACGTGTTTAAATTTTGATTATAATCCCCCTTTGCCTTTTTAACAGTTCTTTTGAAACAAGCAGAGAAGAACTTATAATTTATCCAATCAGCTGGGCTCTGATTATAGGAAAGGCTTTTCCAGGCTGCTTTTCTACGACGATAAGCTTTTTCACACTCCTCCGTCCACCAAGGAGACGGCTGCCTGGCAGGAGCAGTAGTGCACACCGAGAATACAGAGCTCTCAGCAGCATCTTGCAGAAAGGTAATTGTCCGCTGAGCTCTTTGTGCTCGACCTGAGCTAACTATGGAGGGGAGTGAGGCAGATATTAATTTTTTGTACATAATGTGGTTTACAAATTTCATGGTTGCACCACCTTTTCTGATAGGCGAGGATATAAAAGAAAAGGTTATTGGAAAGTGGTCACTAGATGTACCTGTGTCTTCAGTTGACCATGCAGATAAGCCAACCCCACGAGATGCTAATGTTAAATCTGTGATTGAACGGGATCCTCCTCGCATAAAGGTTACTGCTCCGGAATTACAGCAGCGCACTGCATTCCTTGACATCCAGGACCACAGATGCTGGCCGCAGGAGTCAGAGCGACTATCCCAGACACTGTGGTGCGAATTAAAATCTCCTGCGATGACTGTGCTGTTTGCGCCACTCAGTAAGGTATCCAAACAGTGTCCTGTGAACACCGATTGGGAAGTAGACGTTAGCAATAGTGATTTTGGCGCACTGTGGAAGGTAGATTTCAACCGCCAACAACTCACAGTCAGGGCGCATAACTGTCTGCGAGATTGATGCCCGGTGACATATTTTCGTAGAGATCATAGTTATTAACCCTCCACCCCTGCCATTAACGCGATCTACCCTGAAAACACGAAATTTTTTAAATGTGAATGATTTAAGTGGAGAGAGCCACGTTTCTTGTAAAATGACAATGTCTGGATTATGTTTATGAAGAAGTAATTCAAGATCCGGTAAAGAAGAAAGTACGGAGCGCAATTCCACTGCATAACTTTTAGACCCGCCGTGATTATCGACTGGTTAAAGAGGCATCAATAGCCTCCTTCAGCACATCAGCCTGGGGAATTAATTTGGGGGGTCCTTTCTTGGCTTTGACTTGCGGAACAGCTGACTTCGAGGGTGAGGAAGAACCTCGACGATTCTGGGAAGTGGTGAGCATTTCAACGTCCATGCTACAAGTATCTACGTGAGCGACACTGTCAGGAGCGCTGTTGGCAGGCGGTACTTGGGGCACGGTAGGAGGCGACATGGAATGACTCTTACTACCAGCACTTGGGAGTGATGCCGGCGTAGCCGCCGAAACATTTGATTCAGTAGGCAGAGATTGGCCAGCAACAAGTTTAGATAGAGCCTCGGTGAAACTGCCCAGCATTCGCTCGACCACCACAGAAAGAGCCTGTTCTACTGAGGACACTACTGAAGTAGTCAAACTTGACGGTATATCAGCAACAGAGCTTCGCGCACGGCTGGCATATGTAGTATTCCTCCGATCCAGAAGTGCATAAGCATCTGCTCTCGAACATCGTTTCGCTTGAATGATATCGAGCAGGCTTTGCTCGTCGGCTCGTTTCGAGCAGTTGACATCATCAGCTGAGTGGTTGCCCTTGCATAGGCAACACTGGGGCTGATCAGAGGCGCAGCTGTCATCTGAATGCCCTTCTCCACAAACACGGCAGCGGGTCGCCGACTTACACGCTTTACCACTGTGACCGAAACGCCAACAGTTGTTGCACTGAAGAGGACGGGGCTGCAGAGGGTCCACACGATACACTATCGGCCAAACCTTGAGTTCAGAAGGACAGGAGGAACCAGAAAACGTAGTGATAACTGACTCTGTCGCAACACGCACACCATTGAATTCTCTACTGCACCGGTAGACAGAAAGAACCCCCACACCTGCATCCTGAAACTCCTCCAGTATATCCTGCGGGGAAGATGCTGGGTCCACGCCACGAACAATACCTTTGGAACATGCGAGCTGTTCCGGGATGAAGGCTTTAACCGCTAATGACTGAAAAATTTTGCACTGGAGCAGGTCTGTGACACAATCAATGTCAGCGGACCTGCAAACAATTCCTCTCCGGCCGAACGGTCGCACCTCAGAGATCTGGAGGTAGTGGGTAGTGAGAGATCTTGGCTCCTGCTGAAGGACCTTGGAGCTTTTCATCTTGATCGTTCCCTCACCGATCGGCACGAGAGCCACAGGGATGATGTCAATTCCATTTTTACGGAAATTTTCTAGCGGCAAGCTTTGGGTGGGCAAGCTGGCAAACCAGGTTGCCGACCCTCCACCCGGGGAGGTCAGCGAAATACCTGAGCCAAACGCACCCTCAAATGCACATTAACCTGGCCTACAGACCTAACCTGAGACCTGGCCAAATCCCCCACGCAGAACGGCCTCACCAGAGATGACCACGTAGGCGCCACCAGGACACCACAGTTGAGCTCGAAGCCAAGCACCAGCTAGAACACGTCAGCACGTCCGTCTTCTTCTTCTTCTTCGAATATTCTCCACAGAAGCGTCGTCTTTCTCGATTCTTCACGAGCCAAGTCATGCCACTCGGCCGCGTGGTGGCGCTTGCAGAACGTGAGCAGTGTGGCAACATACATAACCTGCTCATCTTAGCATATATAGAAAAGAACGACCAATGTTATCCCACTGGACATGGAGATTATTGCAAAGTTGCTGCACGCGTTC
Organism: Amblyomma americanum; assembly: GCF_052857255.1. NCBI lineage: Eukaryota > Metazoa > Arthropoda > Arachnida > Ixodida > Ixodidae > Amblyomma > Amblyomma americanum. Next base: position 147,705,007 of record NC_135498.1, read on the forward strand.
CAGCTTTTATTTATTTATTTATGTATTTCCTTTACCCTCAGGGCCACAGGCATTATATAGGGGAGTGGTTACATAAAAATAAAAGGAAAGAACATACAAAGCAGCAAAGAAATTAATAATGCAGAAATGATGGCTCCGAGTCATATAGTATTATCTTAGGGGTTCTTGATGTGCTTATTAATAGAATATAATATAGTACACACACTGCAGCAATACAGTGAAAAAAACAAAAAAATGTGTAGTACAACAAGTATAAGCAGATGCCAACTTATACAATGTTCTCTAATGTGGTCTTGAAATGTTGGTTGCCAGCAGTGGTAGCGGTTGATGCGGGAAGGTGATTTCACTCAACAGCTGTGGGTGGGAGGAATGACTGAAACATGGCATTGGTTTTGCATAGTGGAATTCCGACTGTGTTATTGTGATATGGAACGCTTGCGTTATTCCTTGCTATCCCTTTTAAACCGTTTTCAACCAAATATTTTCATTAAGTTCGTCATCTTCTTCATTATTGCTTGCGTTTTCACTGCTGCTGTAGAGAACGCCGCTTCATTCGTCGGGCAGTGGGCTCATCATGCCGCTTCCTTGATAATAGCTTTTTCCGTTGCCCACCATCTACAGTGTACATGGTGAAAATAAAGCTTTGATCTGAATCATTCCAGAGTCGTGCAGTTCGATATCATCTTTGGATGTGACCGTCATACCAGCATCACTGGACTAAAACACGCGATGAGCTGGAGGCGCTGTCCCGCCGGCACGAAGTTCAAAGCTTATTATGTTATTTTCATTACATTACTTGAACATTCTATACGACAACCTTCAGCGTTCACCAGCCAATTTCCAAGCGACGTCATCATCTCGACGGGAGCATACCTCCCTCTTTATAATCACCCCAGGCTGAAGGCTAAGCCATCCTGGCGAGTCAGGGCAGAAACAACGCACACGGGCCGTAGTAGGGCTTCAGACGGTACATACGTACAGTCTCCCGGTTACGTGTTAGTATCCGTGACGGGTGTCACTGGGTGTGCAATGTAGTTTACCAAAGAAATCAGCTCTACGACGTGGTAGGGTCCGTTGTATGTGGGTAGAAGTTTTGAAGAGAGGCCGGGTGTGGTAGAAGGCATGCGAAGCCAGGCGAGACAGATTTCAGGAGTGTTAATAGTGTCGAAGCGGAATTTTTGACGTCCCTGCTCACTGGACGTTAACTACCGAGCGAGCTGATGCCACTTTTCGGCGTTCTTAGAAGCTTCGGGATGGTTGTCCACTCAGACTGTTCAGGTCGGTAAGGAAGTACAATAGCAATGAGGTAGGAAGGTTCTCGCCCGTGCAGAAGAAAAACGGTGAGAATCCAGTGGTGGTCTGCGTGGCGGTGTTGAAGGCGTAGGGGACGAAGGGTAGGATAATGTCACAGTTGGAATGGTCAGAGGACACGTACATAGATAGCATGTCGCGCAAGGTGTGGTTAAAGCGTCCCGTCAAGCCGCTAGTATGCGGATGGTAGGCCGTAGCGGCATGGCGAGTGATCTTATATTATAGAAGAGATTCCACTACCGCGGACAGAACGACGCACCCCCGTCCACTCAGCAGTTCCCGCTGTGCTCCATGGCGAAGACTGAAGTGATGCAAGGTGAAAGATGCAACGTGTGGCGCCGTAGCGGCAAGAAGGGCCGTGGTTTCGGCGTAACATGTCAGGTCATTGACGGCTGCAATAGCCCAGCGGTTGCCAGAGCAGTGCATGGAAACGGTCCGTAGAGGGGTCAATCTCAACGCTGCCAGAAGGCCAGGAGGGGCAAGGAGGAGTGTGCATCAGGCTGACTGAATGGTAAGGACCGGGCTTGTGACGTTGAGAGTCAGGGCAGGAGCGCGCGTAGTTGCGGACGTAGGTGAACATGCCGCGCCAATAATAGCGTATGCGGAGTCGTGTTTATGTTTTAAAGGCACCTGCATGTGTAGACTGCGGCTAATTGCGGGTGTACATCACCTCGCGCCTTAAATTCGTTTTTCTCCTCTTAAACGGTGCTCTAAAAATAGATTCTGATCTCTACTTAGTTCCTTCACCAAAATGCAACACGAGAACGAAATACTTACAGCACTTAAAAGAGTATAAATTTATTACTGACACCTTTCGTTATTCATTTTTTCCGCAAGCGATCAGGGAATGGAATATGTTAACTGTAAATGTTAACTCTGACCAGTTTTCTTTGTAACTTGACATAATTGTTTATTTGAACTTTTTAGCCAGGCATTGCACGTGCTTTTTTTTCTGAAGCAATCTTTTTCTACAGTGCGCTTTATATTGTGTTGTTTAATATTGCGTCATGTATTTTGAAATTATCTCCCATTATTATCCCTTTTACAGCGTTATTTCAGTTGTGTGAACCCTCTTTACGATATTTTTGCTTTGTGACGCACCTAAAAAAGAAAACCAACCTTTCCCCATTCCTGCAACAGCCTCGAAAGAGACTAGCAGTAGGTTGCAAATAAATAATAATAATAATAATAATTACGAAAAAAGGAAAGGTTGGGTACTTCACTCACGAAGTGCTATCAACCAGAGTTTGTTTTTACTGCCACTTGCTGTACTTTACTTCTGACGCTGTTCGCAAACATTTATATGGACTTCATTCTATTTTTGTGTGGTCTGTTCTGAAGGATTTTTGTGCCAAGAGGCTGTAATAGAGCGACAAAGGGCTATTTTAATGGCAATTATTTTTTTTATTACGCCACCTAAAATGAGAGCCTGGAAAGTCTTTTCTTTGCCTTTCGAATTTCTGCGAAAAGCACGAGACAATGCCTGCACAAACATTTGGAAATAAAACCACAAGATAAATCATCTATACAGTTAAGTTGCTACAGGCGTGGCATCCACACAATGCCTAGAGTGATACTAGATAAGTATAACTTCCTCTCTTACCGTTCCCGACAAGTCAGGACAAGATATCTGCAGAGTATAGTACATGATACGCTATGCTTTGAGAGGCTATAACTGACCGCCAAGGCGTTGTTTGTGTTTTTCCAGCGATCTCAGTGTCTATTTATATGCACATGCAGAGAGGAGGAAGCACTTGATAATGATGATGATGATGATGTCCTCAGGTGCTCAGGAGGGCCAGAGCATACAAGCTAGAGTGCTTTCGTCTTTTTCTTTTTCACGACCGAGTGGATAGTTCTGCGCCATGCGCGAGCAGCTTAGTACCAGAGCGAGAGCTGTACACCTTGAGGTACAAGTTCCGATTTCGATGTGGATGAGACAACGACTTTGAATGCCTCGCAAGGTCAAACCGAATTCAACTGCGTGGTAGTATATGACAAGCTTTGATAGTATGACCACGTGATCATATGGCTATGAGCATAGTGTATGTGACCTTCACCCTTGACATTGAGATTTGGTTTATGGCATTGGACACCACACAGACAATGACCTTCAGTGCCCCACAAGGTCAAACCGAACATAACTGCGTGGTGTTCGGCCCAAAGTGTGGTAGTATAACCACGTGATCATATGACCGACCATTGGGTACCTGACCTTGACCGTTGGCCTTGACCCTTGACCTTGACATTTGATTTGAGACAGTGACGACCATGGTTGACAGACCGTTCGCTCGTAGAACTAGGTTCAAGCCACGTTGAACACCAGACTATTTCGCAACACGATTGCGTCCAAGGCCCCGTTCTCCAGAAAATCCGGTGTCGGCGTTGCGGGTGTTGAGAGCAAAAAGCACGGGCATTTAGGTGGTCTCCAGAGAGCAGCGTAGGCGGCAGGTGGTCACTTAGGTCGCGATACCTTGCGGCGTCACCTCAAACTGTCTAACTGATAGTGAGAAAACTGCCCACCGTGGCAGGTGAAAGTTTAAAATTAATTATTGGTCGCTCGGGAAGAGCAACTTGTACCGCTAGGAGCACCCACCGCTAGGAGCACGTGCCATCCATCGCACGGCAGTGGTGCATCACTTAACTGCTGCACCCCTGCAAAAAGAGGGGTATGAGGACTCCCAGCGATGTATGAGTGTAGAGTATGACCTTCCGCATGTACGGGAATTAAACCACTGTGCTCTCGCGTCACACCATTAAGTACGGAGCTTAAGTGTCCCCTCCAATTATTCGCTCCGGTGGCGTGATCTGGTTACATCACCAGCACCTATGTCGCTCCAACCACAAACGACTCTTTGACAGCCGCGTCGGAATACTAAAAGCAAGCTCACAGTAGATGCGTAAAGCGATGTCGCGCTGCTCGAAATCCACCGAATATTGCAATTTGGTCATGATGTGTAATGATTAAAATACGCTTTGTTTATGTGTGAGAAATTTAAGCGTAGTACAAAAAACACATCCCTCAGACTTACACTGGAGCTAAACATCAATGTACACAATAAGATATGGTTTGCACTGAAGAATGGCACCTCAAGCGCGCAGGTATGTTGCACTGTGGTGGAAGTAATTCTTATGCTGATTGTTATTTTGGTATGCGATATGAAACGGGCTTTGCACGAAGTTTACGGAATTTTCCTGACAAATACAAGCGAAAATGTGTCATTCGAATGTTTACAAAGTAATTATTTATTTGCGCTTTATTTTTTCGTCTTCGGTGCAGCACAGCTACCAGAAACGTCTATTTAGTTTTACCAATACCTGAATAATCGTCTCTTCTCATCTAAGCCATTTTTTCTAATCTCATTCATGCGGCCTACAGGAGATCATAGCCTGAATTTCATGGCCAGTACCCCGTGCCCTAGAAAATTGGTGCCAGTGAACAGCAAGGTGAGTGTTGAAGCTGTCGAATGTTTAATACATTATGCCATGCATGTTGTATCACTGATAATTATCCTATGGAAAACAGGACTGTCGCATATATTTTGCGACATGAATGTGTCCTAACATTTAAAAATATTCAGGCTCTGCCCTGATTGTCTTCAATGCGCATTTGGCAGTCAAGAGAGCGAATTGTGCGAAGGAACAAAATCGACGCCTACAAAGAAGGCATGCCAGAAAATTGACTGATTTAATGAAATTATTTTCTTCTTTTTGCGCTTCAGCAGTGTCAATAATTGATCAGACCCCCGAGTAGTACTGTATAATTTTAGATCTGTTAGTTAATTTAAGCTAGTCTCACAAAGTTAGTGTAGCGGCATGAAGAAAAGGTATGGACTAATGAGAAGAAGGAGCAACCACCTGACAAAGTTTTAAAAGACTGGATATACTAGAGACTACCGCCTAGTTGCAACATCCGATGAAAGCAGTGATGTCCGTTAACTTTCTACGCAAACTCGAGTATTCTTTCTCTTCCTCTTCATCTCTTCCTCTTTTCTTCGTTATCTTCTTCTGTTCTGTCTCATGGCTAGGCTTCTGTGTTATTCTTCATTTCTTCCTTCTCTGCTTCTCTCTCATGGCCTCGCTTCGCTTTTGTTTTAGTTTTTATTCTTAGATGTCTTTTCTCGATACAACTTTTGCAAGCGTGGCGATCAGAGGAAAAAATTTAATGATCCTCTTTAATGATCAGACGGCATGGATAAATAACACTGGCCCACGAAGTCCATCAACTGGGTCCGCGGGTCAGCCCCGTGCGGGAACACCTCCCTCCCCCTGGCACTGTGCCTCCATGTCATTAGGGATTGCCGCGAGTCAAACCACAACACATACCCTCCCCACTGAGCTCACCCCCTCGTTACGATTATCAGGTGTTATTTCCATGATTACGTTGTCCCCCTAACGGACGCGTATATTTTCGGAAACGCTACAAAAATGGTCATTTAATAGCCTTGCTGCCATCTGTAGCCAAACCAAAGCATGCTTTGGACTGGCTCTATTGGTCGTAAACCGGGCACAGAGTGCCAGAACGCACACAAGCTGGGCTCGTCAGATGCCAGAAACTAAAGTCGGCTTATGCCGGGCCTGCTTGGACAAATCCCCTAGAGTATAAATAACCTTTTACAGATTTTCGTTACCACCGGACTTCAGCTATTCTGATCTGTTGGCTGCTGAAAGAAACATTCTATAGAAGCATAGAGATTGGGGTGAACATTTATCGGACGCATCCAATCGTCGGGTCCTCTACCGTTACGGACTACAGTATTAGATAGCCCTGGCACACAGTGTCCTCAAATCGGTTCAGTGGTTTACCTCCGGAACTGCTCCGCCCCTTTGCAGTGTTTCCCCTGTGATAGCCACTGATCACTGCCCGGCACACACCCTCCCCATCTGCTGAACATATCGTACAACTTGATCTCAGCCGCGAGCGTGTTCGCTGCCAAGCCGCACAGGCGGATCGCGAGTCCAATTCCCTGACGGCTTCTTTTTGTACTCGCCGCCATCACCGCTGTGGGGCGCAAAGCATTGTGTTTTTCTGACGCCATAGTATTCGCCCAAAATATCAGTCAATGCCGCTGTCTCGGCGCCGCACGGACCCGTGTCGATCACCGCCGCCGGCACTAGGCGCCCGCCGACAATTCCTAAGAAGGACGCAACCGTCAGCGAACAGCACAGAAAAAACCTCAGCCAAGCTTCACGCAGAGGACTCGCGTTTTCGCCTCAGCCAAGGAAACGGTGGAGCAACGCGCAGCGCTACAGTCACGCTAATCCATTTTCTTCACTACCGCCTTTAATTTCGCCGCACCGTGACGCGCAGGTGTCCGCTTCAGAATTACTTTCAAATTTGAGATTGGCAAAAAATATATGCGCACTAAAATCAAAATAAGGAGCAAAAGCTAATCCTAAAGAAATTTTAAAAAAATACCCATATAACGAACTCAAATTCAACTGTATTTCCGAATCCTTACGACCCGCATTGCGCCTTCTGCGGTTAAGTGGCTAACTTATACCACCTAGTATGGGAATGCAAAAATAATCCAAGTATTCTAAGAATCAGTGTCCCAGCAACTGAGGACTGCGAGGCGGAGCTGTCCAGCTCACATTCGCAAGACCAGTTTTCGGTTGTGAACAGGGCAAGAGCAGCGGCAACAGCCAATGGGCTCCTGGAATCAGGGCCCGCCAAACTGACTGCGTTTTCCTCTATGCATGAAGCGTCTCTCTCTCTCTGCTCGCACAGCTGTCCGTGCGGTGAGCATGCACGCGGCTGTTATGTTCCGCATTTCGCTGGCCGGTAGCAACAAATAGGAAGACTAATTCTGACGACTGCCTCTAAGTCTCTTTTGACAAAACTTCATGCTGCGTGCAGACAACGTGGCATTGCAGTAGTACTTGTTCGCCGCCCTGTTCATCTGGTCAGGGACATGCTTTGCATGCTATGTCGAGCAACACTTATCTTCTTCACTTCTCCTTTCTATTATTTTTCTTTCTCTTTACTCAGCTTGCAGATTTCCACAACTACAATAAGCTACAGGAGAGCAAGCTGCCGGGCTAGTTGGTGATGCATGTTGTAAACTTGGAAGCGCAAAAAACCGGACGACGGACAGAGTAAGGGAACACAGCGCTCGTGAACCTGTTTTTTGTGTTCCCTTACTCTGTCCGTCGTCCGGTTTTTTGCGCTTCCAAGTTTACAAATAAGCTACAGTAACGCGACTACGCTGGGCGCCGTCCCAGAAACGGTCATCACCGTAAAAAAAATTATCAGGCGACGATGAACATTGCTGCTTATTTCATCGCTAACTATACGCTGCGGTAAGTTTTGGGGTGGAGAGAATTTCTTTTCAAGGGGAATTCTGCTGAGATCTTCAACTTGTTGTTTATGCCTGACAGTGTCGACAATAAAATCAACCAGCAGAACGATCCTACTTTGAATGCGATTAGACATAGGTCACACAGTAGCTTGGTTCTCTGCGAGTCACTATTCGACCTACTTCCAATAAGCACAGGTGCTCTAGTTCTGACTATGGCAACGCATAGAATACCACAGCAAAGCACTTGCGCGGAGGCCGAATGCCGAAACGCCCGCTATCTTCAGTCGTAAAGTTGGCGGAGTCAGTTTTTTTTTTTTCAAAGTTTGGTACGTACACAGCATTTAACCAATACATCAGGATAATGCAGAGGAGAAAATTATAATTTTCGAGCGAACATGTAGATATTATTCCACAAATAACAGTACTGAACTCTGAGTCTTAGTTCTCTTCCTGCGAGAACATTATAATCAGTCATGATGCACGATGTATTTTTTTAATTTATGGGTTGCTACTAAATCCAGACTTAGAAACTAGCGCAAAAATATACATAACAGAAGTGACAAGACGCACGCTAGACTTGCAACTGAACTTCACTATAGGATGAAAGTACATAATGTTAATTTTTTCTTGTTCTTGCACCGTTGGTGCCATCTATCAGCTGGAGCCTCGTCATAGAATGATAATCAAGACAAAATAAAAAGAGACCGTGACTGACGCTAATAATATGTCACAGTAACATGAATAAACCTGGCGAAAGCCGACACTAGAAATGAGGCGGCTAATAACTTGAACCATGGCTAGAAGATATAAATTCGGCCAAAAAAAAAAGAAAAACAAAAGAAAACCGCGAGGGAATCAAAAGCCCCTGAGTTAATGATGAGACATCGGAATTAAATCAAACATTAAAATGACATCCATGAAAGCCAAAAACAAGCGAAAGTTGTACGGAATTAATATAAAGCGAATCTTGCATCATAAATATATTACATGTTGCTTTCAATCCTTAACTAAAACACTACCGAACTTCTTTCAAAGCAGCTCAATGCAAGCGAGGCCTGCCTGGAATTCTGCCCAAACCATACAGTTAAGGAGGTTAACGATGAAAGCCTGTGTGCAGTAAGTCTCGGATTTTGCTTCCTTTCCTCTCTTTATTGGCTTATATACTCTGATAATGATTATTTCGCCTTAACACCGTCACAAGCTGATTTACTTAGTATACATACACCCGCCGCGGTGGCTCAGTGGTTAGGGCGCTCGACTACTGATCCAGAGTTCCCGGGCTCGAACCCGACCGCGGCGGCTTTTTATGGAGGAAAAACGCTAAGGCGCCCGTGTGCTGTGCGATGTCAGTGCACGTTAAAGATCCCCAGGTGGTCGAAATTATCCCGGAGCCCTCCACTACGGCACCTCTTTCTTCCTTTCTTCTTTCACTCCCCCCTTATGGCGCGGTTCAGGTGTCCAATGATATATGAGACAGATACTGCGCCATTTCCTTTCCTCAAAAAACCAATTATTATTATTATTATTTGTATACATACCGCGGTGAAGACATACAAGAGGCGCGATGAAGGAGGTCGCAGTTGTGCGCTTTGCGACACAACACTTCGGGAACACTTACGGATACCGTTTGGGGCGGTACCTCTGTACTCCGACCATAGCATTTGGTTATCAGAAGTGTGAGCAGACACCAATCTGCGAACCCTGCTACTGAAGGGGCAGAGTTGTTTTTTACTGCTTCTTCATCCTTAAAGTGGCGGGATTTTTGAACGCAAAGGCTCTTTCCCCAGGTCACCCACCAAAGAAGGTAGAGCACTCGGCCTGGTGTTAGCTTGTACTCCTTCGAGCAAATTGGTGGGTTACGGACAGCTGTTGGAAGCGAACACACCACGTCCCGAAGCCGAGGCGAGGGCTCTACTTCGAGGTCGCGGCTGCGGTGCTAGTATACGGCAGTATACAAGTATTTTTACTGAGATTCGAAGACACTGCCCACGCTGTCGCGATTGAATGAAATGGTGGCAAAAAAAAATTATTAAACGCATAATCCGTTCATAATATCTAGGTTTATGCGTAATTGTGGTCATTAAAATGCATGTGCAGGGACATTTCCCTGCTGTTGGAGATACAAATGGATGATCGGTATGGAATTGTAATAGGAGGGGATAAATGCGTTCTCCTCGCCTAGCTGCGGCTGACGTAGATCAATACTGCCGGCCCCACACCGTTGTCGCGGACGCTACCGAGCGCACGCCGATCACGGCGGGCCTTACTCTGGGGGAAACAAAGTACGGCACTCTGGCGGACACAAACAGAGCATTTATTGCTACAACGACAATAACGCGAGCTAGCAAAAAAATACGCTAAGGAATCGAGGTCGTCCGACTCACCAGCAAGGTTACGAGCGCACGTTCGCCCACGCTAGGGCAAGTGAGAAGCTCCCGAGGCCAGACGGCACGAGCTGGCGGGAGAATGTTCCCACCACGAGGCCTCGCCCCACTGTCGGAGAGCGAAGGGCCGCGTCGAAACATCCCTACGCGACGAGTTCCCCAGCCTAATAGAAAGTAGTCTACCGCGCGCGCGCAGCAGTCGCGCCGTTCGTGGCGTTGATGTCGCTGCGACACTGGCGCACTCAATTTGTGGTTACGTAACTCTAGGCATCACGGGAAAGCAAACCAAAGGGGACGGACTAGGGCGCGTCTCACGGCGCGAAGAATGGTATCTATTTAGAGAGATAACTAACCCCTGCAAACAGACAGTACTGCAAAATTGCGAAAGTAATAAAGGCAGTGTGCGGAATCCGCGACTAATGTTCGGGGATATCGAACATTATATTATGTACTGCCCAGAGTACAACGCGGAAAGGCATGTGATGTTCCCTTCCTTCAAGAAGAGAGGAACCCGTCACAGCACAGTGCAGGCAATTGTCTACCCGAGTGGAAACCAGACATGCAGAAGAAAGGCTGCACGCCTTCTTTTAACGTTTCTGCAGAACACGGATCTCGTTTTTAAATGGTGACAGCAGGAACGGGCTATGGCCTACTGTGATTGAATGTGTGCGTAGATGGTGTCTTCCGGAGTGGACTACTTTATAATGTGAGTGAATGTGTGTATGGAGTGTGGCACTACAGTGGCCTATGTTCTACTGTGACTGAATATGTGCATAGATGGTGACTTCTGGAGTGGACTGTGATGTGAACTGTGTGGATTGATTGTGTGCATAGATGGTGACTGCGGGAGAGAATGTGTGCTATTATAAGAGTCTGTGCGCTTAGTGGGGTAGATGCGGCATTGTTAATATCGAAGGGACGCTGCGGTGGAGCAATTGCCGGCAGAGAAAGCAAAGCTAACCCCTCCTGTAGCATTCAACACCTCAACTCAACTCCGCGACTAAACACACCTCCAGGAAGACTGCCAAAATTGAACTCAGAGAGAGACAGTGGACTTCATCAAAGAGACGGAAACTAGTTTTAGGTGTTACGAGGTGCAGACAAGGAGATATGACCATTATCTTCACTGACCTTACTATTCTGCACCAACAGACGAGGCTTACCAATACAGAGACTACAGCAAATTTTCATGGGTGGGTTACTCTTAACAAAACTTAAAGCGGATCCAGCGATTTAGAGGCAAGTAGTAGGTGCTGGTGCGTCCTTTTTTTTCGTCAATGCCCTGATCCTCTGTTTCAATGCTATGACCCTCTGTTTGAAGTAGGAAGCTTTTAGGTTTATGGTTTACAGGGGGTTTACGTCCCAAAGAAACTCAGGCTATGAGGTACGCCGTAGTGAATGGCTCCGGACAGTTCCACCCCCTGGGGTTCTTTAACGCGCACTGACATCGCAGAGTACACGAGCCTCTACAATTTCGGCTCCATCGAAGTTCAACTGCCGCGACCGGGGTTGAACCCGCGTCTTGCGGGTCAGCAGCCGAGCGTCGTAACCATTGCGCCACCGCGGCGGCTTACTAGTAACCTTTTAATTACTCTCTATTTAGTCAGCGAGTTAAGCAGCCCGGATGCTGAGCCAGTGTCTGCAAGCAGCACTTTATAAGAGCAATCTAAAGGTAAAATTTTGGGTAATTTGGAAAAGACACTGGCAGTAAAATTTAAAAAAAAAACTTTTTGTCTGGGAAGAAAAGCTTTTTATACCAAACGAATTACAGATGTTATGGCTTATAATATGTTTCACTATTAATAATTGTAAAATATTGCTCAAAAGATTCTAGGCCCCAGGGTACCTTTCGAGCACTCCGAATGATAATTTGTGACAACCCCGGAGGTAAAATCTTTTAAGAGTTAGTAAGTATCATCATTACATCTGAGGACCTTATAACAAAGCAACATAGGCATCGCAAGTGCCAGATTATGCCGCAGCTTTTGTGTCCGGGGGCCTTTTCATCAACGTTGCACATCAAGAAAGCTTGTTTCATTGTAAAATGGAGCCGCGATAATTTGAACTCGAAGGGGAAAAAATGTGTTTCATTATATAGACCTGGAACTAAAAGGGTTGTGATTCGAAGGAAGCGCGGATGTTCTGCCATACGCTGCTAACCGCGCGATGCTCTGCGAATTTCGCAGCACCTAGCTCTGGGTACATCACGCGAATGCGGCCATTGAGCGCTGAGGGTAAAAGACGGCTGTGGTGTGGCCTCGCACGCGTACCGGCGCCATGTCGATGCTTAAATGCATTGACGACTACCTGTTTTAGTTAAATGATTTAGCTGCGCATCAGACAAATTCTTTTCAGCAACTTACTGCTGCTCGATTTCTTCTTCATTATGCAAGTACGATGTAACTACCCCTGGGCGGCTTTCCTCTACTTGGGTTTTGCGGAGTGGACACTGCGTCAATGGCACTTGCCTCGAGCCAGGTGAGCAAAAGTACTGCAGCACTATCGCTTTCCAAATAATAAATACGATTAACCAATACCTTGTCGGCATAATATTCACGCGAGCTGTCACCGTAGGTTTGAGACGCATACTCCTATTCGGCTTCAGAATAACAGCCTGAGGGGCGAATTGGTGCACGATGAAATGAACGGCTGCGCAAATCAGGACACAGACAAGAAAGAGACACCACATGCGCACACTACCAACTGTTTATTCTATATAAAGGTGGCATATTTAAACAGTCCCGCTCAAGCATGATACTCAACCCATTATCACTTCGAACCCAACACGTGGTATGAAAAGCCGCTACATCAGGTTAACAGACTATATACTGCAGATTAGACTAACAGATAACTCTGATCAATGGAATTAAAAAAAAACGAAACAAAGAGGCCATCTCTTAGCAAAAGCAGTGTCAAACAATCGTAGCAACAGCAGAGTCATACAGGAGAAGCAAAAGCAGTCAGAAACCAAAAAACAAAATATAAAAAGTAAAAAGCCAATAAAAATCGTAGCAAAAGCAGAGTCAAACATATGAAGCAAAAGCAGTCAGAAAAAAGAAAGATAAAACCAATAAAACAATTAACAACAAACCTAAACAAACAGCAGACGGACGCTAGAAATACTAGGCTGAAAAGTAGCACAGAACATGACGTCCCAAAAAACTGTCTAGGAAGGAAACTTAATTTCTACGGAGGGAAACCGAGGCGTCGCTGACACATGTGCTTCCTTTCTTTTTTATCATAAAGGCCTCAAGTATTTCACGCGCCACCTGATCGCGACTCCTGCCCAGAATCCTTATTCCGTTAAGCACCGGTTCACACTTGCAGTCTCTACAATGGGGAGGAAAATTTGACCCGCCTCCGCTTTCTAACGTTTTCTCATGCTCCCGTGCCCTGTCGTTAATGCAGCGACCCTTCTGGCCTATATAGACCCTTCCACACGTCAGTGGGATTTCATAAACCACTCCGACAGCACAGGATACGAATCGCTTGCCGTGCCTCTTTTCACACAGGGCTTTCTTCTCCTGGCCGATCCACGAGCATAACCCGATCAGCTTTTTTGGCGCGGAGAAAACGACAGGAACGTCGAACACTGTGCGCCACTCGGTGTAGATAGGGGACCACTTGTGGTCTTCTTGATCCCGGCTTAGGAAGAAATTTTTTCTTCTTGCCTTTCATTTTTTGAAGGAGGGTCTCTGCTACGCTGCAAACGACAGAACACGGGAAGTCAGCCATTTGAAGACTTTCGATCTGATGGTTGAAGCTAGCTTCAGCCATGTGAGCACAGGACTTAAGCAATGCAGACTCAAGGCAAAGAGAAGCGATAGCCCTTTTTACTGTCTTTGAGTGCGCTGATGCGTCCGGAAGCAGTTCCTTTTTTGCTCGGGAGGAATACATCCAGCACACTCGCCCATCTGAAATCTTGATATTACTATCTAAAAACTGCACGCTGTTGTTGTCTGGTAGTTCGTGAGTAAAAGCCAGTCCTTTTCCTTGTTGTGTAAACGCGGATAAGATTCTTTCCAGTGTGCTGGGGAGCGTCAATGCAGAGTTAGTGGTTTTTAGTATAACCAAGAAGTCATCCACGTATCTAAAAATTCGCAGGACTGGGCCACTGTCAAGGGAAGAAGCTAAATCACGGTCAATAGTAGATAAAAATATATTACACAACGCTGGGGCAACACAGGAGCCGATGCAAATGCCTCTTCTCTACAAGTACATTTCTGTTTCAAAGGAAACAAACGTATACCTAAGGTAAAATTCTAGTAGTGATAAAAAGTTGTCGACACTAAGTTCAGCTGAGTTCTGAAATGCAATGGCCCCATTATACTCAATAAACTCCCGTACGGATTTGAAGAGGTCGCTATGTGGAACTGAATAGAATAAATCTTCAACGTCCACAGAAAACATGTAACCGATAGAGGACTGGTCTTTTAAAAAAGCTGTCACATCTGTAGAATTCTTGGTGGTGAAGGGATCGTCCACTTCCAGTCCTTTCAAATGCTTCAGAAGAAACTGGCTCACCTTTTGCTGCCAAGAGTCCCTCTCACTAACAATGGATCTGAATGGCATGTCTGGTTTATGGGTTTTCACCGTAAAAAACACATCAAGAGACCCTTTCTCGCAATCGCTGATTCTCTTGGCCAGCCTGCAAAGCTGCAGCTCATTGCACAACGAGATGGCTTTCGTTTTCACTCTACAGGCACTCTTCTTCACCTGAACAAAGTTCTTCAATATGACCTGCGTCGCCTTTTCTTTGAAAATGCTAGCTGGAACCACCGCAAAACCGCCTTCTTTGTCCGCTTGAAGAAGTCCTAGGTCATTATCCCTGAAGAACGACACGACGTGTTGCGTGCTCTCCTTCGGGTAAAGGTGCTTTTTCCGGGATATCCTCAGCATTCCGTCAACACCATCCAAAAGGCATCTTTCCCGGTCCTCACCAGACAGTAAAAAAGGGCTATCGCTTCTCTTTGCCTCGAGTCTGCATTGCTTAAGTCCTGTGCTCACATGGCTGAAGCTAGCTTCAACCATCAGATCGAAAGTCTTCAAATGGCTGGCTTCCCGTGTTCTGTCGTTTGCAGCGTAGCAGAGACCCTCCTTCAAAAAATGAAAGGCAAAAAGAAAAAATTCCTTGCTAAGCCGGGATCAAGAAGATTACAAGTGGTCACCTATATACACCGAGTGGCGCACAGTTTGAAGAAGGTTGCTGGCCGGTTCGACGTTCCTGTCGTTTTCTCCACGCCAAAAAAGCTGAGCGGGTTATGCTCGAGGATCGGCCAGAAGAAAGCCCTGTGTGAAAAGAGGCACGGCAAGCAATTCGTATCCTGTGCTGTCGGAGTGGTTTATGAAATCCCACTGACGTGTGGAAGGGTCTATATAGGCCAGACGGTTCGCTGCATTAACGGCAGGGCACGGGAGCATGAGAAAACGTTAGAAAGCGGAGGCGGGTCAAATTTGCCTCCCCATTGTAGAGACACCTAGTGTAAGCCGGTGCTTAACGGAATAAGGATTCTGGGCAGAAGTCGTGATCAGGTGGCGCGTGAAATACTTGAGGCCTCTATGATAAAAAAAGAAATGAAGCACATGTGTGAGTGACGCCTCGGTTTTCCTCCGTAGAAATGAAGTTTCCTTCCTAGACAGTTTTTTGTGACGTCATGTTCTGTGCTACGTTTCAGCCTAGCATTTTTAGCGGCCGTCTGCTGTTTGTTTAGGTGGGTTGTTAATTGTTTTATTGGTTTCATCTTTCTTTTTTCTGACTGCTTTTGCTTCATATGTTTGACTGCTTTTGCAACGATTGTTATTGGTTTTTTACTTTTTATATTTTGTTTTTTGGTTTCTGACTGCTTTTGCTTCTCCTGTATGACTCTGCTGTTGCTACGATTGTTTGACACTGCTTTTGGTAAGAGATGGCCCCTTTATTTCGTTTTTTTTAATTCCATTGATCAGAGTTATCTGTTAGTCTAATCTGCAGTATATAGTCTGTTAACCTGATGTAGCGGCTTTTCATACCACGTGCTGGGTTCGAAGTGATAATGGGATGAGTATCATGCTTGAGCGGAACTGTTTAAATATGCCACCTTTCCATAGAATAAACAGTTGGTAGTGTGCGCATGTGGTTTCTCTTTCTTGTAGTCTGTTGACCTGATGTAGCGGCTTTTCATACCACGTGCTGTGTGCGCATGTGGTGTCTCTTTCTTGTATGTGTCCTGATTTGCGCAGCCGTTCATTTCATCTTCCTATTCGGCTTCTTTGGGCCGACAGCAAATTGAGGGCCTTTTCTTTACGCAGTTTGAAGAACAAACCGTGACTTACAAAAAAGTAGGTTCTCAGCAATAATCCAAGTAATTCAACTCAATACACGCATTTTATAGGAAATACACCCTTCAATGAGCACCTTACAGGAGCGAACTTTGGTCTGCGTATGCAGCTCTTTTTACATCCACAAAATTACACCCGTTTCGGTAATATGAATTACTAGCTTTTAATTCCGGGCAGTTGCTCATCGTCGGTGCTAGAGTTTTAGGCATTCCTCTCAGAAACGCACGTGCTCATCTCTGTTCCTTCATATTTTGTGCGGTACGTCGTTCTTTAAAGGCATGCCGAAGATAAACGACTGAGGAAAAAAATAAATCGCGGAGTTTTCACTTCTCCGGCAGATTTTTGCGGCTATAGAGGTTTGGTACTATCTCTAATTTCAGGCTTCTCAAGCACTGCTGTTTGACATCCTTCAATCGAGGCTCATTGAGAATTCGTCTGTATCCGACCAAGAGAAGTTCGTATATTCGGTTGACCTTTTGGTCTCTTCCAGAAAGAAAACAAGAGGAAATGTGCTTGCGAAATATGTTAAATCTGGAATATCTTAAACTCCACAAAATTCAGAATGTTTACGCAACGCCGCGTAAATCACAAAACATACCAGTACGTCAGCGGCCTTGAACTACAGTGCCTCGAAAGCCAGCTCTGCTTTCAGGGTGGAGCCACCGATCTCACCCGGACCATTTTGGGTCCCATGTTCCTGTTTTACTTAATGGGCGCTGTGAAGTGGCGGCCCATTTTTCAATTAAATCTGCGGTGAGAGTGGAGAGTTCTCGATTGTTGGTACTGTAACAAGACAGACTGGAAGCACAGAATATAAAAACATGTATTGCAGTTCATTACTCGAACACAGCATAGTGTTTCACAGCTGATCTTCCGAGAAACACGGTGCCTCCTGAACAGCACCTGCAGTAAATGATTGCAATATATTCCTGCGGAATTTATTGACCCGGATACTCTAAGTTACGCATCTATTTCAACAGTCCAGATTACATATTTCGAACTGCAGCTTAGCCGCTTTTCCCGTACCTCCCGATGTAAACGAAATTTTGGAAAAGGGGATCGTGTCGTTGACGCCAAGACCACGGCATCAATGAAATTCGTCGCGCGTGTTTTCGTACCCGCAAGTCCCAGAAAGTAAAGGAAAGGAAACAAAGACTTTAAGAGTAATCTTAGTTTCGTGAAAGATTCAAACAAAGATAATTTTAAACATTTTTATGCACAGGCTTCAGATATAAACAAATATGCATGCATATTGTCCAATTTATGTTTCCCCGCATCTCACTACTTGGGCACCGTACTGACAGAAGCCACAGTACCCCGTGGACCATGTGGCCATCTGGCCTGACCGATTAGTGGTCTCAAAGTTATGGCTTTGCAATAGTTAATGGAGATTACCTACGTCATTTGCGATTCGCAGATGACATTGGCTTACTAAGTCACTCGGGAGATGAAGTGCAACGCACGATCAATGAGTTAGACAGGCAGCAGAACGGTCGGTCTAAAAATTAATATGCAGAAAACCAAAGCAATGTTCAACACTCTCGCAAGGGAAGAGCAGCTCACAATTGGCAGCGAGGTGCTGGAAGTGGTAAGGGAATATGTCTACTAAGGGCTCGTAGTGAGTGCTGATACTGATCATGAGAGGGAAGCACCTAGAAGAATAAGAATGGGGTGGAGCGCATGCGGTAGGTCCTCTCAGATCATGAATAGAAGTTTACCAATATGTCTCAAAAGAAACGTATTGAACGGCTGTATCTTACTGGTACTAACCTATCGGGCAGCAACATGGAGGCTAACGAAAAGGGTTCAGCTTAATTTAAGGACAACGCAATGGACTAGGGAAAGAGACCGGAAGCGGACGGAGAGGGTGAAAGAACGAACGTTGTTTAATGGAATGCTAGTCGAAGTCTAGAGCAAGAAATGGGCTTGGGCAGGGCATTTAATCCGAAAGCAAGATAACCGCTGGTCCTTAAGGGTAACGGTGTGGATTCCAAGTGAAGGCAATTGGGTAGCATGCGGCGGTAGAAAGTTAGGTGAGCAGATGGTATTAAGTTTGCAGGTATAGGGTGGGAGCTTCTGACAAGGGACTGGGTTAATTGTAGAAACAGGCATTTGTCCTTAAGTGGGCGTAGTCATGCGGGTGATGATGATGATGACGATGTTTAAGAGTGTTTTTTTTATACTTGTTGCTGACAGCAGCGGGAGTGAGAGATACATTTCCGCGGCGAACAACTCTGGAGGCGGAGTACGTGGACGATCGGAGGAAATGGTTTGGAGGAAGCCAAGAGGGCGCCTTTGTTCCTGCGGCTCCCCTATGATAGTTAAGCTTAGCCTGTTTGCAGGCCCCGCACTGGAGTAGCAGTGAGCCGCCTGGGACTGTCGGGGTCTTCGACCGAATTCCGCTCTTACGCTGTTCGAAGGAGTGGGTTCGGTAGCACTTTCTCCGGGGCTCGTACCTATTTTGCGTTCATGGTTTCCACAACTTTCTCTTCGGTGAAAGGGCTTTTGTAGGAACATTCGTGAGCTACGGTGCCGATATATGCTGATCACGCTTGGTGGTGTGAATTTGGATATATTTAAACCGGCCGCTAAATGCTTCTGAACGAGATGATCTTAGCGGCTGATGGCATCTTAGGCGACGAGAATGAATTTTCCACTTGAGAGAGAGAAAAACTTCATTTGGTCCATTAAGGGTTTAGCGTTCGGTCTTCGTCTGCATCGCTGCAGACTCTTAACCTTCAAAGCAGGGTTGGGCCCTAGTCCAGGGCTCCACTGAGTCGTGCTGCTTCGCTTGCGTGCTGCACCATTGCCCTTTGGGCGGCGAGCTCGCAGCCGGCTCTCCCACTGCTCCGCACTCGGGGTTTTGTGTTGGTGGAACGTGTAGTTTCGCTTACACTCCCAGGTTATGTGGTAAAGCGTGGGGTTTGCCCCGCACCACGGGCATGTGTTCCTATACTGTGTAGGATACATCTTGGTAAGTATATGCAGGTTAAAGAATGTTCCCGTTTGCAGCCTCCGCCAACTAGCTCCTTCTTGTTGTGTTAGGCCCTTATGTGGCGGGGAGTATCGAATTCTCCTGCCTCTTTGATAGTTTAAGTATTCTGAAAATCCGATCACAACGGTGAAGTGCTGTCTCAGGGCGTATGGCCGCTCGGTTCGGTACGTGATCTCTCGAGCCAAGCTGTCTGCCCTTTCGTTTCCTTCTATCCCCGTGTGTGCCGGAATTTGAATAATTTGTAGATTGCCGCTTGAATAACTTCTTGCATCGGCGTAAACATATTAGAAATACGCCGCGTCTGGAAATATTTCCTATGTGAGGGAAAGCGGTTGCTTTTTTAAATACCGTTGACGTGTTACCGCGGAACAGGGAAATGAATTCGATAACAGCTGAGAGAAGTAGATTGTTGGTTTTAAGCAAGTGTTTTCTTTCTATAAATAATTGTTGCGTGGTTTTTAAGGCGTATGAAACTTAAGTGATCTATGTAGGGTGTTGATTATGCCGCAGTTGGGGGCATTGGGATAAAAATATGTAGTTCGCAAGAATCATTTCGTCACGTTTCATTCCGAAGCAGTCACCTTTAGTAGTTTCCTCTTTTGTTTTTCATTTGTCGCTTGTAAACAAAAAAATAACGTTTCCTCTAGAAAGTTGACGTAGCAACAATGAATCAGCAAGGCGTAAAAGCATAATTTTTTCAGCATACTTCCTGTTACCCCTGTCTCGAGGGAAACTTAACTATCTCCATAATTTCATTGCTCAACTAAAGCGCCAAGGGAAACAATTGAGAAATACGAGCATTTCGTTCCAGACATATCCTCAGTTACCCATCTTCGCTAAGTGATGCGGAGGACCGTTTAGATGATAAATTTAGCGCCCTTACGTTACGAAAAAAATAATAAGGACGATTACGATTCTCCCTAATACGAAATTTGAGTGACGCTCTGTCAGTGTCTCAGGCTCTGTAGGTCCATTATTTTGCTTTGCTGGGTCGCAGCACGTCTTGCAACGATATTAGTTTGATAGTCGTATAGCTTGATGAAGACTGCGATGTTCAGTGCACTGCGGGGGAGAATGTGTATACTACTTCGATAGCAGTATTAGTGGAAGAAGACGACGGCGTGCAATGAACAGCCCTAAATTGCGTTACAGTTTAGCACTGGCTCTGGCGTTAGCCTAGTGCCCGCGTGCAGTGACCAGAGAAGCGGATCCTATTCGTGGCAATGCTTACTTTTATTTGTTTATTTATTTATTGTTTGGCTCGATTACACTGATGGCGGCGATGCACCTCAACCCGCGAACGGGCGCTTAAGAGCTGCGCTCTAAAAGCGAACTGTCTTGTGAAAAATCGTAACATTCGATTAATGAATGCAGCACAATCCTAATCAATTCGGTGACAAAGATGCTGAAATGACGGATGCGAAGGAAAGCGACATAGCCTCTGAACCTTTTTTTAATGCAGCCAGTGTACTGGGCAACACAACACTCCGTGATTATTTATCGACCGCCGTGCAGACAGAGCAAGTGCGCCACGCATAAAACACGCTGCAAACAGCGAGAACATTACTGCATCGAGCAAAGCAAAAAATATTCACCGCCTTTTTTTAGTTCAGTCATATTATTTCAGTCATCACTACGTCGCATAGAACCACACAATACGCATGCGTTGTACGCAACCGGCGGCTACGACCGAAAGCACCATAGCGAAAGGGAAATGGCGAAGTAGTTTGTTTCAAAGCCTGGCTCTCCCCTCCCTGGAAGCGGAAGCGCGGTCGTAGAGGCGCCCTGCCTGTAACTATCTGTTACAAGTGGACAGAGGCCCTAATTATAGCACCGTTTACACGAGGTACTATGCTCCTGCCCATCTCCGGGCATATAGCAATGCTTCACCTCCTCGCCATTTCAGCTTGCGAACCTTAACCTGCCCTGGCAATTCGAGCCATGGATTTAAAATATGCTACCTAGCCCACATCGTGCGTCCACAAAGGCACCAGGTACTGTGCTCGCTTCTCTCATCGGCATCTTCGAAGCTCTAGCACGGCAGAGCTCCTCGCATGAGTCGCGCCTCCTCCCCTCACTCTCTGACCCCGAGTCTGCAGTGGCAACAACGCCGCCCATCGTCAAAGCGACAAAGCCGTACTACAATTGCACCCCTAGCGAGCGCAGTGGAAACAAGTGCTGAGTCAGACTTGCGCGGGCCTGTGGGACAGACACGTCACTTAGGAAGTAATACATAGAGCTCTTCCCATAAAAGGGCTGTTCCTTTTTAGGGCCTTTATGGGTGGCGTTTGTGCGATGGAGCCAAACTTTTCCTAGTCAGGCTCTTTCAGACGCCTGACGTCAAGTGTGGTGTACGTTGTACAGGATCACGGCTCAGCGCGCACCCGACCAGAGGATAAAGCGGGTATAGACCAGAATACGAAACTTAAGCGCCGACATTTTTAAAGCGCTACGGCGCCATCTGCTAAAGGGAAGCACAACTTTCGGGTTGTAACGCGAACCGCACTGCAGTGGCAGCATACGGAAGCAGCGGCCAAGCAGCACTTTGTAAACGTTGTCCGACACCGTAATTAAAAACATAATTTGCAGTGATTGAGTTGATCATTCTACGACTTTCAGCGATGCCGTTGTGGCCACTTGCCATGTCTTCTACAGGCCAGCACCGGGTCAGATGCCTCCGGCAAGTGCTCGAACTTCGCGAGCGGCTTTTACAAACCACCTGTTAAGCCCGCTAATCGCCGCGAAACCATGAGGCAGGCTTCAATAATGCTGCGAGCATTGCTACAAACAGTTCATCTGCATGCTTGCCCTTAGTGGGATAATGGTGAAATACCTGCACTGATAGCAGCTCTGATATCGTTTTGTCAAAACACTCTCTCCGATCCACCGCGACTGGCTCTTGTTGCGAGCCACGAATTACGAAGGTGCGTAGCCGGGATGTTACGTATACGGGATGTATCCGATAATTCGGCGAACCCTGACGAAGTGCTACCTACCTATATAGCACTGGAGCACTCGAGCTAGAAACGTAACCGAGGGGTTGCAGCGACCAAAATGGGCTCATGGTGGAATTCTCGCTTGACCAAATTCATTCGCATCTATCGGTCATACTCGTAGCCAATGCGCTATTTCAGCGCGACCACATAGATGGCGCTAGCGTGTAAACAAAAATCGAAGAATGCACCTGTACTTGTTTTTCTTGTGTAGCCGATCAGCAGCATTGGCACAGGGTTTAAATCGGTGGGTGTTGTGGTTACTGCGGTGGGTACGGGCTATCAACCAACGTGCGTTCGAGCTTTGCACGAGCCGAAGGCCCCAACTAGCAGTCACCACACGTGCAGTGGGCACAACTGCGGCGCACGCAACCACCGCAGAGAGGAAAGCGGCAGAGTGGCTTGCAGCAAGGAAGCAGTCTTCGAAGTCCACAAAGGAGTCGTTTATTCACGCTGCTTCCCAGCGAAACACACTCTCAGTCGACCCGTCCCGAATGCCCCGAGAGTACCTGCATGTTCTCATACCACGCTAACTAATTTAAAGGTATCACGATGGCCACGCAGTTAAGTCGACCGTTTCAAACACAGTATTTGCTCGAGCTTTCGTACTTGGCTCCAATTTGCAATATATTCTGTACACCGCAGCCATCCAATGTTTGACGCAGGTCGGAGTTTTAAGAGTATCGGAAGATATACATAACGGCTCCACAGCCCCCGTAATCCTTATAAAGTTAAAAATAAAATTCCTATAAGGAGAGTTATGAGTCAGGGAAACGCAATCTCGCCAATGCAATTCGCTGCCTGTTTACAAGCTGTGTTCAGAGGCCTGGATTGGGAACAGATAGTGAAAGGAGTTAAAGGAGAATACTTAAGTAATCTGCTATTTGCTGATGACATTGCCTTGCTAAGTCACTCGGAGTAACTGCAAATCATGATCAATGAGTTAGACAGGTAGAGCAGAACGGTGGGTCTAAAAATTGACATGCAGAAAACAAAAAAAAATGTTCAACAGTCTAGCAAGGAAACAGAAGTTTACAATTGGTAGAGAGGCGCTGGAAATGGCAAGGGAATACGTCTGCTTAGGGCAGGTACTGACCGCAGATCCGGATCACGTGAGTGAAATTATTAGAAAAATAAGAATGAGGTGGAGCGCATTTAGCCGGTTCTCTGATATCATGAATGGCAGTTTACCAATATCCTCCAAGAGAAAAGTACATTACAGCTGCGTTTTACCGGTACTCACCTACGGGGCAGAAATGTGGAGGCTAACGAAACAAATTCAACTGAAATTGAGGACATCGCAGTGAGCTATAGAAAGAAAAATTATAGGTGTAACGTTAAGAGAACGGAAGCGGGCAGAGTGGGTGAGGGAACAAGTGCGGGTTAATGACATCCTAGTCCAAATCAAGAGGAAGAAATGGCCTTGGGCAGGGCATGTGATGCGAAGGCAAGATAACCGATGCTCGTTAAGGGTAGCTGATTAGATACCGTAAGGTTAAGTGGGCGGATGAGATACAGAAGTTTTGCGGGGACAAGGTGGCAGCAGCTGGCACAGGACAATGTTAAATGGAGAGATATGTTTTAGGTTGGGTTTAACGACACATAGGCAGCTAGGGCCATCATGCGCCAGTTGGAGAGATATAGGGGAGGCCTTTGTCCTGCAGTGGACATAGTCCTGATATCTCCGCGGCGGCCGAGCTCTCGACACACGTCGCGCACATCGCGCACTGCGCTTCACAACACAGTTGCTTTTTTTTTCTCCGGCGCTTACTGCATCCGTAGTCAAATCAGTGGTGCCTAGATGACTTATTGTATTCGCAGAAGGATGACAAGGATGTGTTTAAGCACTCTCAGAGGTTACAAAGACCTTTTGTTGTACAAGGCGCAATGAAACTTCGAACCGTTTTCGCTGGCCGGGGAAAAAAGCCGCCTGACACCAGTGTGTTTGATAGCACGCACGAACAGGGCCCGCTGCGAGGGTATAGTATTCTGGTCTATATAGCGCCGGCGCCACCCCTGTGCGTGAACGGCAAAAGCGGCAAAGGTAGGCTTTATCGGGGGTTCTAGGCTCACCCATACCCCTCTGCCCAGCCGCTGCATTGGAGCCCGGTAAGCGCAAGAAGTCATTTGATGCGAAGATCTGTGCCTGCAAGACTGCGCAGCGGGTACAGGCTCGAAAGAGCGAGCGAAAGGCGGCGTAGACGAATGCTTCTGTGACGAGCGAGGCACCACCGGTGCCACCGGTAAAGAAGCACGGGGTGCAACGTGCTACAGGACGACCCATGGATAAGGGTATGCGATGCTTGCGCATTCCTTCGGCCAGTCACGTTAGATGCGCCACAAACTGTCGTTCCAGCGAGATTTCGTGCTCATGAAATCGGCGCTCTATGAGCCCTTGAGTCGATGCTTCCCAATGCCGGATCAGAACGTATTTCAAACATGTGCCATGGAAATAACTGCCTTAGTTTCTGGTATACAATTCGCACTCGGTGTATAGTCCCGAAAGGTCAAGTGTGCGTGGAGGTATTATTTTTAATATATTCTCTCCAATCAGTCTGTTGTCCGCAACCGGTCCTTATGATCGCCTTGCGCATTTCTTTATAATTTGAACTATAATGTTCACGCCTGTATATGGTCTACAAAGCGCGAACTTTTAAATTTTAAGGGTGTATAGCTAGCGCCCTGTATATCGAAATTTACGGTATGCGCGCAACGTCAAAGTGCCGCTCCTGTCCGCGCCCAGTGCTCAGGAGTGGTATGCCCGATCCCCAGCAAATCTCTTCCCGCTCAAAAGCCCTATCACCTGAACGGCATCTGGTCCGCTTTCGCTCACTTCAGGGTGTTACGAAAGACATCGCATACGTATGCGCAGGTTTTTACAAACAGGGTATTGAAACGCGGTCGCATTGAATAGGACAAATTGTCGGGCTAGTTGTTGCTGATCCATTGTTGTTGACAGCGCTTAAAAAACACAGACAGAAGACTGAAAACATGGAATACGACGTCACAGGCGCTGATTCAGCGCCTGTGACGTCGTCTTTCATGTTTTCAGTCTTCTGTGCATGTTTTTTAAGCGCTGTCAACAACAGCGGTAGCATTACTATCAATCATAAGAAAGCATAGTTGAGGGTTCGACGGAAACCCGTCTGGCGAGGAAAATTCAGCATATCTTTTTTAAAAAAACACTCGCCAAAGTCATAAAGGAAAAAAAAACCGTAAGAGAATTGACGTTTCGGCACCACTACGGGTGCCTTGTTCAGAATGGGATGAAAAAGGAGACGGGCTGCTGCTTATGTAGGGAAAACGTTGCGTATCGTGCGGATGTATATCTCAGGTAGATTGCCCTGTGTCCTGTTAATCGCTTGGCTTGTCCTTTGTATGTGAAGGGATTCCTTGAGCAGGCGAGTAGATAATGATTTTTCTTTTTCAAGTATGCGCGCGGAATCCCAGTCAATCAATCAAGTGGCCCGTGTTTTGCTGGTGTTCGGCGAGAGCGTTAGAAGTCACTTTTTTGTTTTTGACGTCACGCTCGTGTTCTTTGAATCGTCTCCTGAAGTCCCCAGTTTCGCCTATATAGGCTGCACCGTATTATTTGCAAGGAATTTTGTAAACTACCCCAGGGT
Organism: Amblyomma americanum; assembly: GCF_052857255.1. NCBI lineage: Eukaryota > Metazoa > Arthropoda > Arachnida > Ixodida > Ixodidae > Amblyomma > Amblyomma americanum. Next base: position 147,730,933 of record NC_135498.1, read on the forward strand.
AGCTGGTCTTTTCAAGCGGGTCCTTTACTCGTACCAAATGGTTTCGGAGCTTGCTAGATGGGACATGGGCAACTTGGGTGTCGTATTCAGCCAATATCCGGCATAACGTCTCGCTGACACCAGGGGCATATGGGATGGCTGCACGTGTTTTCTTTTTGGCTGCTCTTGCTTCGGCTTGAGGGGCCGCAGCGTGTCGTTCTTGTGATTGCAGTACTTGACGCGGGCATCCATTCTTTGAAAGCTAATTTCGTATGCGGCGGCCTTCACGAGTTCTTTTGCATGGGCTTTAACAAAGCTTGAAGGCACGATTTTAAAGCGTCGCAGCAACTGAGCGTTTCTGGCCTATTGGGTGCGCAGAATTAAAATTCAGGTACTTCCCTGTGCGGATGGGCTTCCTGTACACGCTCGTCGTGATGCCGTTTGCTGTTCGCTCGATGAGGACGTCGAGGAAAGGGAGGCGCCCATTGCTCTCTTCTTCCATCGTGAACTGAACGCTCTCTTCAAATGAGTTCAGGTGCCGTAGAAATTTTTCCGCATCCTCTCGTCGCATGGCGCAGAAAGAGTCTTCGACGTACCGCCGGAAAAACCTAGGTGGCGGGTCGAACGACGCAAGCGCACGACTCTCTATCGTTTCTAGGGCCAGGTTGGAGCAGACTACGGAAATGGAGGCTCCCATTGCTGTCCCGAAGGTCTGCTTGTACATCGTCTTGTGGAACACAAAGTATGTGTTTGACAAGCAGGAGCCGGCACAAGTCGTCTGTCTCTACGGGCGTACGTTCTGGCAGATACAAGTCGTTCTTCAGGGCATTCCTGCAACACTCGACTGCGAAGCCCACCGGCACGCAGGTAAACATGGACCTCACGTCGAATGACACCATAATGTGATCATCGAAAAAAGTCGCAGTCTTCAGTTTTTAAATGAAATGTGCCGAGTCTTTGACGAGCGTAGGCGTGTTTCCTGCCAAAGGCGCCAGTACCCGGTGGAGGTATCCCGACAACTTGTTCAGTGGTGACCGTGTGAAGTCAACAATCGGGCGAAGTGGTACCTCCTTCTTGTGTACCTTGGGCACCCCGTATATAGCTGGCGCCGAGCCGTTGCGACAAAGTAGGCGATTGTAAAGATAGCCATTATCGTGGGGGACGAAGTTGAAAACATCAGTAAGAAGTTTTTGCAGCTCGGACTCGATTTTCTTTGTAGGGTCTCGCGCCAGCTTGGCGTACGTCGTTGTGTCCTCCAGAAGGGCGTCTATTTTTTGCACATTGTCGGTGCGGTCTAAAACGACAGCGGCGTTACCCTTGTAAGCAGAGAAGATGACGATGTCTTTGTTCTTCTGCAGCCTGGTCAATGCTGTCTGCTCTGCGGGTGTGATAGTGCGAGTCTTGCTTTTAGCAAGCTTAGAAAGAGCTCCAAAGGCCCTTGAGCGCGCTTCGCTTTGTAAGCTGAGGGCGACCTTGCGTATAGCCTCTTCAACAGCGTTGAAGAGGCTATACGTGCCTTCAAGCTTTGTTCAATCCCATGCAAAAGAACTCGTGAAGTCCGCCCCATAAGAAATTAGCTTTCAAAGAACGGATACCCGCGTCCAGTACTGCAATCACAAGAACGACACGCTGCGGCCCCTCAAGCCGAAGCAAGAGCAGCCAAAAAGAAAACACGTGCAGCCATCCCATATGCCCCTGGTGTCAGCGAGACGTTATGCCGGATATTGGCTGACTACGATATCCAAGTTGCCCATGTCCCATCCAGCAAGCTCCGAAACCATTTGGTACGAGTAAAAGGCCCGCTTGAAAAGACCAGCTATCCTGGGGTAGTTTACAAAATTCCTTGCAAAGAATACGGTGCAGCCTATATAGGCGAAACTGGGGACTTCAGGAGACGATTCAAAGAACACCAGCGTGACGTCAAAAACAAAAAAGTGACTTCTAACGCTCTCGCCGAACACCAGCAAAACACGGGCCACTTGATCGATTGACTGGGATTCCGCGCGCATACTTGAAAAAGAAAAATCATTATCTACTCGCCTGCTCAAGGAATCCCTTCACATACAAATGACAAGCCAAGCGATTAGCAGGACACAGGGCAATCTACCCGAGATATACATCCGCACGATACGCAACGTTTTCCCTACATAAGCAGCAGCCCGTCTCGTTTTTCATCCCATTGTAAACAAGGCACCCGTAGTGGTGCCGAAACGTCAATTCTCTTACGGTTTTTTTTCTTTATGACTTTGGCGAGTGCTCGTTTAAAAGGATATGCCATAAGAAAGCACCTTGCGAAAAAGGAGACGAGCAGGAAGAACACTTCGGCATCCCTAAAGAATTCAATTGACCTCAACTATAAAACCTCTTACTTAGAAGTATTTTCATTTCAGGCCCTGGAGTACACAAGAAGGCGAAGGATTTATTTAATGTTATTGTTCAGTTTGTTTTCGCGAAGGCTTTGGCTGGGTTTCCCAGTTCATCAAATCTGAAACTAGCCTCTTGCAAGTATGCCGAGATGCATTTTACTGCATGCCACGAGAAGTGTTCTAACCAAATGGGCAATAGACTAAAAAAAAAAAACGACAAAATTATTTTTCTTGAAATATTCAAAATTTCTTTCCGGCATAATATCTATTCAGATAATACCGAAAATATTTCTTATATCCACCGTCGCATCGAGTAAGCGCAATTACGCATGCTGTTGTTAAACCTGCTGCAGGCGAAGTGACCCGCCAGAATGCCGTGAACTTATCATGCCTGGCGCCACCCCGCGAAGTCTTCGAGCAAGAGGTGAGACGCGATGCAGCGGCTTTCCCGCAGAGCTCTTGTCCACAGAATTCTCTATTTAATATAGAACCTATCATGGGTGTTCCTCTTATTGCAGAGGCTGCTGTTGTATGCGAAGAAAACAGTTTTAATGTAAAAAGGGTCCTCTTTAGTGCAAGTCGTATCGAAGAAGCTGCCCTTATTAATTAGCTTCAAGTATTCAAATAGTCCTCTACGCCACGACCACATTTTGTCCTGACGGCGTGTGATGTTCGAAGAATTCAAACTTCCACTTGCACAATCCACGTGTTGTAGAGCATCATGGTCTTGTTGTAGCGCGAAAGGGACTTGGGCATCTCAATTAATCAATGTTTACTGACACAAGATAGGTACGTGTATGTTTTTATAGAGGTGGGGCCCCTTAACTTGAGCCGAGTTGCGGAAAGGGTCTTTTGATTAGACTTTTTATGTTTTATTTGTCTGGGCGATACATCAGACTAAAACACAAAGATAAATACATAAAAATAAATTTCTATGAACCATCCGAAGCGATAAAAGAAACTACATTTTGGTTACTAAAAAAAATACAATGTTAGTTCTTGCGGTCCTGCAGTAAAATGAAAGCCTGAATTCGTAAGGTGGTGTTATATGAGTGGAAACTTGTTGTTGACGTAAGAATGCTGTAGTGCAGAAGTAAACGTCGGTTATGATATAACCACATGCGATTTACTCCGCCAGTTCAATGCCGTAAATGTGCCTGAAATGTATAATGTTAGGCTGGCTGAAGGATATAAGAAAGACATAAAACAAAATGTGAATTACTTGCGTGACACATCCCACCTTTCGCAAAATGTACAAGTTTACCATAGCAAACACAGCGAACTGTGGCATATTCCAACATGCCGCACAATATATGGTACATATAGCCTAGCAAATACGCTGCCCCGTCTTTTAGATAGGTTTCATGCTGCAAAAGTTGATGTATCGCGAGCATGCCGCAAAGATATACAGGATGTATGTGCTACTTTTTAGATTTCCTCATGCCTACTGCTTCTTTATCTCTTTCGTTCCATAAAGTGTTGACCTGATTCAAATAACCAAAGACCTGTTTTTCTATTAAGTATATATTTTTCTTTTGGTTTCTTGGTTATCATTTTTGTGTGCATTTCATTCCTTATTGTTTTTTCTAATGATGCGCAAACCGTTCTTGCCAACCACTGAATGCATTTTGCGACGTTACTTGTGTATGTATTTGCATGTTGCCTGCTGCCCTGCAATGTAGGGTTCGAGGGGCATGTCAAGTCACAATTTCTGGCTTTTTTTCCCTCGACCCTCACCATGTGTACATGTAAAAATAAATTGAAATTGGAAAAAATTTGAACTTCTTCCATAAATGTGTGGCTACAAAAGAAAATAAGAGTGATCCGTAGTTTCTTCTTGCGCTGGGTGCAGTCAAATTTGTATTGATAATGTTCGCAGTGACTACTTGCTGGTGCTGTTTGTTGTTACGTTTGAATGACAAGCAGCGACATTGTGGATTAGCTTATGAAGTATTATCAATACATGGTACTTAACACAGTCGCACAAAGGCAGTACACTGAGTAAAGAATACGCAAATTTAACTGGCGCTTGCCACTTAAGGAAAAATTATCGGATTGCGCATAAATCTGCTAAAAAGCGGAAATGCGAAAGCCTTCCGTTTTCCTCACCTTCTTGCTCCATTTTTTATTTATTTTTTTTATTTTAGTTTGAAACATTGTTGCTTTTATTTTATATTTTATTTCTTTTTGTTTTCGTTTTTTATTTCTTTATACTAAGTAAGCCTTCTCACGCATTTACATCGTTTTTCATGGAATCGGTCACAAAAAACATGCTTCAAACACAGCAATTATTTTTGAACAATTCAATTTAATTAACTAACGAATTACAGTTCATCACCAAACTTTTCGCATTTCTAGATCTATTCACGCGCTACCTAACAGAACCAAACTTTTGCGCATTTATCTCCACAGAACGACCTAATAGTGCAGAAAAAATTTTCGTGCTCTTTTTGCAGATGCTCTTTAATGATTAATAATGCTTTCGCATTAGTAAGATTGTCCGTAGAGCAGTTTTCGGGCGACTTTTATGGGGGAAAGGGTGCTAAATATGTTAAACCATGAACATTTGTCGGTTTATGGGTTTATGGGGGTTTAACGTCCCAAAGCGACTCAGGCTATGAGGGACGCCCTAGTGAAGGGCTCCGAAAATTTCGACCACCTGGGGTTCTTTTACGTGCACTGACATCGCACAGCGCACGGGCCTCTAGAACTTCGCCTCCATCGAAATTCGACCGCCGCGGCCAGGATCGAACCCGCATCTTTCGGGCCGGCAGCCGAGCGCCATAACCACTCAGCCACCGCGGCGGCCCGTGAACACTTATTGCATTTCGGCATTAATATGCAGGGTGCTTCAAATTACGCAATATGCATTTTTTCTTTAAAAAGCCATGAAAGGCACTTCGGTGCTGTGTCTGTAGCTTGATTTTACGCGAAGGAGGACGTCATTTACCTAACAGAAAGCCGTGAAAAGACTAATAATTACCCTAAATGCCTTATGAACTCTATATTTTTTTTATTTTAGGGCACAACGTTATATTGTGAAATTGTAGGAAGTCAAAATCGAGGGCCAAAACTGCTTTTTAATTTCAGAATTGGCATCACGCTTCGAGATACCGAACGTGACAAAAACGCTTTTTAGATCTCCTAAAGTTGGCTTTCCCACGTTCTTTATTGATAAAATCCGCTTTTCTTGAATCAAATGCAGACGCAGATTATGTTTTTTGGAACATAGATAATTTTGTCGTGATTCCCGTGATGTGCCTAAATGATGTGCTCAAAGAAGTCTGCTTTATTGAGAGTGGGGCACTTTTTTTTAGCGCGCTCACTAAAGCTTTCCTGAACAGGGCAACGACCATTTCACGAATGATCTTGGGGATTTTTCCCTCAAGTGCTTCATCCGTAGTCGCACCGATGCGATACATGAAGTGTATCGCTTAGCCTGAGCAGTGAAGTCAGGGGCCTTACAGGCCTGGCGACTGGTTCGTGCCACTGCTCCTTGAAGGCTCACTTGAGACAAGATCGAGCCATGTTAGCGCTGTAAGCCGGTTTGCAAGGTACTTAAGTCACGTGGCAAAACAAGAGGGAGATCACAGGGAAACTTCACCACCGCGCCTCTGCATATATTATACGCGTAGGCCTTTGAGCGCAACATCGAAAAATTGCTTCCTCTTTGCGCGCAACACCAAACAACATCGAGTTTAGTGCGAATGCGCTAATCTGGAGGTTCAGAGCCCAGCAAAAACTGTCTCTTGCAGCTTGTAAGTCCGAGAAGCGCGAGAGCTCCGTCCCGCGGCACTGGCCGCTCATCGCCGTCTTCTAAGTGGCACTAATCCGGAGGTTCAGAGTCTCGCAAAGTCATCTCTATGGCGCCGTTACGCGAACGCTGAAGAATTGACACAAATTGCAAAAAGGGGTTCAAAGCTTCACATTTAACGCATAGCGTTAAGGAGCTCGTGAAGGGGAAAAGCCGGCGTCGGCACAGTCTAAGGCTGCCACGGCCTTGTCGTGTCGTTCGTGCCTGAAAAATCCGAGGAGCACCAGCAGCGGAGGCCTTGCGCAGCTACTCTGTCACCGCGCCGAACCAGCACATCCTCCCCGCGTTCGGCTGCCTATAAGCGACGGCGGCCCAGTAAGGCTGTCACGTTCTACCCTTAACTGGGAAGCTTAAGCGTCTCACAAGGTTTTAAAAAAAAAATCCTGGTTAGGCACAATCCCGAAGAATAGGAATCATTAAGAGAAGGTACGAACAAAAATATTTATTTTGTGCGCGATGTATAGCATTTACCCCAAACTTTTTCAGACTGGTCGTAATAATATAGCCACTGTTCACTGAAAAAAAATTCCCGAACCGCCCCTATGCGCATGAAACTACTACTCAAATGATTTTAAATGGGAAGCATGTTCGCTGTTAACACCTTGCAGAAGCCCTTAATTTTTTTCAGTTATGCTAAACGCGCTTACCTGACTGATGATAAAAGCATTGTTACTAGGAACATTAAAAGCCTCCCTCGCTAACCGGAAATCTTGTTCCTGGTATTTCTGCTGCGGAGGTTGCAATTCTTGGGGTATACTTTTATACAGAAATACACAAGGGTACCCAAATGAATCGCATAATCTCTTGTGTGAAAATCAGTCGGTATTTTAGCTGAATTTCATTTCTTACTACGAAATACATTGTTTTGCTCACTTAACATTCAAGACACATATTTGCTTTACTCGTCACACCGATATTTAGGTAGTGCCGCATTCACATACTTCATATGGTACGCAGATACTTCGGCACACTCTCCCTGTTCTCTTGAATCAGCTGCACGCGCATAAGATTCAAGAACAGAATGTGAAAAAATCTGAAAATTTACATGACTTTAATTCTGCAAATCTGAGGCACACTATTTTCTTTATAGTTCGTACATTTATTTCAAATGTCGTTGCCTTTCGTAATGTTATGCATTATTATTTTCTTTGGATAATCTTATAGTGAACTGAATTCCATTCTTAATTATAACGACTAGCGCTTCAGATAGGAACCAGCAAATAGGAAAAAGACGGTGCGAGCGCTGAACATCAACTTCGTCCCTGTCCTAAGCGGTAATCTTTTTCATTAATAATAAACCACAAACTAGGCCAGCTTTCTGTCTTGACAACATTGAATTGTGTTCCTCTGGGCATATTTGTTTACCCTGGTAACCATAGTTTGTCATGTATTTGGGGGCCTGAACCTTTATCAAGTCAACTAGTCTTCACTTTTTGTTTAACGCAAAATAAACGTGATTTTCTTTGAGTGAACTGAAATCATACTTGAGAGAGCTGTGGACCCCGCGCGCTCTTGTGCACCGGGCACGCTTTCAGTGGTATTTTTTTCAGAACTGCGCGGGCTTTCTGGCCTGCTGGAAACAATACGGCTATAGTCCTATACAGCTCAACAACGAAGCGGCGAATAGCCCTCTGAAGAGGCCCTCCAGCCGATGGCGTGGACCGACTTTTATGCAGTCGGGCTTCATCTCTTTGCACCCGCTTGCGTGACACGGCGGGAGTGTTTAGGTTCCAAAACGTTAAGTGCGGTTGAAGTAGATTAACAAGTGCTTAGATTAGGCTAGTTGTAACGTGATCGTGTGCAAGACGTGCGCTGCTTAGGTTGAAAAGGAGAGAGTTAAAGACAACAAGAACGGTATTTTGCGCTTAACCGTTCTTGTTGTTTTCAACTTTGGCCTTGGCAACCTAAGCAGAGCATGTCTTGCATTAGATTATAAGTAGATTAACAGAAATTTCATCACAACCTGTCAACGCCATTGGCTTTCTTTGGGCGGAATTCGCCGCTTCGTTCTTGAGTTGTGTGTCCGACTATAGGCGAAGCCTACAAAATTCGAATCCCCTGGGCCTGAATTCTCTCATGGCGTGAACAGGTTCACGATTCATACTTGGGCGTTTAAAGGAATGATCAAAAAGCTGGTTAAATAAGTTGGCTAATAGTAAGCGCACCATGAAAGCATACTATCTGCTTCTACACTTGTTGACTTAGGATGTTCTTTTTGTCTCATACTCGTACACCTGTTGACTTAGTAAAGGATTAGCATTCAAACCTCGGCGTTGAAAAAATCTCCATCTGAAGCGTTGGATGACAGGTGCAAAGTAATCATCATCATCATCATCAACCTGACTACACCCACTACAGAGAAAGGCCTCGCCCACGTCTCTTCAATTCAGCCTGTAATTTTTCAGCAGCTCCCACCCTATGCCTGGAAACTTTTTAATCGCATCCACCTACCTAACCTTCTCCCACCCCCTGCTACGCTTGCCTCCTCTTGGAATCCACTCCATTAGCCTTCAGAACAAGCCGTTTTCTTGTCTTCGCATTACATGCACTGCCGAAGCCCAGTTCTTCCGCTTGATTTCGATGCGTATGTTCCCTCACCCACTCTGCCTCCTTCAGATCTCTTAAGGCTACCCCTATCATTTTTCTTTCCATAGCTCGCTGCGTTGTACTTAACTTAAGCTGGACCCTTTTCGTTAGTCTCCACGTTTCTGCCCCGTAGGTGAGTACTAGTAAGATGCAGCGGTTGTATACTATTCTCTTGAGGGATATTGGTAAAGTGTATTCATAATCTGAGAGAACCTGGCATATGCGCTCCCTTCTAGTTATTTCCCTTTCATGATCCGGATCAGCTGTCACCACCTGCTACTTTACCACTTCCAGCACCTCGCTTCCACTTGTGAACTGCTGTTATCTTGCTAGACTGCTGAACATTACTTTGGTTTTCTGCTCATTAATTTTTAGACCCAGCGTTCTCCTCTGCCTGTTTAACTCATTAGTCATGATATGCAGTTCACGTCCTGAGTGACTCAGCAAAGCTATGCCATCAGCGAATCGCTGATCATTTAGATATACTCCATTAACTCTTATCCCAGCTGCTCCGAATTCAGACCTCGGAAAACCTCCTGTAAACAGGCGGTGAATAGCATTTGCGAGATCGTGTCTCCTTGCCTGACGCCCTTCCTTATAAGAATTTTATTTCTGACTTTATGGTCGAGTATCGTAGCTGAGCAGTTGCTATAGACATCTTCCAGTATTTTGGCATAAGGCTTTTCTACACCCTGAATCCGCAATGCCTCTATGACTGCTGAGGCTTTCACTGACTCAAATGCTTTCTCGTAATCAATAAGGGCTGTCTATAAGGGTTGGTATATTCTGCGCATTTCTCTATCACTTGATTGATAGTAAGAATATGATCTATTGTGGAATATCTTTTACGAAAGCCTGCCTGATCATTTGATTGATTAAAGTTTATGGCTGCCCTGGCACTATTAGCCATTACCTTCCCTCCGTCCTTCAAAAGATCTGCTGTTACCTGGTATTCACCACCTGCTTTTCTCCTTTACATTGCTCCTAAGGCTTTGTTTACTTCCTCTTTTGTTAGTGGTGGGATGACCCATTGCTGTGCGCTATTAGCTCTCGCATTAACGTTCCGATTACATTGGCTACTGTATCGATTTGAATAGAACTCTTCAGCTACTTTATCTTATCCATATTGCTAATTATATTGCCCTCTTCTTCTCTTAACGCATACATATGGTTTTTACCTATGCATAGTTTCCTGTTCACCGCTTTTAGGTAACCCCCGTTCTTTAGAGCATGCTAGATTCTCTCCATGTTATACTTCCTTATGTGGGCTATACCCTGCTCTTATTTATTACCTTCGATAGCTCTGCTAGTTCTATTCTGCCTGTTCGTTTACACGTCCTTATGTTTTGGTGTTTCTTTATCAGGTCTTTCTCCTCATGAGATAGCTTGCCGGTATCCTATCGAAACGTCCTACCGCCTACTTCATCTGCGCACTCCATAATTATAGCTGTCAGATTATCGTTCATAGCATAAACATTAAGATCGACTTCCTCAGTTAACCCTTTCATCATTGGTGTCCTATAAAACCGACACGAATAAAAACAAGCGTAAATCATAATTTGAACAGTCTATAAATTGAAACAATAACTGAGCCGGCTTGCATGACATTTCCATAAGCGTAGGCACCACTGTTTTTGTCTTCATCCTCGTCGGAACGTCTAGAGTAAAAAAAGATGGCGGAAGGTGAAAGAAGCGGCTGCACTGGTAAGCGCATCTCTTGGCATTTTTTACTTAATACCTGCAGGTGTGTTCCCGATTAGAATTTTGTGTATTATTTCAAAGATACGCAAGGCCTCAGCATTCGTGGAAAGATTTCTCTGCGGTTAATACATTTGTTGCAGCCCGCCGCCATATATGTGCGTCCTATATACACGACACCAGGGCTCAGTGGTTATAAACGCTCTCCGCATGTTGCACATAGAGGCAGAGTATCTTTTCAAGCGCCCACTTTTCCCCCGTTTTTTTTAATGCACACTCAGTATTCCAAACGGACACTTTATTCAGCAGCAAAGGGCCTCGATTAAAGCATCCGCGTCTCATATGTTCAGATGTCTTGTTTTCTGAGATATGATGACAAAAATGATGCTGTTGATGAAGTCAAATTGTCTTGATGGAGCAAGACAGAGCACTTACATGTAGAACCTTTGTCCGTAGAGTTTCGAGACTGATTTATTTTCTTCTCTAGAGATGATTCCCCGAAACAATGGTCGTTGCCTATGTGTAGCGCCACCTTTTCGTGCTAACCTGAGCTATTTATGTTAATTGCTGTAGCAGCCACTAAATGGCAGTACATCTACAAAACTACGTTCTCACTAGTTGTCTGCGCATTCTACTGTGAGTGAATGTGGAGAGATGGACGTCCACCTCGAACAGCGTGTAAACGTAACATTCTACGCGAAGCTTGGCAAGACAGCCACACAGACAGATGAGCTGCTTAGTGACGCTTACGGCAACGAGACATTATTGCGGGCGCGAGTTTTCGAGTGGCACAAGAGGTTAGGGGAGAACGTTGGTGGAAGACGCCACAAGGCAGGGACGCCCTTCAACCTGACGGAATGAAAAGAACATGGCTCGTATCAGGAAAATCGTACAGCAAGACCCCACCATTACAGTGCGCATGCTATCAGATGCTCTCGACATTAGTAAGACAACATGCCACCATATTTTGCGTGAGTACTTGGGGAAACGAAAGCTAAATACAGACTTGTGCCGCACTCCCTCAAACAAGACCAGAAGGACACGCGGGCATCAGTGAGCGCTTATTTGCTCTCAGAGGCAGAGAAGGATGGCGCATTCGTCGACAGCATCATTGCTGAAGACGAAACATGGTGTTTTCAATACGATCCTCAAACAAAGAGGTAGAGCACCGAATGGTGGTCCACAAGCGCTCCGGCGTCGACGCACGTACGGTGACAGAAGACTAATACAAAGATTATGCTGATAGTTTTTTTTCCGATTCCAGAGGTGTCATACACCACGAGTTCGTCCCACAAGGGCAGACGGTGAATCAGGAGTTTTATATCCGCGTGCTACAACAAATGCGTGATGCTCTGCGACGCCGTCGCCCTGACTTATGGGCCACTGGACAATGGAGCTTTCTCCACGATAACGCAAGGCCGCACACTGCTCTCAGCATGACAAAAGTTTTCGCCAAGCACAGCATTACTATACTTCCCTATCCGCCATACTCGCCTGACCTCTTCCCATGCGATTTTTCCATGTTTTCTCGTGTGAAGAGAGCCCTAAAAGGTCGCTGGATGGGGAGAGTAGAGGCATTCAAGACGCCACGACGAAGGAGCTGACAGCCTTGCCAAAAGAAGCGTTTTCAGATTGATTCCAAGACCTCAAGAAGCGTTAGAAGCTCTGTATAGACTCCAAGGGAGGCTATTCTGAAGGGATGCTGCCGAAATAATTTCAATGTTAAACGCATTTTTTTAATGAACTCAGACTCAGAACTTTACGGACAAAGGATGTATCTCAAGCATCGCGAAGTTCTCTGGGACTACAGCGGGGAATCGGAGGCGTGGACAAAGCAGGTTTTTGATAATCCTCAACCGAACGGCCATGAGCTGCAGAGAATGAACACTACGAGTCGTTGAACATTTCATAAACATTTTCTTGGCTAACTCATGACTTGAATGCAGTCTAAGCGAGACGTACATGATAGTACTACTGACACGCCAAGCAAAAGTGGAAGGCCATCCTCCTCTCCCCTCAGCCACTCCGCCTATCAACCAATGCACGACGTAAGATACGGCCAAGTTGTGCATAGGGAACTGAAGGCTAAAGAGCAGCAGCGATACAAGGTGGACGAATGCAAATAGAAACCAAAAACGAAATGTGATTAGTGCAATGTCCAGCTCAGCATAACAAGTGCGAAGAATTCTTTCAAGGCCTCCCAGAGGCGTTAGTCACGGTCTACTAATTGTTTTGAGCTGAAGAAAGCATTTTGTTAGTTTGTGAACATCACGGATGCTTGAAAATAAACAGTAACATCAATCTTCGTTTTATTGCGCTTTTAAAATCACTAAGCTCTGGTGTCCTATATACAGTACACGACGCATCTTTTATACAACAAGAGTCCTCAATAAATTTTTCGTGTATGTTTGTTTCTTGGGTGGCAATGAAGTAAAATACAAAGAAAGAAAAATTCCTCAAGTACTGAACAAGAATCAGGAGTTAAAGCTGAATATCTGTTCTGCAACGATTTCCTGAATTGCTCTATTTTGCCTCTTACCGCTAACTCGTTAATGGACTTTCTCTTTCCAAACTTTCTTCGTTCCCGTTTCAAGACTAAAATAATTTGAGACCTTACCATTCTGTGGTGGCTGCAACGCATCTTTCTGAGGGCGTCCACACCTGAACGACGCCAGGTTGAGCGCATAGTATGAAGTCGATTTCATTTTTAATCTCAAATTCTGGCTCTTCGATTTCAACTTCTTGTTCTCTGTTTTGCTGAAGACGGTATTCATGATCCGTAAATGGTTTCTATCTGCGAACCCTACTAATAACTCTCCCCTGCTACTCGTAGAACATATCCGATAGTCGCCTACCGCCTGATCGCCAGCCTGGTTATTGCCCACCTTCGCACCGAAGTGTGCCGTCAGTACAGTGTACTGTGATTTTGCTTTTTCATTGCCGATTTCACGTCTTCACAGAAGCTTTCAACGGTCCGGTCATCATGGCTGGATGTAGGCGCGCATGCCTGCACCACCTTCATCTTGTATCTCTTGTTATGCGTAATTACTATAGCTGCCACCCTCCCGTTAACTCCTCTGTATTGCCAGCTATATCTTAATTGATGAGAAATCCTACATCTAGTTCTCGTCCATACGCTAATCCGCGAGAGTACAATATGAGCCCGTCCTTTAGTGCTGTATACGCCTGACCTGTCCTCCTGACATCATTGAGCTCTATAACGTCTCATTTAATGCCCTCTGGTTCCTCTAACTGCACTGCTAGGCTAGCATCTCTAGATAAGGTTCTAGCGTTAAACGTTGCCAGGTTCAGATTCCAGCGGCGGCCTGTCCGGAGCCAGAGATTCTTAGCAGCCTCCGCTGCGTCACGGGTCTGTCCGCCATCTGGGTAAGTTGCTCCGCAGCCGCTGGGGAATGGGGGCCGAAGGTTAATTGCTTTGATAATAGAGGGTTGTGGACAAGCACTACCCCAGGGTGGTCAAATCCCGTTCTGGTGAGGGAGTGCGTAGTCGGTTCTGATCACCGAGGTCAGGCCACACCCCAGGCCTGGATATAGAATTCCATCGACATGCGGAGTTTCTTTGTTTTCATCGAGAGCGAGATAAAGTGGTGGGAGTGAAAAAAAGAGCGAGATAAAGTGGTGGGAGTGAAATTCCCCTCTTCAGTTTTAGAGGAGAGGAGAGAGTGGAAAAGTAGCAGAGGGAAGATGGAGGGAGGGAGGCGACATTAGGAGGATAATGGAGAGGCTGTAGGGCATGTCACACCGTGATAGCTGGATTTGATCCGGAGAGTGGAGAGGGGGACAGCGTGCCACCGGTATTGACTCTGGATCACGCTTCGCGCTCGCCCGGTCTTGACCGGTTAGCGGCAGTGGCTGCTCCGTCTGGTGGGAACACTAATGCTGATGTATACACTGCCGAGTCAGACACACTGAGCGTGCATACTTTGTTTAAATCATGGCCGGTCTTACACATGGCATCCTGTAGGTGTTTACACACATCACTTGTTTCTCACTTTATGTGGCTGAAAATTTTCTAAACAGGAGTAGTCTTCGTGGCTTGCACAAGTATGCGGTTCTACGAAATGAGATTTTATTTTTGCTTTTGTTACAGCTGTTAGTTTCTAACTGCACGTATAAATGCTACAAGGCTGGAGAAACACGAACTGCGACAGATGGAACTCCGTGCGTTGTGAGTGTTTCGTCTCTTGCACTTTTGAGAGAAAAAATATACACAAGGGGCGCACTGTATCGTAGCCTGAATAACAGCTGCGGGTTTTGAACACTAGTTCACATTAAGGAGCACAAAGTACAATGGCACAAGCCAAGTAGAAAATTAATTAGGAACAGATAGTGATTGTGACGCAAGTTTCGGTGCCTGAACTTCAACAGACTTGAATGCCACAGATTTTGAGTCTGTTATCTGCTGTAAGATAAACTCCTCTTCCCCTCTGAAGCCATGTTTAATTAAACACGCAAATTGTAAACTTACTTTTTAGTAAGATAGAAAATACTGCTTACGCCGTGAATAGGTGGAAACAATAAAGCTTCCTTGTTTTTTTAAGCTAAATAATATTAAAAATATACGTCAGGTTGACGTATTGATAATGATAGTTGGATGATACTGATAGTTGGATGTTACCGTATTGATTTATTTGGTACGATGACAATAAAGACAGTGTAAGCATTTATCTCCACACCGCAAATTAACTTAAGAAATTTTTGTGTGATTTTAGCTTGCGTAAAGCAGTTTTTGAACTTCTTCAACATGCTCCACTCTCACCTGAGAACGACGAAAACGAATTCAGCCGCAAATAACAATTTGTAGTCGGGATGAAACGTGGGCTGCTGTATAATTATTGTAACAGTGCAACAGAAGCGCAAGACATAAATATAGCGCAATACAGGCGTTGTTCTTTCTCTTCGTCCGCGTCTGTTGCGCTATCATATTCAATCTGCACTTATACCATCAATCCTACTCACCATATTAACCTGGGGTAGGCATATATTTAGCAAGGCAGTCTCATCTACTCTTTTTATAAAGGCAACGTTGCATACCTTTAATCACATCGTCCAGAATGTAGCAGCGCAGTAAAACGGGAGTGAAAAGGTTGTCAGAAAAAATAAAACTGAACACAAAAAGAGCTATCCTCATTATTATTTACGTGATTCCTGGCAGAATAAAGTGTGCATGCATTCTCCACATACATAGCAATACTCGTGCTCTCTAGACGTTATATATTAAGTCGTCATAGCAGATTTTGCTCGTTACTAACTGAATTCAGCGCTGAGTAATGCTACGCAGTGTTACTGAGTTAGAAAGGTCATTCCTCCGTGAGGAAAACTTTCTACAAGACACATTGACACCTTGCAGAACAGCACAACGGCCCACCGAGAATGATATTCTGGAATGGCCCTTGCAACAGGCATTAACGAGTGAGCGTTAAAGCGAACGTTCGGAGGAAAAGCCGTGTGGCTTTTCACGCTAATTCAACATTGGGCGACAGGGTTACCGCACTGCACGAATGAAAATGATTAAAACTCGAGGTAAACTGTGAACACAAGGTCGTATCAGGAGTGGAATGTCATAATGGCATGTAAGGATGTAAATTACGCCGAACTCATGACCCAGGACCCTCAGGTTTCGAATCAGTAATGCTAACCCTGGGCCATTGAGGCACTTCCGATCGACTTGGATAAAAGGAGAGCTTATTTGTCTTGCTGTGCATCACGTTGTCCATCATGCCTACTGATGTATACAAATGATGAGTGTAATTATAAACAGGTACTAGTTAAGGAAGACAGCAGAAACCATTAACACTGTTGCGTCATGCCCTTCAGGTTGAGCGTAAGTGCCCCCTTAAATTTCTTATTGCGGTAGCACAACTGCCCGCGTTTTCGCAAGACACTGATGTCGGAAGCCGTTTTTGACATTCGACGTTTGTGAGCTCCGACGGTGGAGAGCACAGCTGCGGCACGGAGGAGCCAATCACGGGCACGCATCATACGTACCGTAAGAGGCGACGCAGCCAATCAGAGAGCGCTCGCGCCCGAGATGGCGTCACAGGCTGCTCCGCCGCAGCTGCCGCGCTGGGAATAGAGGTGAATCTCACCTTGCTTTGCATTGACAGCGATGCCTCTTTAATGCGGCACTAAAGGTTCCAATGTCGGATTCTGCCAAGGTATGTCTCTGTGTCTGAAGCCTGTATGACCTGAAACAAAATAAGCTAAAACGACACATTCTTTTGGCCACGGGCGAGATTCGAGCCCGGGACGCAGTGAACAGACTGCTTTTGCTGGCCACTGCTTTAGACCAATACACCATCGCCGCAACCGAACATCCCGTGTACTAAACTCACAGCCTTTCGCACTGTGCTTAAGATATCGTCGGCTTCATCAACTTCTTTCCGTCCGCAATGGATCCGAACACCGAAACCGGAGGCAACACCGAAGTGCTAACGCACCTAATTCGCGTTTGGCGCGACCACGCTAACTCGTCCGTATTTTTTAAACCTCTTCGTACTGGAGGTCTACTGCCGAATCTTCAAAGAACGATTAATAGGGGATTATCGACAGTTTCAAGGTACAAATTCACGGACGATATTCCTTTTTCTTGAAAAAATCAGGGCAAACAAACTCCATAAAATGAACTTTTATTTTTTCTGGCCTCAGTAAATCCAAACTAATTACATTTGTTATTACCACCGAAACCAATGATTCTGCCTTAGGCAAATCTAACAACTACAGACGGAAAAATTTAACTCGATAGCGGTAGGGGTCCTGTATCACAGAAAAGCCGGTCTCGTCGTTGTAGGCGTCGGCATCGTTGGCACTAAGCAAAAAATCCTGATGCAAGCAAACATTTAAAAAAAGTTCAGCGGAAAATTAAATTGGCTTAATTTGGCTTGGGTGGGATTATACACCAGGACCTTCTTATTGCGGGACGGGTGCGGTACCCATAAACCAGAAGATATTTTTTTTCAGCATGGTACTATTACACTCGTTTATATGAAGGAAAGAGCTATACATATTATTTGCAAAGTAATCAGTCAGTAGCCGAGCAAGTAAAAGGAAACACAACATCGCACAACCAAAACGCACGTCTTGACACAGCTTAACTAAAATGGTGGCAAGAAAAGACAAAGCACCAATAACGGGAACCAGTCCGGTTGAGAGTCACTGTCTTCGTAGGTGTCTTTGAGCTGGTGCATCATCTGACCGAAATGTGTTCTAGGGGAGACGACAGGCTCAGCATTCCGGTCCAACATGCCCGTTTTCTACAGGCTATGCGGTCCGAGCAGGAAAATCATGTCAAAAGATTCGTGATCATGTTGGATGGTCATTAGGTAGCGTACACTGTGAGAATTCAAAACTAAGTCTCTCTTCAGTGTCGTTTTTAGAATGTCTCAAAATAATGTTGCGTCTTTGCAGCCAATAGAGCAGTGCTCGATGGTATCAGGCGCATCACATTGGCAACAATTAACAGAGGAATTTTTTTTTGCGTGAAGCCACATTTTAAAAGGAAGAACTTCGGCGTGAAGTTTAAAATAATACGCTTTAGTAAAGCCGAAATCAGCTTTTTACGTAGTCGTCTCTGCACATCATGACCAATACAATTAGAGTAGAGAGAGCGATACAATGGAGGCGGAAAAAGCATAGATATCAATCCTTTGTTTAACTTTCTACGCGAAACAGAGAATAAGTACTCAAAAGGAAATTGAACTGCCAGAAAACGCCGTAAAAGTCATAAACTTCCTACATAAATCCAAATAATATGGGCGGCTCGATAAAATTAGAAGAGACCACTAAGTCGGCAAGAAGCTTGACAAAGTTAGTTTGCAGGGATGCTCTGATAACTTTATGAGAGATGTCACGAAAAAAGAAGATAGTGTAGCTAACTGTGGCATATAAGAGATGTGTCAAACCTGGTACTCCCGCAGAAACAGGCCTGAACAGGTTATCGCACCGCAACGGCTCAAAACTGGAAGACGATATGTACGTTGCACATGCTCGATGAAAGGTTTGGATGTAGTGTCCCGCGCGGTGGAGTACTTGCAAAACGTAATAAATTTTTGTTGCCGGAAAGATGTTGCAGGCCTGCCCTCGACCAAAAATTGATAACCCCGCAGGGGGGCGCCTGCAGCTTGCAGGCGTCGCGACGGTGAGTGGCGACACCGCGGGTTCCCGAGCATCCGCAGGGACATCCCCGCAAGGGGATGATGGTGAACTGTGCATCACCACGGACCCGAGCACCCGCGCCTCGCCGTGCGTGGCATCGCCGTGTCCGGGGAAAAGGGGATCCTGGTGGTTGAGCCGATGCTGAGCGTTTGGACCTTTAAGGCCCCTCGGCGGAAGCAACACACCACTTTGGCCCCAGCTTCACGTAGACGGCACCTCCGGCCTGACCCGACCGGGGGAAATCGGCAGTCGCCTTTTCCTATTCTCCACACTGTCTTTCACTTTCCTATCCCTTTCTCACAACCCTCCTATCTCCTACTCACTTCTTAGTTTTTTCACTTTTCATAGGCGGCGAGGGTTAACCTTGTGTGGCCAACCACCCTGAGTTGTGTCGGATTTGGTTATAGTTGAGGTGTACAGCTGGCGTGGGCAGGACTTGCGTTCAAGTTCCTGTCCCGTCCTTTTGTTGGACTCCATGGTGGGTGGCTGGCACCATGACTGAAAAACTTCATTTTTTATGGCTCCCCCACTTTCAAAACCCGATCGCTCTCTCAAGAGAGGGCGGAACGAAGCAGCAGACGTTTTTTCAAAAAAGAAACCGACATTGACATTCACCAATTTCTATGTTATCCACAGCGAAAGTAATGAAAAACAAGCAAGAATAATTTCTCCGTTCCTTGTATCTAAATGCCTAACAGATACCCTGGGCCCTGGCTACAAGGTGTCTAAAATGGCCAGCGGAGACTTATTGTTAGAACTCCTTGACAACACCCAGAACTCGAAAATCGCAAACATTGCATCCATCGGAGAAATCCCAGTTTCAATAACAGCGCACCGATCCCTAAACTCAGTTCGTGGTGTCATCTCTGAAAACGACTTCATACACCTAACCGAGAAAGAATTGCTGGAAGGCCTGTCTGACCAAAATGTCGCAGATGTATACAGAATCAAAATCCGGAAAGACAGTAAAGAAATAGAGACAAAACACTTGGTTTTAACATTCAATACAAGTACATTACCAGAAACCATCGATGTAGGATACTTGAAAGTAAATGTCAGACACTACATTCCAAACCCACGAAGATGCTTCAACTGTCAAAGGTTTGGCCACGGCTCACAGAGCTGCCGCGGCCGCAAAACGTGCGCAAAATGTGCTTCCAAAGATCACGTTTCTGAGGAATGTGACGCAGCCCTGCGCTGCGCTAACTGCGAAGGAGAACATGCTGCATACTCCAGGGCCTGTCCGTCCTGGAAGAAGGAAAAAGAGATTATCACGATAAAAACCAAGGAAAACATTTCATTTAGAGAAGCAAGAAGGCGATTTGCCGTTACCACCCAGTTCTCCTTCACAGCAAAATCTAGCTTTGCTGATGTGGTGCGCAGGGGCGGTGCACCACACAGCACCCCGGTCGCTGCCGAGGCCACTTCCATCGAGCCAATGGCAGGACCATTCACGCCCCAGGCAGGGTCAGCGAAAGCTGCCCTGCCAGTGTCAAAGCAGGGAGCGCCGGTCCATGCGTCGGCATCCCGCAGGACTTCCCCCTACCGGGGGAGGACTGAAACCCACAAACCCGCGGCTTCCCCGCGGTCCTCCAGCGCCTCTCATGAGGCGATGGATATAACTGCCACTCCGCCTCCACTACAGAGGCGGAACAGCTCTCTTGAGCGGAAAAAAGACAGGCCCCTAATAACGGGCCCACTACTTAAGTAAATCCCCTGTCATTTCCTCTCAAAAACATAAACATGGCTTTTTTAATCCATTGGAATTGTAGAGGACTTATGCGGAATTACAGCGATATAACACATATTTTAGGGTCAATGTTACCCACAGCTTTATGTCTTCAGGAGACCAATCTTGGTCCACAACATCTACATATCCTGAAACATTATAAAACTTTTAGACGCGATCGAGAGCAGGCAAATCGGCTATCGGGAGGCGTCGCGATAGTCGTTCAAAGCGGTGTCCCTGCTCAAGAAATTAAACTCAAAACAAAACTTGAGGCGGTTGCAGTCAGTATCGTAAGCTACAAAACACGAACAATCTGTTCCGTATACATTCCTCCACATTTTATGTTAACACTCCATGACCTACAGCAACTGATCAGAGAACTTCCGGAGCCATATCTGTTACTTGGGGATTTTAATGCTCACTCCTCCCTGTGGGGAAGCGAACGCTGTGACGCTAGAGGTCAAATAATCGAAGATTTTATCCTGACGAATAATGTATGTCTTTTAAATACGAAAAAGGCCACGTACTGTTCCCCAACGCCTGGGAAAATGAGCAGTTTAGACCTGTCTTTTTGTTCACCTTCTGTTTTTGGTGATCTTAAGTGGGACGTTTTAGACAACCCGTTGGGGAGTGATCACCTACCAGTTTTTATAAGCCTATCATCCTCACCTGCAGTCATCCCGACCAAACCACGGCGATGGAAGCTACATCTAGCTGATTGGGCGTTGTTTAGAGAAAAGGCCAGATTAGAAGATATTTACTCAGAAACACTTAACATAGATGAAATCAATGAAATTCTTACTAAGCGTATCATCGATGCTGCACGGCTAGCTATTCCCCTGTCCACAGGCGTGGTGCGCCAGAACCACAAGGTATGGTGGACGCGAGAATGTTGGGAAGCCAAAAAACAACAAAATAAGGCCTGGGGTGTATTTCGTAGGTATCCTACTCACGAAAATCTAATAACTTTCAAAAAGGCAAAAGCTAAAGCCCGATATATACGGCGGAACGCGGAAAAAATGTCTTGGCAAAATTATGTGTCGTCCATAAACAGCTCGGTAACATCAAAAAAACTGTGGGAGCAGGTCAGAAAAGTAAATGGCAGCTATTCCCCATTCACCCTTCCTCTGCTGACGGATCCTGGAATTCAGACAAGTAATAAAGAACAAGCAGACATTATGGGGCAACATTTTTTTATAGTTTCTAGTTCTTCCCACTATACACAGTCATTCTTAAAATACAAAAACACAACCGAAAAACAAAGACTCCCTACGGCAGGCAGCACAAACGAGCCTTACAATAATTTGATTACACTTCAAGAAATACAGAGAGTACTGTCTATAGGTAAACAAACTGCACCAGGCCCCGACGAAATTCATTATGAAATGCTATCCCATCTATCTGAGCAATTTGTAGAAGTTCTGTTAAAATTTTTAATAAAATATGGGTAGTAGGGAAAATACCAGCTGCTTGGAAAAAAGCCATTATTGTTCCATTTCTAAAACCGGGAAAGCCACCAACCTCCCCTAACAGTTACAGGCCTATAACCCTTACAAGCTGTCTTGCCAAATCTTTTGAGTGTTATAAATATTAGATTAATGTTTATTCTAGAATCCCGAGAGCTTCTTGATGTCCACCAATGTGGTTTTAAAAAAACATGTTCCACAGTCGACCATTTAATCCGCCTGGAAAACACAATCCGAGAGGCCTTTATACACAGACAACACTGCCTTTCAGTTTTTTTCGATATGGAGAAGGCATATGACACGACCGGAGGTTCGGGATTCTTCGCGACCTGGCAGAGCTTGGTATCCGCGGGAGGATGCTGAAATATTTGAGCGACTTTTTATCCAACCGTTCTTTCCAAGTTCGTCTCGGCGCAACCCTCTCAAATAATTTTACTCACGAAAACGGCGTTCCTCAGGGATGCATTTTAAGTACTACATTGTTCATAGTAAAAATGAATTCTTTAACCAGTATAATTCCACAGTCCATTATGTACACGGTCTACGTTGATGACCTTCAAATTGCATGCACATCTTCTAGCCTGGCAACTTGTGAGAGACAACTACAACTCACAATAAACAAATTAGCACTTTGGGCAGACAGAAATGGATTTAGGTTTTCTCCACAGAAAACTGTTGCGGTTCTTTTCTCGCTGCAGAGAGGACTGCAGATTAATCCCACCCTCCACTTGAACGACACCACACTTCCAGTAAAACAAGAACACAAATTTTTAGGCTTAACTTTTGACAAAAAGCTAACGTTTCTACCACATATAAACACCCTAAAAAAGAAAGCCACCCAATCCCTGAATATACTTAAAGTACTCTCACGGAAGCGTTGGGGATCCGATAGGAGGTGCCTATTGCACATCTATCGCTCTCTAGTACGCTCTTCGTTAGACTATGGATCCATAGTGTATGGGTCTGCGAGGCCATCATACCTTAAAAAGCTAGATCCAGTACAAAACCTCGGGTTGCGCCTTTCAACTGGTGCTTACAGAACATCACCCATAAATAGCCTTCACGTAGAAGCAAATGAACCGACCCTCACCAACAGGAGAACAATGCTTACCTGTGCATACGTACTGAAAATAAGGTCGCTACCGAAACATCTTTGTTACACCATAGTTACAAAATGCCCATCCAGAACACTGTTCACCAACAAACCTCAAGCTGTAAAACCATTGCTCCTCCGCTTTGAAGAAATATGCCAAGAAATAAACATACTAGATGCACTTCCTGATGTTGCCCAGAGACCCGATAGGTTGCCACCTTGGTACTTGTTTCCTGGTGTATACGATTTCGCACTGACACACATTCAAAAAAGACATACCCCACTGGAACATATACAGCAAGAGTTTCTTGGAGTAAGTGAAAAATACAAGAATTGCACAGATTTCTACACAGATGGATCTAAGACAGCACTCTATGTAGGGAGCGCGATAGTGCAAGGGAAATGGGAAAATGTAGTCAGGCTGCCTCAGTGCGCTTCAATATTTACAGCAGAATGCTACGCCATTGCTCTAGCTGTAGAACAAATATTGAAGAAAAACATACAGAACAGTGTTATCTACAGTGACTCCCTCAGCGTAATTACAGCAATAAACCCCAGAAATGCAACTGAACCCTTAATAGGAAACTTAATACATAATGTAATACGAGCTGATTCACAAGGACATACAATAAAGTTTTGCTGGGTTCCCAGTCACGTGGGCATCCGCGGAAATGAGAGGGCTGATGCAAGCGCCGCACTTGCCCTTAACGCAAAAATAAAACCAATAAACATACCGCATAAGGACTGCATCAAGTCAGTCCAGAATAAATTGAGAGAAAAATGGCAGGTCTCTTGGGACAACGAGGTTAACAACAAGCTGCACTTTGTAAAACCTGTCCTGGGTGAATGGAAGACCTGTAGGCACCAGGAACGATTTATTGAAGTAATTTTATGTCGTCTCCGCATTGGACATACACACATTACACATAACTTCTTACTAACGAAACAAGATAAACCTCGTTGTGAAAGATGTGGAGACGAACTAACAATAAACCATAATTTATTCTCGTGTGCAAAACTCGAAAAACTAAGAAATAAGCACTTTATTAAGTTTTATAATGAATACATTTCTTTACACCCAGCGCTGCTTTTAGGCGAAAATGCCATTGTTAACATATCTTCTGTTTTTAGCTTTTTAAAAGAGGCAGATGTTCTTCAGAGACTGTAAACTTTGATCCACAGCTTTGCTTTAAAATATGATGCATTTCAGCCATTTTCTCATTCCATGAGAAGAGGGCTGAGGTGGTTATTTAAATGGTTGGGAGCCTCAGGATCCTTGCCCAGCCAAGGATGGCTACTGAGGTTATCTGACCTTCTTGAAAGCATTTATTTTTAGCCATTTATAAAATTTCTTCTTCCTCATATTACTACCAGAACGAAATAGCAATTTAAGTCCTCTACACAACCATGTTTCCTCCCACCTACAGAAAAGTGTTCATATACCTTGAGCCTGGCGCATGATAGCCTTAGCTGCTTATGTGCCATTAAACCCAACACAACACAACACAAAAAACACACAAAAATTGATAGGCGGTGCGGAAGAAAAGTCTGAGCATAGCCAGGAAGGATATTTCGTTTGAGTTGAGTAAAGGCAGACCTAGTGATTGCGTTGTGGTCTTCCGCTTTATGAAGGGTCCTGGAGACATGTACTGATGCGTGCGCGAGTAATTATGGTTATGATAATTACGATTGAGGTAGATGAGTAGGCGATGCGAATTGGACCCGAAACGCTATCGCGCTCTACTCTTAAGAGGCGCAGCTTAAGCGTCTCCCGACTTTCCTACAGCTCTATGTGCGCGTAAATACATTATCCATGTAGCTGCAGGTGACCACATTTCGGGCGACCGCTAGAGACCATACAGCAGAAGGTTTGAAGAACATTTATTCACGAGCGTTTTGCCACTAGACGCAAGTCTTCGCCTTGTTCATGGGAACGCCTTTCTTTCACAGTTCCCCGTGGCAGCTTTGGTGACCAAAGCGTCAAACACTGGCAGAGGAGAGGTTCATGTCGAGTACTGCTCTATGAACTGAATGTGACGGACGAAGCACGGGAGCGCTCGTCTTGTCTGTACACGAAGAAATCATGGGGACACTGAAGCTACGCTTTAAGGATGCCACTGCGTTAATAGTTATTTTCTACTTTCTTTCATAATTAGTACGCTTTCTTAACTGTAGTCGCTCATTAGCATACATAAGTAGGCACACTACACCACGTGATGCAAACACCCCAAGTCTCCGAAGGCCTCCCTGCAAGTAAGTCTCACGCGCGTGACTCAATGGTCTAAGAGCAGCGCGCCTTATTCGCAACCAAAGGGTCATGGGATCGATTGCCAACCAATTACCGCACAGTTCTCTTCAGCTTAATTACTTTATTCGAGTCATGTTAAGAGTTCACAGCAATTTAACTGGAGTTTTAACCGTTTTCATTCCACAGCTGTGTAATGGTTTGCCACGTCACAAAACTGTCGACAAATATTTAATTATTGTGACAACGCGCACTGCTTTTGCTCCGGACGTTAACTCTCACGATGTCGCGCTAAAAATATACACCAGTTTTTACTCTTTGGGCAGCTGGAACCTTAAACTCTTGAAAACCAGTGACGACCCATGCGACAAAGGACGGCCCCGAATTTCCTACTTGCATATTTATTTCCCTGAACATAAGATACTCATATGAGAGCGTTCCTCTTGACTATTTAACCAATTACACCCATATTGATTGATTCATGAGATATTTCTCTCTGCGGGCAGACTGAGCGAACGAACGCTGGTGCGCATTTACTGCTCTCTAGTCCTCATGCATTTTTATCAACTGTTTCATGTAGCTCAAGCGCAAATGGATTGCAGATTTACTTACGGGCTATAAGGCACCAACAGAGGCCGGCATATGCCACAATGGATCGTGCGTTCAAGGTAGGTCATTTTTAAATGACACACACAATTACCATTTATTTTCTACTTGGGAACTACAAAGTATCGAAGAAAAGACGGACATATATCTTACAAGAATGATGCACTCCAATTCATGAAGCGTGTTTAAGAAGAGGGGTCAGTCGAGCCGTCTGGCATGTTTTGACGGATACGAGAGAACAACCCAAACGAATCTGACGGGAGAAAAGAAAACAGAGACTCGCGCTCTCTAGCAACCAAATGTTTTACTGCGACAGGGAAGGCAGCAATATAAAGGAAGCATGGCAAGGAAGAACATAATGAAAATCATCTATAGAAATGAATAAACAAGAATGTAATCAACAGTTCGAAAGTGTGAACGCGAGCTCAACAAAGATGAGAAACAGCGCTGTGCTGAAAGCGAAGGCTCCAACTTGCATACCTTCATCAGTGACGCTATACGGTAATTGCAAGTGTTGATTCCCCTACAGCTGATTCAGCCGCTTTGATGAATTCCTTTATGTTATTGCTCACCTCGTTTCTTTTGTATTGCTACCTTCCCTGTCGAAATAAGTAATTCGTTGCTACTCGGTGCATGTCTCTGTCTTCTTCTCTCTCTCTCGTCTCTTAGCGCGGTTACGCTGTGTCAAACGACATGAAATCAGTCAATGCTCGGCGTTGAGTACACTGGTATTCTGATAGCTTTAATTTTTGATTCTAGATGAATCCGCGAGTCACAAGGTGCCCCGGTCCTCACTGCACACTTTGTGCGTCCATCAATTATTTGAAAGCTAGAAGTTTCAGTAATGGCGCATACGGAAATTAAGAAGGTGCATTTAAAAAATGGCCGTATGTATGCGATTTAAAGAGCGTAGCGTTGATATTTTCGAGTCGGATGCTGTCACAAAACGTTTAAATAACGGCTGCTTCTGATATGAGAGTTTTAGTTAATGAAGGTAGTGTAGTGGGTTAAGGAATTCATTATAGCGGAGTTTCTCAAGGATGACTTACTTTTTAAAAATGCAACATTACGCATTGACGTGTTATGTGCACAACTCAGCGATAGCTGAGCTTTATGTGCCCGCTTTATAGTTTTGTCCATCTTCCCGTGACATTTGAGAATGCCGCGTATGCTAGGTTCAGTCCTACAATGTCTCACTCTTCCCTCTGAGCACCCGACGGTGGTTTTCCCTTGCTAGGAGAGCCAAGCACAGCGGCACTGCAAATCGCCCCTTCCCCTTGTTAGGTGTGGGGCTTCTATCCCGTAGCAGGCCACTGGTGTTGGGGGATTGCGCTTCGATCCCACCGCTGCCACCAGTTGTTAGATGCGGGCCCCTGGTTCGCCTGTGCTGTCTCTCGCCAAGGTCGGTGTCCCCGGGTTCCGGATCGGGAGACTGCTGTAGTGGGGTTGACGAAGAGATGAGAGGGTCTTCGAGGTGAAGAAGAGACTGAAGGGTTTATTTACATTTATACAATGTTCGAAAGAGTGAATCGGGAGCTGGCGAACACACGCCAGATCGCTGCTTAAATAGGGTCCCCTGTCCCCAGGTCCTTAGTTGGGGAATCTAGTTCATTAAAAATGCGTCGAATCACTGTGATGTAGATCACGTGTCCAGTCTTCCGGGTCCGCCTTCCAGGACGCCCCCAGCCACACACTCTTGCCACTTCTGGCAGATTATGGTCCGCGCTGTCCAGGCTTCAGTGATGAATAGGCCGAAGGGGGTCCTATGGCAGCGTCGAAGGTCAGTCACCTGCACTTCACAGCGGTAGCGTGGGAGCGAAAGGTTTCCACCGCAGTTTGCATTTGCAGAAGCTTTCACGTGGAGCCTGGGACCGAAAGGTTGGCACTGTAGTTTGCAGAAGGTTCCACGTATAGGCTCCGTACAGTCAAGTTTGGTCACGATCCTTGCGCCACCTAGCGCCGCTCCAGTGAGTCTGTGGGCCGGCTGAATGGAAGCACCGCCGCCGCGCTCAGCTGCACCGGCTGCACGCGCTTTCAGTCGCGTTGCAACGATGGCAAGCAGTAGTAGTGGCGGTGGCCTCGGCAAAAAAAATGCGAAAAGAAAAGGCAGTTGTCGGTATTGCTGCGTGAAGGATTGCCATAGCCGCGAAGGACAGTTTGGCATTAAGCTGTACAGATTTCCAGGTAGGCCGTACGAAAGAGATCGACGAAAGAAGTGGATCACGGCAGTGCGGAGAATCAAGTAAGTTCTTTGTCGCATTTAACACCAGTCTTAGCGTCTTTTCAACATAGTACGTTTCGCAGTTTCATACCGCGAGTGGTAATTTTAAATGTGAACGCCTCGCCGCGCGCCGGGCGGTGAAGTTTGCGGAAATTTTGTTCGAACCTCGTGCATATGTACCTACGCATACGTGTCATTCTCATCGCGGATATATCGCCGCACTTTACTTTCTATGGCGTTTGTCCGCGCTGCATTTCTTCGATTGTACTTCTTTAGTCGCGCCTGCGTACAAACTTCCTCACATGTATGTACATACTGCACTTGCCTAGGAACGTTCGTACGGCGCACCGGGTTGGGTACGGAAGAAGTTATCGTGCATGCACATTCGCTAGGAGTGCGGTTGGCTCATGTGTCAAAGCTATTTTGGGCCCTGCAAATGGCGAAAAGTGTGGCAAACATGATAGAGCGTGCCGGTAGAACTTTTATGCAGTGTACGCAGACCACTTCTCCGTAGTGTAAACAACTTGTGTTCTGTAAAATTGCAGGCCAATTAGGGAAACATTATGCATGTATTGTCTGCCCCCGCCCTCTGCGGTTTGAGGATTTTGTGGTGTAAACAATGCTGTGTCGTCTTTTTCAGCCTGGCCGACGGTTCCGAGTGGGTGCCGAATGAGAGGACAAGAATATGCTCTAAGCATTTCGTCAACGGAGAGAAGAGTACGATCGCATCGCATCCAGGGTACTGCCCAACCATATTTCCGGATGCATACAGGGTCAGCCACGTCGATGCGACTAAGCAGCTTGCACGATATGAAAGGTATGAAATGTCTTTTAGCACTGTGAACCACCTATAAGAATTCAATATTTGAACAACTGTGTGCAATTCTAAGTTCAATTAATCTGCAGAATTTGAATGCAGCTGGTAATTTTCATTATGTAACGTTCAGAAGAAGGACCACAAGGAGAATATGAATTTTCGAATGTTTCATATGCTTCAGGTTGCATAGGAGGAGGTGGGCTAGGGCATCGTCTGCCTCAGTAATGCCAAAGCAGGCATCTGCCACTGTTAGCGAAAAAGACACGGCATCAAGCACTGAAGAAGACACCTCTAAAACGGATCCCCTGAATCAAGAGCCATCCAACCTGGAGGTACTTTGCATGGCTGTTGACGCTGCACAAAAAGACGAGGTAAGCAACCGGGATGGGCATGGAACAATGACGCTGCCATTCTTTATTTTGATGCAAAGCCGTCTCTGTGTACATGTTACATGCAGAGTTTAAGTGTGAAATTTCAGCAGTTTACTGCCTGCTCTCGTTACTGTGAATTAAAGTGTTTAACCTCTAATTTATGTATATGCATCTCACTGCAGTGCAGGTGACATAGCTGTCCAGTTTTATGACTGATACCTGTTTTTTCTTTTCTACGCAGTCTTGCCAAACCGACGACATTGCAAGATGTTCCGGCACATTTTCGGTGTTCCTGTGTTCGGCACGAGGCAATGAGGCGTGCACTCAAGTCAACCACAAAATTGTTTGCGACGCGGAAGTACAGTGCAAGCCTGCAGTGGTTTCCCACCAGTCTGGTAGAGACAGCAGGACAGCTTGCTTCACAGGATACGACAGTGTCCAAGCATGTGCAGCTGCCATGAAGGATCTGTGCGGCGTGTCCCCAGACATATATGCCCTCCTGCTTAGCATAATGCCCCGTTCTGCTGAGCGAACTTGTGATGTGCCAATAACCGATAGGCTTGTGCTGTTTTTGATGAAGCTTAAACTTGGGATCACTTACTCATCTCTTGCAGTGCTTTTCTGCGTGTCCAGGAACACGGTCTCTCGTCATTTTAAGTGTTCTTAAAACACTTAGCATTGCC
Source organism: Amblyomma americanum (assembly GCF_052857255.1). Classification (NCBI taxonomy): domain Eukaryota; kingdom Metazoa; phylum Arthropoda; class Arachnida; order Ixodida; family Ixodidae; genus Amblyomma; species Amblyomma americanum. The sequence goes on from NC_135498.1 coordinate 147,760,782, forward strand.
ACGCAGAAGTGGATATATCGCCCTCCTGATCATGTCATTAGACAGACAATGCCAAATTGCTTTAAAGTTCACTACCAGGACTGCTCGATGATAATTGATTGTACAGAAGTCCGTACAGAACAACCGTACACTGTACAGCAACAGCGTGTGCTGTATTCACATTACAAAGGAGGATATACTCTGAAATTCCTTGTTGGAATCACGCCATGTGGTGCAGTCTGCTTCTGCTCAAAGGCATACGGAGGCAGGTGTTCAGATTCCTTTATTACAGTGGATTCTGGGTTTCTAGACCTAGTGCAACCAGGCGATGTTGTGATGGCCGATAAGGGGTTTCCGGGTATAAAGGCAGGCCTTGAAGAGGTACGGGCTGTATTAGTGATGCCCCCATTTTTGCAAGGTCAGGACCAATTTTCTGAAAGTGAGGTGCATGAGACGTACCAAATTGCACAGGTGCGAATTCATGTGGAAAGAATTATCCAGCGCATAAAGATGTTCAACATCCTCAACACACGCATACCCACAGAGCTGATTGCAGTGATGAGCGACGTATTTCATGTCTGCTTCGTCTTGGCAAATCTCCAGCCGCCTATTATAAGCTCCGAACAGTGAGGTTTGAAGTGCTGCGCCATCTACAATCAGCAGACCTACGCTATATTCTCATTTCCACACATCTTTTTATTCAAACGAAAGGTTAATCACACTCTCGTGGACTTGACAAGGGCGGGGAGCAGCCACGTAAAGTAAAAGCCCTCCAGTGCTCGCACAGCTGAACATAGGAAGTCATCGTCTTTCTCTACAATGATGGTGATGTTTTGTTGTTCAGAATAAACAAAAAAAAACATTCATTGAGATTACACACATACATTAACAGTTGCACCTGTGTGTAGTATCGGTGACTTGCAAGTAGCGTCAATTTGCCATTCGTGTACTTAATGTACGGCACAAATGTAACCTCCTGCTCTACATCAATTATGTCACTGTTCCGTCTTGAAAACGGGCACTTTATCTCTAAAAGGCAAACACCCTTTGCCGTTTCAAAGAGCCCGTCAGGGCTTCCGCAAAGCCACGGCTGGGCTGTATGGACCACAAGTCCAGTCTGGAAAAACAAATAATATTTTTCTGAAGCAAATGAAAATAGAAAAAGTACTTTTCTGAAGCGTATGTCCCACAAGTACACAATACAAATAATGCAAACGCAGACATAAAAGTGCAATGGTCATGTGCAAATATGAAAGCAATGAGGCTACCAAATGTGAAATCACAAATTTTTAAGTCAAGCAGGTTGTACACACGTAGCTTACCTCTAACACATCTGCACAAACTTTCTCCTTAAAGTTCTTGCGTGCCACTGGCTCCATTTTCATGCCTGAAAAGTAACTTTCAGTCAGCCCAACGTGCGATGCTGTGATATTGGAAAACGTACCATATGATGTGGCCTCAGAGCAAAACCCTCGACGATTCAAAATTGTCTTCAAGAGGTCTTGAGGAGGCTTCCTTGTTCTCAGTATCATGTGTGCTTGCGAACAAGTTATTCTTAATCTTCTTTCTCTGTGCCACCTGTTATAAATTTTAACAGGATAATTAGGAGATACGTTACATTGCAACTCTCCAAGGTGACATATGAACAAGGAGGTGAAGCACCTACCTGTGATTATTAGCCTGCACCTTTGTCAGTGCACATAGGTGCAGAGCACTTAAGCATTTTATGTTCTTGGCGTAGTACGCTGCCACTTCTGCTGGCATTTCTTCTTCGTACTCCTTTTTTTTAATTAATATTTTTGGAAACTTTGCTGTTACCATTAAAGAGTGCAGAGCCGTTTTTGGTTATTGCAAAAGACTCTTGAGTTTTTCTATTTCTTCTGCAAGTACTACTTTATCTATGATATCTTGCAAGACTGTCTTGCATGCACTTTCATCATTTTCATTTTGTGCTTTCAAAATTCTAGACATTGGACATTGAATGTCAGGGAAGTGCTTTATCAGAAAGCTTGGGTCCAACGGTTTGGGAGGCTCTCCACCACCAACATGTGGATGCTTGTTAGCTGAAAGAAAATATGCAGGTGCATTAGCTGAAATAAAGCTGGGGCATGCTTTGTGGAAACAGACTGAAAAGCACAAGCATTATTGTATTCTACCACCGCGTAACAAGCAATAAGTTTCTTAACTAATGCAGAAATGTCGGGCAATACATAATAAAAATAGGTACATTTAACTTCCATTACTTCAGCAGTGAAATGCAATGCTTACCACCAAAAAGTTCTTCAATCGACGCTTTATCGTCCACACGGGCCTTTTTCGATGGTCTTCCCCACTTCTGCCTCTCAGATGTGCAGGAGATGTCGTCGTGCATGTTGACATGCAGCGCGACAGCCGCGCAGTGTTTGCAAGACCCTGCAGCGCCGTACCTGCAACTGCAAAGTCCAGCTTGCAGTTCGCGGTCATTCTTGTTTATCTGCGGTGAACACAATGTAAATGCAACAGTTGACACAAACTATGACCGCCAAACTAGCCACCCAACAACAAGAGAACGTTCGCACGTGATGCCCGCATATTATGATTAATTACGTTCCCACCACGCAATACCTTTACAAACCCTCCTAAGAGACTTGAAAAACTCCACTATGTAAGGCAATCATATTCCTGAGAAGCGATGTTGCTTATTCGTGCACATGATAATGTCGCTGAAACAAGCCTCACGGAGATTTGAAAAGCGGTTCGCGAATCCAAATGCTACGAACGATACAAAACGTGCACCGCCGACAGCGGGGTCCCTATTCAGCAGTGGCTGTTGCCACGTTAAAAATGCCACAACTTTACTCACGTGCAGAGAAACGTCGTAAACTTGTTTCCCTTGTTGAGAGCGGCACTTCGCCCGCACGTTGACGCCGTCAACTTCCGTCACAAAGGAAACGTGTCCAGCGTCGTACAACTTCTTCCCGCTCGTCAGAGAGGCGGGATGAAAATATTCTTCTGTACCCTTAATGGGCCTAAACCCCGCTAAAACCACCTGGGACATAGCAGAGGATCGTGCCGACCGTGGATGCAACACGAAAGCGGACGCTGGCCGTGCACACGAAGGCGAAAAGAGCAAGTGGGCAGCTTGCGCCCTGCCGCCCCCGCCGGCTCAGTAATGCGGAATCTGCCACGGCGGCGCTGAGCGCGGCGCTGCTCCGTAGCGCCCTCTGACCAGTGTACGGAGCCTATAAGGAAAGCACAGTCTAAGACGAAGTTGTTTTCGAAGCACGAGGATTCCAGCGACGTTGGCTTAGTCAAACCCGGCCGCATTTGCCACGGCTCATTTGCAGTCCCGCCGCTCGCCGGCTCCCCCGTCGTCCCCTCTGGGAGAAACATGTCCCGGGTGGGTCCGGCGTTGAGAACAAAAGACAGGTTCACCAAAGCCGTTCTCAGACAGCGGAGGGCCGTTTCACCCCGTAAACAGCAGGGGGGGGGGGGGTGGAAGGACCCTTGTAGACGCCACCACCTGCACTCGGGGCGCTGCAACCACATCGACGGCCCTTTGAAGCCTCTGTCGATTGATTATTCCCAGTGGCTTGAATATTCTTTGCATGCTGGCGTCTCCAAACGTAACAGCTCCTCCGCGGCCAGGACAATCTCGATCGGCCAGTGGTCACAATCACTGGTCAAGGAGAGATGACTTGAGTTGTAGCGTGGGAGGCCCTTCTTCATCTTGTCTGCAAGCACAGAGTAGAGTTCTAATTCTCGGACAACGGAGGCATTAGTCGAAATCAGCCCCTCAACATGGCGCCACACCCCAGGCAGTGCACGAAATTCACCCGAGAGCCGCCAGGCTGTTATGCAATACTACTACATTGTCAATATAAACATCAGCACAAAATTTTGTAGCTGAGAGCAATAATCTTGGCTACTAAGACCAGCTTCCATGTCTGCCAAATTCGCTGCCAAAGCCCGATTCGCCAAACACGGCTTGAAGAGAGGTGGCAAAATTTGGAAGCAAAAGAAAAAGGATAATAGGACACCACGCCAAAACAAAGCTAACTAGTACCTAAAAAAATACGAAAAGGCACCGAATTGCCACCGAACGGATACCTCAATTATGGGAATAACCTGCTCAATCCGTCGGCATTTCCATGACATTTGCCCCTTTTGTATCGCACAGAAAAGTTATATTGCTGGAGGGCTAGACTCCATCGTAGCAAGCGGCCATTCTTGGGCGACATTTGACGCAGCCATGTAAGCGGACAATGATCTGTCTCGAAAGTAAATTTCGCCCCGTAAACATAACAGGCTAGCTTCTGTGCGGCCCAAACCAGACAAGCGCATTCCTTTTCCGAAGCGCTGTAGGCTTCTTCCCTTACAGTTAACTTCCTGCTGGCATAATGGATAGGGTGCTCCTCATTGTCGTCTCCGACTTGGCTTAATACGACCCCCATACCCCGGTCGCTGGCGTCACACTGGACCACGAATTCCTTGCTGTAGTCCGGCGCGCGTGACACGGGCCGCGAAACCAGCACGCTCTTCAAGCTCTGAAACGAAATTTCTTTTGCTGCGTCCCAGATAACGCTATTCGGCTTTTCTTTGCGAAGCGCATCGGTCAAAGGACTTGCTAGCTGTGAATAGTTGGGTATGTACCTTTGGTAGTACCCCACAAGACTGAGAAATGACCGTACATCCGTCTTAGTTCGGGACTGCGGGAATTCAGCGATAGGGGCTATCTTGAGGTCTGACGGCCCCCTCGTCCCCATCACTTGTACAGAAAGCTGCTACAGCTGTTCTCCGCAGAAGTCTGTAGCTTCACTTCGTTCGCTTAATCTTTGAATACCAAAATCGGCTAGCTAACCCGGCGCCGCTAAACACAGGTACTCAAATGGGCACAAATTCACGTACTTTCATTGCCTCTGCAATGCGTTAGCTACACTATCGCGAATGAGACAAACGTTTGGTATCTAACTATGGCCCCCCCCAACAAAACTTGTCTTCCGGTATCTGCTAAAGATACAAAGCGAAACGTGTGCGCAAAATTCAAACACAAAGAAATTTGTTTGCTCGGAACGGTTCTACATAAGCAAACAGCTCATCATCAACTCGGAAAATGTCTTCGCTTAACTCCTGTGAGTGCCTTTATCACTTGGTAGCATCTCAAATTGACACACGTCCTTTCTGACTCAATGGCACAATCACCTTTATTTAAGTTTTACGAAAGCAGTAACACTTGATCAAATCCAAATTTTTAACTTAAAACAAAGTAGCATTTCCTTCCTCGTTTTTACACGCACGCACAAAAAAGAGGAATAAAAAAAACAGCTACTTCGAATTGCTACGCGGGGTGAAACATGGCTCACCACCCCCGCGTCGAAAGGATTAGCCCTTCAGCCGCGCCCGCCGGGGTCGCGCTCTGACTGATTGTACGACTGTCAACTCGTGACAAAGGGCAACTGAAAAAAGACATTCCTGATCGCTACTGTCATCTTCATGGCCCCTCGACGCGCTCAAAAGGCCCTGGTAGCCCATGCAGTGCCGATAACTGATTCCGGGCAACGGACAGCGACCGGAGCGAGAAGCTGCTCTCTGTTCTCGCCCCAAGCAAGCCCGCCTACCCTTTCGCCCTGCGCGCTTCCTCGAATACAGTGCGGAAAGTGAAGGGCCCATCCTTCTAAAGTGTGCGCGCCGAACACACCTGCATGCGTGGTGTCTGTTGCTCGACCCCTGAGCTCGCATGCACCGGGTGTCTCGCAAACTAGCGCCTTCTGATCTTTCCTGCCGCTTTGCCTTTTTCTTTACCACCTTTCTGTCAGGTCGGGGTTGTCTGCTTCTTAACGCTGGCCGATGCCCTTTCAAGAACCTCGCTCTTGTTCTGCTTGCAAGATGCGCTTTTCTCTTTCTGTTACTGCGGTCACCTTTAGAAGCACCTGCGCGTGCCGCCTGACCAGTAACTGTAGCTGCAGGATTACAAGGCCCAATGCGGGAAGGCTTTTCTTTCCCTTCTGCCGCACTTTTATCTGTGCTAAGCCTGGACTCCATGTACGCGAAAACTCACGCGAACGCGAAGGCGACGGCGGCAAGCGACGAGCGACGCCGTCGCGCGAAGCAAAATGCATGTGTCGCTTGCCGTGTCGCTCGGATCTGCACCCACAGAAAATTTCACTCGTCGCCCGGAAGTCCCCCACGCGACTGGCCAATCAGAGCCCCCCAAAGCCGTTTCCGGTTTGTCCACGGTTTCTCACGGGCACATCTCACGAAACCAGCCCGTCGTCTTGGTCATCGCCACCGTCGAGAAAATATTTGGTTTTGTAGCTGAGAGGCAGACCCGCGCGATTTAAATAATTAAAACAATCTACTTGTTGGGTGCGGAGGGCTAACAGCATTTGGAGCGGGCTACGCGAGCGGGCGTACTGCAGGGAGAGATGCGTGTCGAGCCGCGGGTACCGGCGCTCGATCCACCGTGCCGCTGCGCTCCAACTGTGCAGAAACACTCGCGGCGCGCATTCTCAGTGGTATATTATAGTTTGCTCACTTACAGTCAGGTTGCGGTGACAGTTTATGGGAGTGTTTTTACTAAGCTGGAGTGCACAGGCACCGAACGAAAGCACACCTCCCCCGTGAACCCGTGATGGGACTTCGTCTCCGCAAGCACGCCTTTGGTTATCTCCACTGCCGCTACACCGCTGCCGTAGAGGAAATATTCCTTTGGCCCTGACTATGAGGCACACTCACAAAATCTTGAGAGAGAACAGGTTACGGGCGTGTTTCTAAGCTTGAGTGCGCAAAGCACGGAATCCGCTGCGCACGTCGCGGGTTCGCGTCGCCTGCCGCCTTCGCTTGCATGGAGGTTGCCCACAAGCGACAGAGCGAACGCCAGCCGTCGCCGCCGCTGTCGCCTTCGCGTTCGCGTGAGTTTTCGCATACATGGAGTCCAGGCTTTTTGCTTCGCGCGACGGCGTCGCTCGTCGCTTGCCGCCGTCGCCTTCGCGTTCGCGTGAGTTTTCGCGTACATGGAGTCCAGGCTTTAACGTTAGCACCTGTCTGCGCCCCTGAATTTAGGGCTTGGCATTTCAACCGTTTTTTCTTGGTTCGTGCCCTGTTCCTGTTTTTACGCCTACACACTTCCGTTTGTGTCTCCTGATCGCAACTAGCTTGATCTAGTTTTTCACAGGCACCTCGGAGACCTTCATCCAATTGCAAACTGGCCGCTTTGCCTTCGCAGGTCAGTGTCAGCTCCACACCGCTAACAGACGAACCTTCCGCTGCCCCCGAGTTGGGCAGTTCGCTTTCCTGAAGGCAGTCATCCACCGCCCGCTTATCGGCCTGAGCGCTTACCCCTGAAACGCCCTGCTCGTCTGCAATTGAGCTTTCGTCCTCTGTCTCCGCGTGGCTTTCGATACTGCGTTGCAACATTACAGCTCCGCAGTCTTCCTGACGGTTGTGCGCTGTTTCACAGTACTGTTTTACGTCGTCACGTCTGTCCAACTGGAACGATCCGGCCTGACTCGCTCTCTCTGGAGTCTTGCCTCTCGAGATCTCATCATCCAGTTTCTTTATTTCATGCGCAAGCTGCAACCTTCTGAGCTCCCATTTCTTTTTCTCTGCCGCTAGCCTTTGTTCCTCTATGTTTCTCCGCTCATCTTCCTTTTTCTTTCGCTCAGCTTTGAGGAGTTCCCACGTATAGGTAATTATTCCTTCCTCGGCGGTTTCCAAGAGCAATTTGCAAATGTCCGTCTTTTTGATCTTAACCCCTACATCTACACCCAACTCTTCGCACAATGACAGCAAATCTGACCTTAGCAACTTCATTAGGTCCATGTTTGCTGCTCTGAGCCTTGACTTTGCTGAACAATTGTTGACGTGAGCTACACACACTTGTCTCACTGCACAACTTCCCTCGATTCCCAGCAGTTCAATGTATTAACCCAAACATTTGAAGCCTGGCGAATCTCAAGCAAAGTTCAAGCACTCACCCACGGAAGCAACACCACGCCGCATGGTCGATCCAACCGCTGCCAACCAGTTGTTAGATGCGGGGCTCCAAGTTCCGTAGCAGGCCACCGGTCTTGGGGGATTGCGCTTCGATCCCACCGCTGCCACCAGTTGTTAGGTGTGGGGCTTCTATCCCGTAGCAGGCCACTGGTGTTGGGGGATTGCGCTTCGATCCCACCGCTGCCACCAGTTGTTAGATGCGGGCCCCTGGCTCGCCTGTGCCGTCTCTCGTCAAGGTCGGTGTCCCCGGGTTCCGGATCGGGAGACTGCTGTAGTGGGGTTGACGAAGAGATGAGAGGGTCTTCGAGGTGAAGAAGAGACTGAAGGGTTTATTTACATTTATACAAAGTTCGAAAGAGTGAATCGGGAGCTGGCGAACACACGCCAGATCGCTGCTTAAATAGGGTCCCCTGTCCCCAGGTCCTTAGTTGGGGAATCTAGTTCATTAAAAAAGCGTCGAATCACTGTGATGTAGATCACGTGTCCAGTCTTCCGGGTCCGCCTTCCAGGACGCCCCCAGCCACACACTCTTGCTACTTCTGGCAGATTATGGTCCGCGCTGTCCAGGCTTCAGTGATGAATAGCCCGAAGGGGGTCCTATGGCAGCGTCGAAGGTCAGTCACCTGCACTTCACAGCGGTAGCGTGGGAGCGAAAGGTTTCCACCGCAGTTTGCAGAAGCTTTCACGTGGAGCGTGGGACCGAAAGGTTGGCACTGTAGTTTGCAGAAGGTTCCACGTATAAGGAAACCACAGTCTAAGGCGAAGTTGTTTTCGAAGCACGAGGATTCCAGCGACGTTGGCTTAGTCAAACCCGGCCGCATTTGCCACGGCTCATTTGCAGTCCCGCCGCTCGCCGGCTCCCCCGTCGTCCCCTCCGGGAGAAACATGTCCCGGGTGGGTCCGGCGTTGAGAACAAAAGACAGGTTCACCAAAGCCGTTCTCAGACAGCGGAGGGCCGTTTCACCCTGTAAACAGCAGGGGGGTGGGGGTGGAAGGACCCTTGTAAACGCCACCACCTGCACTCGTGGCGCTGCAACCACATCGACGGCCCTTTGAAGCCTCTGTCGATTGATGATTCCCAGTGGCTTGAATATTCTTGGCATGTTGGCGTCTCCAAACGTAACACCCTCTTCCACCGATTACTTCGCCCCGCGAAACGAGAACGAAGAGGTTGCGCGCGCCGATGCTGAGAGAGACCCAGGGTGCTCTTCCTCAGCAGCCCCTCGCGACCAATAATTTTTGGTTTGGTTTGGCTTAGGGTGGTTTAACGTCCCAAAGCGACTCAGGCTATGAGAGACGCCGTAGTGAAGGCCTCCGGAAATTTCGACCACCTGGGGTTCTTCAACGTGCACTGACATCGCACAGTACACGGGCCTCTAGAATTTCGCCTCCATCGAAATTCGACCGCCGCGGCCGGGATCGAACCCGCGTATTTCGGGCCAGCAGCCCAGCGCCGTAACCACTCAGCCACCACGGGGGCTGCATAGCATTACTAGGCTATGAAGGCACCGGGAGTGTCAGAAAATTGTGTCCGCAAAACGTGGAAGCAAGAGTGGTGGGGTGAAATATATTATAGAGTCAGTGATTAAACAACATCGAGTCGGAGTCATTAGTCATTAAGGTTAGTCATTCATTAGTAACGCTAATTAGTGAGCATAATTAATACAAAAACTAACAACAGTGATTGATTAGGTTTCATGAATGCTGCTAATCAATGATGGCAAATAACAGAGGCTAATAGTGATACTACTATAACGAGGGTAATTAAGTGGGCTAATTAATGAGACCATGTATCCTCATAGGGGTGTGACATCGTCATCCCACACATCCGATAATGTCACGCCTACAAGCTATTAGAGTAAAGCAAAAACGGAGCGAGCCCTGAATGTCGGTGTATGAGAAGTAGGTGTATATGCAAGTATTCAAACAGTTCTAGAGCATTCCGTATGACGTCATATGGACAAGAGTTACCAAACTCGACTAGGAGCCACCAACGTCTTGGAAAAAACATTGGTTTCGCATTTCTCCAATGCAGTCTCTGCATGGATCATTTTTTCAACTGCCCCCTGCTACGGTGGACAATTTGCACACAATCCGGGAGGCAGGTTGTGTGGCGCCACAAGATCACGTGACCTAGGATTACATGAGATGACCACGTGACAGGCTCATTTTTCGACCATGCCCGGCTGCGCGAAGGCGATCAAAATCTTGTTCCCCAAGTTGGCCTTAGAGAGGCCACCTTGGGAGGATCGAGTGGACACCTGGATCACGACAATCCCGGATTTTCTGCAGAACGGGAGCGTAAACGCTAGAGCGTTAAAAGTCGTGGTAAAAACATTGCCATATTACTCGCAGGTATATTTCCTGGATTGCTTCAAACTTCGTAAACTAGTAACTACTTGTACGGATTCTTAACAGAAAACACATAAATTAAAACAGGATAGACTCAGGATTTTAAGTACCTTTGTGCGATTTGTGATTGGACTATTTGATTATACTATAGCATGTTCTGCCTAAAAATGGAACATAAGTGCTTGAACTCAGGAGCGCTGTCTATGGCAAAGCTACTGAAATAGTAGCCAAAGAGGTAAGGGGAAGATTCGTTACAGAAAATATCAGGACGTTTTTATCAAAATTAATGTTAATTTCCCATGTGTTGTATCAAATGCAAACACTAGCAATTCAATCTTGAAGGCGATGAGGATCATTAGAAAATTGAACCGCTTGTTATAGAACGCCGCAATCAGCATAAAAACCAATCTTAGAAGAAATGTTATATACCAATCTTAGAAGAAATGTTACATGGCAACTCGTTTATGTGTGTTAAATAAGTACAAGGTCAGAGATTTGCGCCACTGCTGACGTCCATCAACACCAGCTAAATCAGCCGATATGTAGGAGTTTAAATTAGAGCGACATAAGAGATAGCCTAAAACCAAGTTACCTAAATTATCATTGCTTGGGATAGTTAGCATTACGTTCAGCAATAAGTATACGATGTAATACTGCAATACGATGTAAACTGACAGCAGCAAGACATCCTGCGCGCGAAAACAGTGCAGGCACCGTGGATGCGCAACCTGCTCGTGAAATGCAAATGGCGGCACCGTCGAAGTAAAAAAAAACAACAAACTATTTCACCCCTGTTGTTGACCTACTGGCTACGTGAAAGGGCATTGCCGCTCCCGGAAAAAAAAAGAGAAAACAGAAAAACCAGCTGCGCACTCTTTCTGAGAAGGAGAGCGAGGAGGAAGGCGTCGGGTGCTGAAATGACGTTGAGGATCAAATAATTTCGCTATTTTTCGAATGTAGATAGCCTTTACCTAAAGCTAAATGGCACCGCCCTCCCTTGAGCGAGGCGGCGGTCTTTTATATTGCAGTCAAGGGCATAGTCATCACAAATCATTTTCTGTATCATATTAACGCGATAGCGTCAAAAACCCCGTACACCACAAAATCCGGCGTTGTGAGTGAAAAATCACGAGCATGGCTCTGCAGGTGGTCCCCAGAGAGCAACCTGGCGGGGAGTTGTGCCGCACCTAGGTGACGTGAACTTGCGGCGTATCATAACGTCCCCACTGAATAACGGCCAAATGCCACCGTGGCAGGTGGTAGCTACATTAGTGATTGGCCGCTCGGGAAGAGAAACCTGGGCAGTGAAAAACACACCGCTGGGAGCACCTGCCATTCCAGGCCAGTGGCACATCGCTTAACCTCCGCACCACTGCGCCAGAAGGGGTATGAATGACTCCCAGGGATCTATGAACGTAAAGATGAGAATGTCCTTCAGCATATATGGGGATTAACCAGTTACTATATAGCGTCATACTCTTATGGCAAAGCTTAACCTTATTTTTTTTTACTTTCAGCGGGCACGTAGCATTTCTATTTTTAGTTGTCTTTGTTGCAGTGTAATAGCTGTGAAATATTACATCAGCAAGACCTACTGGCGACTTACACTCTAAATCTTCACAGTGTGGTAAGTTTGGCATTTCAGGGCCAATAGAAGGATGAAACACAAAAATTCAAATATTCAAATTCATTCATTTTCATTAATTATTTTAGTCAATAGAAGTACTGCCCAGAAGCAAGAAAGAGAGAGAGAGATGGATACAGAGAGGTGGAAAGGCCGGGATGTTAACCAGAAAGGTTTCCGGTTGGCTACCCTGCACTGGGGAAGGGAATGAGGGGATTAAAAAGGGAAGAGAGAAGGAACTGGAAACACAGTAACCATCTGTCAATCAAGGAAGAAGCAAGACAAAAGGAGCCGATTGGTCTGGGCATTTGCCTCGCCGGTCGTAGCATAAGCGGTTGACATTAACAGCAGAAAGTCCGGGCATACAATGATTCGACATAATAAATTTGACCCCCCAAAGGAGGCAATCATGCTGTTCAACGATACGTGAAAAGAAACAGCATGAGTCTCGAGGTGCTACCACAGAAGAAACGGGGCCGTTATAGAAATTTTGTTTTGCAACATTCAGGCTGGAGAAAACCACTGCGTACTACAGAACCCAACGTACTTAAAATGCATAAATTGTTTGTCGCATTTGTTCCCCACAAAGCATAAATGTGAACTTTCATACACCCACAGAAAGTGTGCAACGTGAATGGTAGTGCACAGGATGAAGATATATAGCACCCTAATAATGGGAAACAGGAAACATAACGCCATAATTTAATTACAGTGCAGCTTGTTTCATCCCGGCTTCTTTCTGTTTATGCTGCAACACGCCACGCACCCTTCGCCTAAACTTGTATGGTATTGTAAAATTTCTTGCGATGGCTCGTGCCGGTTGATTTGTATTGCACAATAACATGATTTGGTATTCACTTAGCTGAGTTCCGTAGATTTTTCGCGTTTTTTCCTCAAGTAGGAATCTCTGACGCAAGAAATATTCAGAACCTCTGACAAGGTGTCATTGTCAACCTCAGCAAAATCCTGTGTTATTTCATTGTATATACAAGAGCTCAACTTAAAGCGGTAGGATTCCATAAGAGACGATGTTTTATTAAGCCGAAAGAGCTAAGTGCTGAATTCCTCTGTTACGGGCTGCAGCAACCATACCGCTCGGCAGAGGAGTGTAGCTAACTTTTCAATATCAGTTTTTGTGGAAGTTGTCTCCACCAGCGAATAGCTGATCACCGCCTCTTCATCCAAAATGGAGGACAGGTTACGAAGTCGATACAATATACCAATCCCAAAGTGGATGACATCATAACCTTTACTGACACCACTTCCAATGTTATTTCAACAAACGAATGTTCGCCCGCACTTAACGAAGTTTTCATGCGCAGCTTTTCTACAACCACAGATAGTACCCTCCAATCCACACGTCACTACGATTACCTTGCAATGTTTCCCATAACCATTGAACCAATAGGCGCCAAGTCAATAATTTATTTTTCTAACAGATTTTTGGCTCCTTCTTACGATTTGATCAACGTGAGTTTTTTAAAATATGAGCAGTTATTTTTTTCATTTTTCTAAAAATGGTTTTGCAGCAATCGCTGAAAAAAAGTTTTCTGCCTGCTGAATGGAAGGTAGGGAAGGTGAAATCAGGTCGCTCTATTGCTAGCTTTCTCGAAACTAATTCATTTTCTCACCACCGCAACATGGCTTCCCCAAGACATATTCATGTGAAACACAACTAGTATCATTTACGCATAATCTAAATATCATCCTTGACCACCATTCATTTGCCGATTGCATATGTTTAGATTTTTCGAAAGCGTTAGATAAAGTATCTTACAATCCTTTAATGTTTTTGTTGCATCAACTTAACATTGATCCCAAATTGATTGCTTGGCTCGAGTGCGTTGTTTTTAACCGTTCACAATTTGTTTTTGCTAACGACAGATATTAGCAGCCAAATAGAGTGCAGTCCGGCTTACCTGATGGATCGGTACCTGGCCCTCTATTTTTCTTAATGTACATAATGATCTACACTGTTGAGTTTTCTCTAACATTTAGTTATTCGCAGATGATTGCGTGATCTTCGCGGGAATAATGTGTGACATTGACATATCCTCTCTTCAAACAGACCTTAACGCTCTCTACTTGGTGTCAATCATGATCAGTGGAATTATACACCAAACAATGTAAATTGCTGCGTGTGTCAAGTACTTCTAACCAACTACCTTCTTACAACGTTAATAATGTCCATATAGATCCTGTTTCGTCTTACAGATATCTTGGTATTCATATTGCTAGCAACCTCACTTCGTCCATGCACACTTGTTGAATCAATAATGCTAATCGCGTGCTGGGATATATAAACCATAATTTCGCCTTCTTCCCTAAAACAACTATTATATAAGTCACTGGTACGCTCAAACATCGAGTATTCTGGAGCAGTTTGGAATCCCTTTAAGCAAAACCTAATTTACTCATTATAAATGGTACAAAAGACTTCTGCTTTCTTTGTTCTTTTTAAATGTACCCGAACTGCCAGTATTTCTGCAATGAAATTAAATCTTAGCCTACCATCTTTAGCATATCGCCCTAAAGCCCTTAGACTTTTACTTTTTCACAAGATATTTAATCATCCTTCCCCTGGCGACAAACCGTTCTCCCCACTCTAATACATTTCATCAAGGTGGGATCAGAGTAACAAATTCGAGATTCCATTGTGCAAAACCAAAGCCATACTTAAGTCACTCTTTCCACGCACAGCTGTTGATTCCCATCAACCGCAATTATTGGTGATAAGCAGCACTTCAATACCGCATAAGATATCGCCGCGAATATTTGCAGTGTTTGTTCGTTTTTCAAGTCTGCCGCCACACCACTTTATCGCTTTGTTTGCGACGCAAGACGCGACTAGATTTATCTCGATTGATCGCAGCAAGACAGAGCTGATTCTACGTTGTTCCGGAATGTTCTAGTAACTTTGCACGCTTTATCTCGAAAGTTCGCTATCATCTTTAAATTGAGCACGGCCGACAGCGGCGGGCATTCTGTTCGACGACCGCCGAGCACGCTTGTCGCTTCGCCGCCGCCGAGTGATTCAGTACATTTTGGGTGCAAGTCAGCCCAATAAACAGTTTTCTTTTAGAAGACCCTTTCGTCCGTCTTCATCGCTGCTTCGACTGCCGTCACCACTACGTGACATCTGGTGGACGTGCTGGGTAGCCTTCCATGTTCCGGACGCCCCCTTCAAGTCGTGAAGCCACCCTAAGCGCTTCGCACCCGAGGACGAACCAGCAGCTCAGCGAGCCAGCCGACGTCTCCAGGGAGAAGAAGAACCGACAACTGAGCTAGTTGGTGCATCTTTAAGCTGCGCTGTTTTTACCACGGCTCCAGGGAGAGGAGCCTGAGTTCGGGAACCTGCCGGACCGCACCAGACAGCGAAAAGAGGCTGCTACGAGCACCGCAACCTCGCCGAAGTTGTCGACACCGATCATACTGCAGCAGCCACGGGTGCCGCCAACTTTCAATGGATCCCTGGACGAAGACCCTGAAGAATGGTTGGTCCAATTTGAGCGCGTGGCGTCATTCAACAAATGGGATGATGCGGCAAAGATTGGACACGTGTTTTTCTCATTGGATGGCTCCGCACGCACGTGGTACGAAAACTACGAGTCGTTCCTTACGACATGGGGCTATTCAAGAGAGAACTATTGAAGGTATTCACCAGTGTCGTGAGGAAAGAAAGAGCCGGACGACTCCTTGAGTCCAGGATCCAGCTTACGAATGAGCCGGTCCGCGGTTACGTCGAGGAGATGAAGCGCCTATTTCGCCGCGCCGATCCCGAGATGACTGAGGAAAAGAAAGTTCAGTTTTTAATGCGCGGCGTAAAAGAACAACTCTTTGCAAGCCTCGTCCGCCAGCCGCCAAAAACAGTCGAGGAATTCATGCAAGAAGCCTGCAGCGCACGATTGAGAAGACCCTCGACGTCCGAGCTCGGCAGTACAATCGCCCTTCCTCTGCCTGTGCAATCCGTTCGGACACGCCGGCCACCAGCAGCGACAGCTTGCGGAAAGTTATACGCGAAATCATCCGAGAGGAGCTACGCCGATTACTGCCATCCCCCTCACAGCCACAAGCAGCGACTCTGATGGATGTGGTACGGGAAGAAGTGCAACAGGCACTCGGCACCCCGACGGCCACAGAACCCTAGGCCATGACCTACGCCGCTGCAGTAAGGACTGCTCAGCCCCAGCGAAAACCCCCACGTCCTCCCCGAGATGAGCCAATTGTTCCACAACGCCGCCTCCCAGCCCCCGCCCGCCCATCCTATGACCGACTCAAGCCCCAGGAAATGCGACGCCTGGAGGACTTCCGACAACCGGCCGTTGTGCTACCATTGCGGTGAGGCCGGCCATATTCTTCGTCACTGCCCGTACCGACGTATCGGTCTTTGAGGATTTGCCGTTAACGCCCCACGACCACTGCTTCGGCCAATCTCCGCAGGAAATCGATGAGTACATGCGTTGAGAGGAGCACACGCCGAACCGCTTTTCGCGCTCACCATCGCCGTCAACCTCGCGCTTTGCGTCGCCACGCCGCAGCTACGCAGCCGCAGTACGAGGAAGGTCTCCCAGCCACCGTAGGGGAAACTAAAGGCAGCAACCTCTGGAGGTGACGTTGCTCACGAGCGAAACGCCGAAGATCCTCCACCGACCACGCCCCATGAAGACGCTGCACCCGCGACGCCGCATGCAGAACCGACGCTCGCTGCACCGACGCCGCACACAATGAGAACCCCGAACACGACGCAAGCTGCCTTGAAAACAACGCCGCCACCCAGAAGAGTTTCGACCACACGCCCCACCCGCGACTCGCATACGCGACGAAGCCGTGACCCGACGCCGAGAGCGACATGCAATGCAAGAGCCAGGACCTCCGACATAGAAGTGAGTGTCGACGGCCGGAAAGTTACCGCTCTAGTCGACACAGGAGCCGATTACTCGGTGATGAATGGAACATTCGCTGCGCAGCTGAGAAAAGTCACAACGGCTTGGGAGGGCCCACAAATTCGCACCGCAGGGGGCCAACTCATTACGCCATCAGGACGATGCACAGCGCGAGTGACTGTCAAAGGACATACCTATCCTGCCACCTTTGTTTTGCTACCGCAATGCTCCCGCGAAGTGATCTTGGGTATGGATTTCCTTAATGAGCATCAGGAGATCATCGACCTCCGATCCAAGCAGATCACGCTTTCGACGGACAAAGCCATCGCTTCAATGAAAACTGGGGAAAATCACGTAGCCCTGAGTGTCTTGGAGGAAGAAGTGAGCGTCCCACCCCGATCAAGCGTTATAGTGACCGTAGGCGCCACGAAAGCCATTAACGCTGACGCCATCATCGAGGGGAACATGCAGTTGCTTCTAGACTGAGGAATCAGCATCGCAAGAGGCATTGCACATTTCCGCAATGGCCAGGCCGAAGTACTGCTGACTAACTTCAGCGAAGAATACCGGAACATTAACAGAGGAATGACGATTGCTTTCTTCGGCGAAATATCTGACGTACGAGACTCCTTCGCCCTCTCCGACCCCTCCGCAGAAGATTCGCCTGACCAAGAGAACTCACCCACTTTCGATATCAACCCAGCCCTGCACCGGAACAGAAAAGACCAGATTCGCAATCTGCTTCAAAGCTACAGTGAGTGTTTTTCGACATCGCCGAAAGTGCGACCGACGCCAATTGCCAAGCATCGTATTATAACGGATCAACACGTCCGACCTCTCCGTCAAAGCCCCTACCGTGTGTCACCGCGAGAACGACAGGCCATCCGGGACCAAGTCGAAGAAATGCTTCACGACGACGTCATCCAGCCTTCAAACACCCCATGGGCGGCTCCGGTTGTTCTAGTGAGAAAGAAAGATGGCGCACATCGATTCTGCGTAGATTACCGCCGCTTGAACAACATAACAAAGAAGTACGTCTACCCCCTCCCCCGCATCGACGACACACTGGACCGCCACTGCCACACCAAATATTTCTCATCGATGGACCTCAAGAGCGGCTACTGGCAAATTGAGGTCGATGAAAGAGATCGCGAGAAGACAGCATTCATCACTCCGGATGGGCTGTTAGAGTTCAGGGTGATGCCATTTGGTCTCTGTTCCGCAATAGCGACGTTTCAGCGAGTAATGGCTACAGTGCTGGCAGGCCTTAAGTGGCAAATTTGTCTGGTATATTTAGATGACGTCGTTGTCTTCGCCTCGAACTTTGAAGAGCACCTCAAAAAACTTCGAACAGTACTAGACGCAATCAATTCGTCTGGCCTAACCTTGAAAGCAGAGAAATGCCACTGTGCCTACGAAGAGCTGCTGTTTCTAGGCGACATCGTTAACAAGGAAGGAGTACGCCCAGACCCGCAGAAAACAGCTGCTATTGAACAGTTTCCACCGCCAGCAGATAAAAAAGCAGTGCGCAGATTTCTCGGACTGTGCGCATATTACGGACGATTTGCGAAAAACTTTTCGCGCATCGCCGAGCCCCTGACCCAACTGACGAAGGCAGACGTGCCGTTTAAATGGGAAGCGCCGCAAGCAGAAGCCTTCAAGGAACTTCATCGTCGTTTACAGTCGCCACCGATCCTTGCGCATTTTGATGAAAACGCCGATACTAAAGTTCATACCGACGAAAGCAGAGTGGGACTAGGCGCCGTCCTCGTTCAAAAAAGTGACAGGCTCGAGAAAGTCATCGCATACGATAGCCGTTCCTTTTCCAAGGCCGAGGCTAACTATTCGACAACTGAGAAGGAGTGCCTTGCCATCATCTGGGCTACGTCGAAATTCCGCCCCTACCTCTGCGGACGGCCGTTCAAGGTGGTCAGCGACCACCACGCGCTCTGCTGGCTAGCCAATTTGAAGGACCTCTCTGGCCGACTCGCTCGATGGAGTCTGCGTCTCCAGGAGTTTGACGTCACCGTCGTTTACATGTCCGGACGCAAGCACTCTGACGCCGATTGCCTCTCACGAGCCCCTGTAGATGCACCGCCGCCGGACGACGATGAGTACGCCTTCCTGGGACCCATTAGTCCCAGCTCTTTTGCTCAGCAGCAACGCTCGGACGCCGACCTAAAAGGCCTCATCGAGTACCTGGAAGGCAAGGTTTCTTCACCCGCCGCTTCATTCAAGCGAGGACTGTCTTCCTTCTGTGTGCAGAATGAGGTCCTTGTGAAGAACTTAACAGCGAACAAAACAGCCTATCTCCTTGTTGTACCTACTTGTCTCCGCGAAGAAGTTCTACAGGCTTCACACGACGAGCCGACAGCTGGACATCTCGGGTTTACTCGCACCGTCCGCCGCATTGAAGACAAGTATTACTGGCCCCGACTGTCTGCCGATGTCGCACACTGTGTGAAAACCTGCCGAGATTGTCAGCGACGAAAGACTCCTCCCACACGACCAGCAGGATTTCTGAACCCCATTCAACCTCCCTCAAGGCCCTTTCAGCAGATTGGCATGGACTTGCTTGGCCCTTTTCCAACGTTAACATCTGGAAATAAGTGGATCATCATAGCGACCGACTACCTGACCCGCTAAGCCGAGGCGAAAGCCCTACCGAACGAAACAGCAGCAGAAGTCGCCAAATTTTTCGTGGAGTGCATTCTTTTTCGACACGGTGCCCCCGATGTGCTCATCACTGACAGAGGAACAGCATTCACGGTGGAACTAACGCAAGCCATCCTGCGCTACAGCCAAACCAGCCACCGGAGGACAACTGCATACCATCCGCAGACCAACGGACTGACCGAGCGCCTGAACAAAACCATCGCCGATATGCTCGCCATGTATATCGATGCCGAACACAAAACCTGGGATGTCATCCTTCCTTACGTCGTCTTCGCCTACAACACCGCAGTGCAGGAGACCACCCAGATGACGCCTTTTGGACTCGTCTATGGCAGGGAGGCCACGACCACGCTAGACGCCATGCTGCCCAACGTTACAGAAGAATGGAACGTCGACGTTGCCGCCTACCTTGAACGCGCAGAAGAAGCTCGAAGGCTTGTCCGATTACGGATCAAAGATCAGCAGCGGTCCGACGCCAGACGCTACAACCTACGAAGACGCAACGCGGAATACAAGCCAGGAAACCAAGTCTGGGTGTGGACCCCCATTCGCCGCCGTGGATTGAGTGAAATGCTTTTGCGCCGCTATTTCGGCCCGTACAAGGTTCTTCGTCGGCTAGGTGAACTGGATTATGAAGTCATCCCTGACGCATTGACTGCATCCCAGCGACGCCGCGTGCGACCAGAAGTTGTCCATGTAGTGCGTCTAAAGCCGTATTATGCACGATAAAGGCCGCTGCATTTCCATGCTCTATTTTCGCAAGATCCCTTTTTTTCTCTTACTAGTCGCATTATTTGTTTTAGTGCATCGAGTCGATGCTTCTTTAAGAGGGGAGTAATGCCGCAAATATTTGCAATGTTTGTTCGTTTTTAAATCTGCCGCCACACCACCATATCGCTTTGTGTGTGACGCTAGACGCGACTAGATTTATCTCGATTGATCGCAGCCTGGCAGAGCTGATTCTGCGTTGTTCCGGAATGTTCTAGTAACTTTGCACACTTTATCTCGAAAGTTCGCTATCAGCTTTAAATTGAGCACGGCCGACAGCGGCTGGCATTCTGTTCGACAACCGCCGAGCACGCTTGTCGCTTCGCCGCCGCCGATTCAGTCCATTTTGGGTGCAAGTCAGTCAGCCCAATAAACAGTTTTCTTTTAGAAGACCCTTTCGTCCGTCTTCATCGCTGCTTCGACTGCCGTCACCACTACGTGACAATATAATTGTACATGTATAGGAGCATCTATTTTTTTTTTGAACAACCAATTCTTTTACTGCATTGCTACACTGTATTGGATAATATTTCCACACTGCTCACATTCTGCGAGCGCCGCCATGCGGCCGAGCGGCATGACTGGGCTCGTGTGGGAGCGAAGAAGAGGACGTTCCCGTTCGAACGCGCGCTGCTGGGTTTTCTGGCCTTCGGATTAACAAAAGCCCTTTTTTTTCGTGCCGCCCTACGTTTGTCGGCGACATTTTGGTGGAGGTGCTGGGTATCGTTGCATGAACGCTCACCCCGAGGGCAACTCTGACGCTGATCAGCGACACTTGGACACAACACCCGTCCACAAAGCGAGCCGCCGCCTGCGAGGCCTACAACCCGAGTTCGGCCAACTGACAGCGCCGGTAAGGGCCATGACATCCACCGCGGCTAGCCAGACAAGTCAGTACTCCGGGAGTGCCCCGCCATTTGTCCTTCACGCACCTCGATCGCCGCCACCGTTCCACGGGGACAGGTTCGAGGACGTCGAAGACTGGTTGGCCAGCTTTGACCGAGTGGCAAGTTTCAATGAGTGGGACGGCGAGCGCAAGCTGCGCAACGTCTACTTTGCGCTGCAGGACTCGGCCAAAACGTGGTTTGAGAACCACGAAGCTTCCTTTACCACCTGGGAGGCTTTTCGTCGAGAGCTGCTAGCGACATTTACCAGCAGCGAAAGAAAAGAGAAAGCGGAAATCGCCCTGCGCTCGAGATCACAGCAGCCGAACGAGGGCGTCGCGATGTTCATCGAGGACATACGCAACTGTTCAACCGGGCCGACCCTGCTATGCCCGAAGCCCAGAAGGTACGACGCTTAATGCGTGGCGTAAAAGAGCAGCTGTTTGCCGGACTGGTCCGTGACCCGCCACGAACAGTGTCCGACTTCACAAAGGAGGCAATGGGTATCGAGCGCTCTTTACAGGAACGGGGCGCCCACTACGGACGTCAGGCTACTGTAGCAGCCTCTTCCCAGTCCCAGTACACGCCTACGTCGCTGCCCGCCGAGGACCTTCGGGAACTTGTAAGAAGCCTGGTGCGCGAGGAACTGGCGAAACTTCGCTTTGAAGCTCCACAGGTCAACGTCGCTGCCATTACGGACGTGGTCCGCGAAGAAATCCGACGAGTTGTGCAGCCACCCCCAGCTCCACACCCGGCGCCCTCCGTTATGACGTACAGCGAGGCGCTACGAAGTCCCGGGCCAGCGATGCGAGCCTTTTCCCCCATCGCTCCTGTGCAATACCTGTAGGAGCCAATCGCAACAGCACCCTCCGTGCGGCAGGAGTTCAGGCCCCCCGTGAGCAAAGCGCACGTTTGGCGTACGCCAAACAATCGGCCGCTCTGTTACCACTGCGGAGAGCCTGGCCATATTCTCCGCCACTGCCCCTACCGCAGGATGGGTTTAAGGGGGTTTTCACCTGACTCACCTCGACCACGCTACGGTGAAAGACCACGGGATATCGAACAGTACTTGGCTGAAAACGTGCAATCTTCGACCTCGCAGCGACGCCAGTCCCGATCGCCATCCCCAAGGCGGTTCTCATCGCCCGGCCGCCCGTCATCCTCTGGCCAGTTCAGAGGTACGTCCCTACGTCGGGAAAACTGAAGACGGCGTCCTCTGGGGGTAGGACCGCCGCTGCCGCAGACAGTGAACAGCCTCCATCCGACGATTTTATGCGACGACCCCACCCGCCGACCTTAAAGACGATCCCACCGCCGACCTCACCGACGACCTCAGCGACGACCCCATCGACGACGGCACCAAAAACCTCGCCGACAAATTGTCAAACAATTGTTTCCACCGCCGAAATTCTTGTTGCCGCCGATGGCTATGACGTATCTGCATTCGTCGATACCGGAGCCGACTTTTCTGTCATGAGTAGTAACCTAGCCGCAACCCTCAGAAAGGTTCTAACACATTGGCATGGGCCGCAGATACGCACAGCTGGTTGCCATGTGGTAACGCCGGTTGGCGTCTGCACCAGTCGTATAAAGATCCGCGGTGGAACTTTCACTGGCTCCTTCGCCGTGCTACGAGAGTGCTCTACAGAACTGATTCTCGGCATGGACTTCCTTAAAGAGTATGGGGCGGTCATCAACCTGCATGAGCAATTGGTATCGTTTTCGACACAGCGAGCCGTTGATACCGACCCCGAGCCGCACAGAGCACCATTACGCATCTCTGATGACCACACAACGATACCGCCGAGAGCAAGCAAGTTTGTCACAGTCCAGTGTGATACCAGCTCCGGTACACGGGCCATTGCCGAAGCGAATATGTCGCTGCTACTGTCTCGGCAAGTTTGCGTTGCTCGCGCCCTTGTCGACCTTGTTCACGCGCGTACCACGCTCTTAGTGACCAACTTTAGTTGTGAACCCCAACATTTGACGAAAAACACGGTGATTGCCCATTTTGAAGAACTCGGCGAACATGCCGGCCAATGTGCCTTATCAACAACGGCTCCCGAAATAGCCTAACAAGACACTGCAACAGCCATTAGGACCGACGTGAACCCTGACCTTCTGACCAATCAGAAACGCCGCGTGGCAAGCCTTATTGACTCTTTCCGCGACTGTTTTGCATCAACATCCAAGGTTCGCCAGACGCCAATAACTAAGCACCGTATTATCGTCGACAGTGACCAGCGACCGCTATGTCAGCGTCCTTATCGTGTTTCGTCGAAGGAGCGCGATGCTATCCGCCGCCAAGTTGCCGAAATTCTCCACGACGACGTCATACAACCATCGACGGGGCCCTGGGCGTCACCTGTTGTCCTCGTCGCAAAGAAGGACGGCAGCCTACGGTTCTGTGTAGATTATAGACGCCTCAATAACGTTACCAAAAAAGATGTCTATCCACTGCCGCGCATTGATGACTCATTAGACCGCCTCCGCCTTGCTATCTACTTTTCGTCACTCGACCTTCGTAGCGGTTATTGGCAAATCGAGGTCGACGAACGTGACCGAGAAAAGACCGCCTTCGTTACTCCTGACGGACTGTACGAATTTAAGGTGCTTCCTTTCGGCTTGTGTTCAGCCCCTGCGACGTTCCAACGTATGATGGACACCGTACTAACTGACCTGAAGTGGCAGTCCTGCCTTGTCTATCTGGACGATGTCGTGATTTTCTCCAACACGTTCGAGGAGAACCTGAAACGTCTGCGTGCCGTCTTCGAAGCAATTCGTTCTGCGGGTCTGTCTCTCAAGCCTGAAAAGTGCCACTTCGCATTTCGGGAGCTCAAGTTTCTTGGCCACATTGTGAGCGCTCAGGGCGTTAGCCCCGACCCAGAAAAGACCGCCGCCGTTGCTGCATTTCCCCAGCCAAAAGATAAACGAAGCTTGCGGCGTTTCCTGGGGCTTTGCGCCTATTATCGGAGGTTCGTTCAAAACTTCTCCAAGCTCGCAGAGCCGCTTACTCGCCTGAAAAAAGACTCCGAACCCTTTTTCTGGGGCCAAGATCAGGAAAAAGCTTTCATAGAGCTTAAGGCCCGCCTCCAATCTACGCCTATCCTTGCCCACTTCGACGAGCAGGCCGACACGGAACTGCACACAGATGCCAGCAATGTGGGCCTCGGTGCGGTGATTTTGCAGTGGCAAGACGGTGTGGAACGCGTGATCGCATACGCAAGTCTCACTTTGTCCCGTTCCGAAGTGAATTATTCCACAACGGAAAAGGAGTGTCTCGCTGTTGTGTGGGCAATCACAAAATTTCGTCCATACCTGTACGGCCGCCCGTTTCGAGTCGTCAGCGATCATCACTCCTTGTGCTGGCTTGCGAACCTCAAAGATCCATCGGGGCGACTTGCACGGTGGAGCCTTCGGTTGCAAGAGTTCGACGTCACCATCGTGTATAAGTCGGGTCGGCAACATAGCGATGCAGACTGTCTCTCCCGAGCTCCTCTTCCGTGCCCACCAGATGAGTCCGACGACGATTCTGCTTTCCTCGGCGCTGTCACCCCATCTGACCTTGCCCACCACCAGAGGGCCGACTGCGAACTGCTGCCTCTAATCGAGTACCTCGAAGGAACCGCTCCGTCTCCGCCCAGACTCTTCTCGCGCGGACTTTCGTCGTTTTGCTTAATAGATGGAGTCCTCTACAAGAAAAACTACGCTCCGACCGACACTGCGTATCTCCTCGTTGTCCCAACCCTGCTTCGTAAGGAAGTTCTCGCTGCATGCCACGACGACCTTTCTTCTGGCCACCTCGGTTTTTCCAGAACATTGGGACGCCTCCGCCACAAGTACTACTGGCCACGGCTTGCTGCGGTCGTCCAACGCTACGTTCGAACCTGCCTTGAGTGTCAACGACGGAAGGTACCACCGACAAAACCGGCCGGCCTTCTGAAGCCAATTGATCCACCGCAAATCCCATTCCAACAAGTCGGCATGGACTTACTGAGCCCATTCCCGGTGTCCTCCATGGGAAACCGGTATATTGTTGTTGCCACGGACTACCTAAGCCGCTATTGTGAAACCAAGGCTCTTCCCCGTGGCACCGCGGCTGAAATTGCACAGTTCTTTGTTCACCACATCGTGCTTCGCCACGGCGCCCCCGTGGTTGTATTAACTGACCGGGGAACCGCGTTTACGTCGGCTCTTACACACGAGGTCCTCCGTCTTAGTGGCACCAGTCATAGAAAAACGACTGCTTACCATCCTCAAACGAATGGACTTACTGAGAGGCTGAACAAGACCATCACAGATATGATGTCTATGTATGTCGACGCTAACCATCGCAACTGGGACGAAATACTTCCCTACATCACGTTTGCGTACAACACCGCCCTCCAAGAAACGACGCGCTTCACCCCCTTCCGTTTGGTGTATGGCCGAGATGCCCTGACCATGCTTGACGCCATGCTGCTCCCGGATTGTACCCCCTCGTCTGTCCCAGGCGCTGACCAATTCGTTCGCGATGCAGAAGCCGCTCGCCACCTTGCTCGACAACGCATTCGCCACCAGCAGACAACTGACGCCCGGCGTTACAACCTCCGCCACAGGGAGGTGATTTACCAACCCGGCGAGCACGTCTGGGTATGGAGCCCTATACGTGTGCGCGGTCGCTCTGAAAAGCTTCTGCGGCGCTACTTCGGTCCCTACGAGGTGCTACGTCAACGCAGCGATGTGAACTATGAAGTGTACCCGCAAGGAGTTGTCCGGGCTTCTCGCCCGCCCAAGTCTGAATTCGTCCACGTGTCCCGCATGAAACCGTATTACGCCCGTTAGCCCCTCCCGGAGCCCACATTCAGTGCTGCCACCACACGCCATCGCACTTTCGGTGTCTCCACACTCTTTATCCCCCTTGCCGGAGGCATCGAGGCGATGCCTCTTGAAAGGAGGGGGCAATGCCACACTGCTCACATTCTGCGAGCGCCGCCATGCGGCCGAGCGGCATGACTGGGCTCGTGTGGGAGCGAAGAAGAGGACGTTCCCGTTCGAACGCGCGCTGCTGGGTTTTCTGGCCTTCAGATTAAGAAAAGCCCTTTTTTTCGTGCCGCCCTACGTTTGTCGGCGACAATATTGTATAACTAGCAGCCATCCATTACTGTACTGCCAATTACTTTGCTCCATTGTACATTGTTTTTTACTTATTTATGTAACCACTCTGCTCTTGTACGGCCTCTGGCCCTGGGGATACAAGAAATAAACAGATTTTTCGACTTAACTCGCGTAGTAGCAGTATTCACATCTTTTTCTCTCTTCCTTTTACAAATAGAAACCCAAAGATGCAAGCCTCAATTTATCGACGCTACCAAGGCGGTATGTGTGCATTGTCAAAGCTTTTTTTTTTTTTCGTTTGACTTTGAAGGTACGGTGCATCTAGTGCCCTCCAAAAACGTTTTTATTGGGCATTGAAGCGCCATGCTAGAGTTAGTGAAGTGTGTTTCTGAGTAGCATTGCGTTTCACTGAGTAACCGGTCTCTGTCTTTACCTAAAATAAGGAGAGGTGAAACTGAATACGTTACTTTCGTTCTATTCGTTAGCAAAAGATTTCCAATAAAGAAAGGTGTGCAATAGCAGTGCCCTGAGCTGTTGGGGAGTGGTTGTCTTCTAGGAAAGTGACTTGTAGTTTTCAGCGCATGAGACCAACCACCAGAAAGCAATATGCATGTGCTGAAAATACCTGTAATTTTGAGTTTTCATGGCGTCCAGCAATCGCATATTTAATTGAAAAAGAGTGTGCTGCAACCCAGGCCTGTTTTTCCGCTGCCAAAGCAACCTAATTAATAAGGGCTCATGGTAGCATGTTTTTCAGTGAGACACTGTTGCTAGGATAATCTTACAGTAATAGGTAACACCAAAAGCCACCAGCGTAAAATGAAATTTAAGTGAAATTAGCCCTAAATGCGACCTAAGGCAATCACCCTCTTATATTAACACCAGCACAGGAGAGCAGGTGCTATGATACTATTTCTCAAATTCATGTAGGACACTAGACGACGGTGCGTGTCTTCGTCGTAGGAATCACACCAAATAGATAAGAAAACGCTGTCTTATGCACTCTGAGCAGCCACAGCCAATGGAGAGCGCCAAATAAATAGTCTTCATAAGCCCTTGCTTAGGATTTTTTCTTTTGAGGTGAGGTTGGACACTCTGAGAATCCTATTTAAGTTAAAGTATTCGCGATTTTCTTGAATTCGAGGCCACCCTGCGACGGCGCCGCGAACTAGTCTAACAAGGATCGGTGCGCGGAACCGCGTCGTTTACTCCGTTGCCTGTGTGGTTGGCCGACAAGATCAGACGTTGTTGCTAGAGTTTTAGTGCAAGAACATTGCTTGGGACAGCTGTTGCATGGACATCTGCGAAATAAAGAGAGAGAAGAGCCGTAAGTGCCATTGCGGGATTTTTGTGGTTAAAATAGCACAGAGAGAGACTGGGAACAGGAGGTTTCCACGATGCAGTGAAACGCACGAAGGACCATATAGCACCCAGCCTATATTTATAATTTACTGAACTGGAAGACCGCACGTAAATACGAGGCGCAATATAATAAGGAAACATCGGCCAGCAAAATGGCGGCAGGCACATTTCAAGAGAAAAAACGTTTTTGTGCACGACGGTCGTTATAACTCCGGGTCTTATCACAGGCTGGAGTGTATGGTGCCGTGCTGTTTGCGTATCAGCGGGTGGGGGTAATATAATATCATTGTAATTCAATATAATTCCAATTAATTTTGCGCTTCCATTTCCCAGTGCGCTTTTCGTCGCTGGAATCAGTCAGCGAGACGATCGGGTGACAAGAACAGAATAGAGTTGAAGGAAATAACTTCTGCCCTAGCGCCATTAGATTTATTACATGTCTTACATAAGCTGCATACAAACAAACTCAGGGGAAGAGGAGCGGTTAATTTCTGAGCGTAGACGGCGCGCAGATAAGGTTTGGTTTGGTTTAGGGGGTTTAACGTCCCAAAGCGACTCAGGCTATGAGAGACGCCGTAGTGAAGGGCTCCGGAAATTTCGACCACCTTGGGTTCTTTAACGTGCACTGACATCGCACAGTACACGGGCCTCTAGAATTTCGCCTCCATCGAAATTCGACCGCCACGGCTGGGATCGAACCCGCGACTTTCGGGCCACAAGCCGAGCGCCATAACCACTAAGCCACCGCAGCGGCCGGCGCGCAGAAAAGGACAAAATGGATTATTCGTCTCGCTTTCCGCCAGTGCATTTATGTTCATTTAATGCAATACACAATTAATATAATCTCGAGCATCAAATAACACAACAGGGCGCGGATTGGTCATTTAAAACATAAGCGACGCAGAATTCGGAGCTTTTTTAGCTTGTCTGTGCGAAACAGCATGACAAATTGGCAATTGCTGCGTCTTGTTACTTGATCTCCTGGTTTTTAATTAGAAGGCGTGCAAGATTCTTCATCATCAGTGTCATTGACTCTAAATTCTCTTTAAGGAGCGCGTCGACCTTCTGTCACTCCAGCGTCATGTCGGCCGTTTGATACGCCCGACAGAAATTTCTTCTTTGTTTCTCGTTTATTCCTATACACCCTCTAGAAAAGAGACTATTTAGATGAGACAAAGCTGCTTCCATTCATAAATGACTGCCATTTTATCGCGAAATTTTAAAATAAGCGAGGTTCCACATAGGCTGACTCCGACAGCAGTCCTCCTAGCACCGGCTAACTGAAAAAACTGAAGCGCCCCCTTTATTCATAAAAATCACCAATATAAATGACCTGCCATGAACATGGTCCCAACGCGTGTTGCGCAAGTTGCGTAAGCATGCAGCGATTTGGTGGTAGGTTCATGTTCATGTTTTAAATTGGCAGACCGCTTAGTAGTTACGAACACTTTTCATTGTAAACCTCATTGGTTTCCTCGATTTTTGAAATACATTTCACCGTGTACAGAAGCACCGGCTGGTTAACTAATGCACATTATAACAGAATATAGCAAATACAGAATGCTTTCATGATTTTTTTTCAGGTTAAAGCGGTGAGGAATTGCACTCTTAAATGTCCTAATGGAACGACGGTACACCTGTCGAATGGAAGGCAGTGTGCGGTAAGTTACTTTCACTGCGTTCTGTGCTTGGTATATAGCTTTCTTTACTTTTGAGATCGTCTAATCAATACAATATGGTGTTTCCTATTTTCATTATTGAATACAAGTAGTCAAAGCGCATATTATTCAAATCTTCTAGTTCACTCTATTAACAGCGACCTTGGATGAGGAACTGCCTCCCGCTGGAGGCAAGTTCCGCGCTCACCTACCGTTCAATTCGAGTGTTAATGCAGGTCTGATTCAAAAGCGAGGGCTGGGGAAGGAACTTTGCCCCCCCGACAGTGTAGCTGAATATTATGAGTCTTGGCTGGTACTGGCTGACGGTATCGGCAGGATTATACCAAGTAGGACCAGTAGTTCCTCCCTGAGAAGAGAACCTTCCCAAGATATCAGGCCAGGTTCTGCCCAGTAATTTACTGCATGTCCTTAAAGTAATCAAGCGGATTACAGCTCCATCCACGTCCCTGGTCCCATCGCCAGCCAACGTGGTCACTGCCGGTAGTACAGCAAGGCGGCTGTCCAATGTCTGTCACAAACGTTTAGCGTCCTATCGGTAGTAGACTCTTAGGTGTTAAATTTGCCGAACGCCTGCAGGTTGCTGCGGACAAGACCGTAAATAGCACTCTTTCGCGCCTATTATCTGAAAGCAGAACTTTTGTAAGTCACGTTGTGTACCGGTCTGAATATCGCCATATCATTGTTATAGCACAACAAGCCGGCCTTCGCTCTCGTTAGAGTCAGGTTGGACGCACTTTTCCAGAAAGGTACGAGCTTATTTCATCCGCAGAAACGCGACGAAAGTTTCTCGTAGCTACGCCTTGAAATTACTAAGTATGAATAAACTGTATATATTGCCAAAATAGTTTCCGCATTGTCCCTTCCCGTGTATATACCTAGAGCAGTATACCTGGGTTCAGTTCTATACCCTATTATTTTGAAAAATACCACAGAGTTCAGAGTAATTTTGCTGGGGAGCATGTGAAATGGCGACGGAACCCTCCTCTCTTCAGATTTATAAACGGGAGAGTTGCCTTGATGTGGTCGATGGTGCTCACTGTCGGCTATTGCGCTTGTGGAGTGCAGCCAGGTAGGGGACGATGTTCGGGTGGCACCTCTTGGAGACAAATTTTGATACGATTCACTACACTTCTATCAAGAGGTTTATCAAGATAACCTCGGTGACTATATTTATTTATTTATTTATTTATTTATTCACAAATACCTGCATCACCCTAAGGCATTATTGCAGGTGGGGCGGGGGGACGTACAACGAAATCAAGCATTATAAGTGCTTATAACCCCCTCATAAAGCTTAAGAGCTGCGGTGTAAAATATTACAACGTACCGACTTCACAAACCCAACATGGGACCATTCTCACTCAATTCAGTTCGCGCATTCTTCATCTGATCCCAGGAATATGCAGTACCGTGTATGTTGCTAGAGGAAGTCATCTCGAGTTTGCCATTCAGACAGTATTAGGCGAAAAAGTCAGTTTTTCTGTACACCTGCAAAAGAATAGCCGAAACGTAGCCAACAAGCAAAGGTGTATGTTTGGGGAAATTTGAGAATAGCAATGAAACCAGCCGAAAGAAGCGAAAGCTGCACTTTAAAAGGGTACAAAGTCGAAATTTAAAGTTTACAAATAGCATCAGTAGGGTTACTAGCGTATAGGGATCCCTTCAAGCAAGATTCAATCAAAGGCTTTAAAAGTAATTAAATTTAATATGATTGTGAATATGGGCAGGCGGAAAGCTTCCACGCTTGAATTCAGAAAGAAATCCGCAACGAGTGATGTTTACGTCGAAGAGGACGATAAATTGTGGCGTTCATGCATGAGCCCGTCTGTGATCAGTCGGTGACATGCAACGTGAAAGAGTGTTACCTGACGTGTGATGGCGACACGTGGTGGAAGTGGGAGCAAACCTGCCTGGACGAGAAACATTGACGACCCATACCTGTAAGCGTTTGTGGCGAGACGCAATATCCGCGTTCTAGCAGGGCTCGAAACCAAATCTGACAGCAAAAAAAAATCGTTTACACAATCAATCGCCCGGTGTTCTGGTTTCTTGAGGTACTTAATGCATTTATTGTGCCCGTGGAAATTGCCAAGGGGAAAGCACCAGAATGTAGAGACTTTATATTCACAGACGTTTTTAATTTTTATTTCCCCTCCACAGAGGAGAAAGTAAAACAAAAGCCGGGAATATATTTTTCTTCTGATAGCCTCGTTTGTCTCGTGGTTTGCTAGCTGATCATTTTTTTTTTAACAGTTCGATCGGAGATGATTTTCATCCCTTTTGTTTGATGACGTTGCGTGGGACAAATTTTGTTCTTTTGCTTCCCATTTGGTTTTAGACAGGACCATTTGATTTGATAAACTGGCGTGCATCTCAATTTCTTTTTTTTCTTTGTTCAGCGCTCTGGCTCTATTTTGAGCGTTGGTATACATGGCTAGAAGTCCGAAAAAAAAATCAGTTGAAATTTTGCGCCAGCCCTCTCTATTAGCGCCTTCTGTGTTCATGTTCCACATGTCCCTGTTCGAACCCACTATCAAACGCGAGATACTTACTAGTATTACTCTCCTTTAGGCAAGCTGAATTTTTGTCGATAGGGTACGGATTATTAGCGGAACCAATATACGCGAACACAAAGACTAGCATCTACCTGTGCCAAAACCATCTTCAAAAAGAAGATATGCAATACGATATAGCACATATTTTGTGCTCCCAACGGATGCCGCAGCGGTAAATAATATTCCTTCTTCCCAGTTGTTCTCACTTAGCGTTGCAGGTTAAGCTTTACAATTGTGAACAATACAACAGTGTACAAAAAGTTATGGAATGTCAGTTTTTCGAATGTAATTTTTTTTTACTGCCCTTAACATTGCGGATGAGGTATATGGGAGGACAATATCAAACTTTTTACACAATATAAACCAATACTTATTGCCATTTGAAGCCACTATTTGTTCCGCGAACAAACGTTAGAAGAACTGCTTTCTGAACTGTGTGAATGAATCAGTGGTAGTATGGGTTTTTATAGTACAATAAGGCACAGATTTCAAGAATTCCCTCTCACAATAACCTAATGCCGACAGAACTGCGCACACAAGCCTTCTGCGTCGATCACTGCTTGCCTTCGTAGACACATGCAGTCCAGGAAGCTGTAAATGAACGTCTAGTCTATGCTGCCCCACAATTGCAGAAGCATGTCGAATTTCGCCTCTGCATAGCTGTGTTTCCTTTCCGACTGAGACCGACTTGGTGACTCCTTAAGGTACAGCCTCTTTTTTTGTGAACCAATTTTTTAAAAGTGTAGAAGAGCGCTTCGGGTCGTCGGTTGCGTTAAAACACACATTCGAAGCCCAAATTCCTAAGTCTCTGGGGACGCAGAACCTCTTCAAGCACTTTTTAATTGACCACTTCGCTCATGGTAACTTGAAATCATCGGAGACCAACTCAACGAGCGAAGATCAGCCTTGTCCCACTGAATTACCGACATTATGATTTAACGTAGGATGTTGATAATGGGAGGAATGTTGCTTTGATGTTCGGTAGTCTCCTTTGCTGGTCCAATCGCCGGTGAGACCGGCTTCCAACAGGAGTTTCACAAGACGATCCAGGTGTGGTTAAAGAATAAATATATTTCCTTGTTACATTTACAAGTAACGCAAAAAAAATTGGCTGTGGTTTAGCTCTGGTTAACCCGGGTTCAATTGCGAAAGCTTCATTTCCTCGGCACGTCGTCTGCGCAGCGCCTCACTCCGACGCTCTCGAGAACTCAAACCGGTCTCTTCCGCAGTTGAAGAGTCACTCCGGTACGTGGCACGACTTCTTCTAGCCGCATTTTCGTTAAGCCCGGGATACATGCGACATTTTTTCGACGATGTTCGCGCGGCAGAAAACGTCGTGGCGGCGCGATGCCCGGCCGGAGATACATGGAGCGAAAAAGCGGCAGCCCGCCGCCGCGTCTCTCTCAGCGCGAAAGCAATATGATCAACAAGTGGCAAATACCATTGAGCGAGGAGCCCTTTGATAGCAGCGACGCTGACTCCTCGGTTAGAATAACGAAATTGTTCATTTAGACACCACTGTACTGATTGCAGCCTGCGTGCATAGATATCTACAAGGTTTTGCGTGCTCGAATGCATGCGGTCGCGTACCTTTCGATGACCGCTCAGCCGTGGGTGCCATCGGCTGCGGTTTTCTTCGGCACCCTCGCTTCAGGGAGGAAAGGCGGGCATTTCGATCCAAGATTCGGTCGTGTTCTACAAAAAAAAGTGACATTTCAGGTCTAGTGAAGCGTTTATTTCCACGATAATAACATTTCGGCCACGGCGGTGGCGGCGGAGGCAGCCAAACCGGAAGAGCAGGCTTTCTGCGCTGCTATTGACTTGCTCCGGCTGCCGCTTCCGGTCCCGCCGGACGCCGCGCGTGGTGGTGGGGGGGCGGGGGTGCAGATTGGCGGCGGCAGGCGTTTTTTTCGAGGCCGGGCGTCAGATGCGCGCCGTCCGGCTAAAATCGCCGACAAAACGCTCCATGTATCGAGTCGTGCGGTGCGTTCTTCTGGCGTCTCATGAGCGCGTTGTCTCTTCCTTGCTTCGTTCTGTCGTTGTTGCGTCTCTTTCGCGCTCTCCATAACGGCTATTATACACTGAGGCCAAGTGCACACACACACACACACACACACACACACACACACACACACACACACACACACACACACATATATATATATATATATATATATATATATATAATATATATATATATATATATGAAGGGAGCCAACAGTCACCGAAACTAAGGTGCATAGGGGAACGTTAATTTTTTTAGTAATTTTCTTTAAGCAATTTATTAATCTAAGAATTATTATCCTACTGATAAGCATAACACATTAAAAAAAATCAAAAATTAACGTTCCCCTATGCACCTTGGTTTCGGTGACTGTTGGCTCCCTTCATAAATTTGTCAAACGGGCCCCTCATTTCCTTTAACTTGTCTGCTGATATATATATATATATATATATATATATATATATATATATATATATATATATATATGTATATATCCCACGCGAGGCGAAACCTCCTCACCCTCTACCCCAGCGTAGCACGTATGGGGGAGCGAGCGGCGACGGCAACGGCGCCATCTGTTGGAGCGCTGCTGCGGCGTTGCTAGGCAATGACGGCTCAAGGTCTTGCGTCGGCCAGCGCATGCGGCATACGGCTGCCTACATACGGCATACCGCGCGACGAGCCGAAATGGCTCGCCGGCTGGCGTAGTAAAGCTTTCGCTTTAAAATACAAGATCTGCGGTACGCCGCAGCGTCCCCGGGCCTGCTGTGGCCGCGCACGGCACACTTGTTGCTCGCAAGCCGTTATGGGTGGGCCAGCCTCTCACGACGGCCCGGAAATACGCGGAGACCTCGGGCGACCGCGGGAGCTCTGAACTTGCGACCGCGCAGTCGCTGCTCCGTTCAAACTTACACACTCACCGCCGGACCTCTATTCTTCCCGTGTGCAGCCCGCCCACGCTTTGTTTATCGCAGCAGTTTGGTAGCATACACGGCCGGTGGCCGCGACTCTCGGCTGGTCCCACGGGTGCGCCGCCCGCACTCGGCAGGTGTTTACGTCTGCTAAGGCCAAGCATCGCAATTAATACAATAAAATCTTTATTCAACATCTCAAGGATGTTTGGAGTACAGACAAAAAGCCTGACATAGGCTTGACTAGGCCCGCACCCCAATACATGGCAAACAGAGGCAGCGCATGGTAAAAATATAAAGAGGAAAAAAAAAGAGAAAAGAAAACACAGCATTTGGATTTTGGGAACGCAATCTGCAGCTACTGCTGCAGTAATAAAATATATATATATATATATATATATATATATATATATATATATATATATATATATATATATATAAGTGCATAAAGCAGACTAATAAGTGACAGGGAAACATACGCCAGTCCAAGTTGTGCATACATCAATAAGACATACAGGTAATGAAATTATTACATAACATATAGAAGCGTGCACAAACCTAGACTCCCGTATAAGATAGTTGAAATATATCTGGTAAAAAGTAGAGATACAGAAGTAAATGCAAAAAAACAAATGGTTCCAAAGAATAAGAAAAACATGTTCACATTCTAATTCCATACAACTTTCTTTCGTAGGTTTTTCAATGAAATAGATTGTATATCTGTGTTCTTGTCCTTCAAGAAATCATTTAGCATTGTCGGCAGTTGGAATTTCAACATTTGATTTCCATAACCCGTACGGCATTTACTCACATTCCATTGTTCGTGCTTGCGCTTTGGGTATGTAGAAGTGTGCTTTTCCAGTCCGGCCAGCAATTTTAATGCATTTATATTTTTAGATTTTTCTAATTTATACTGTTTAGACAGTCTATAGGTGTACATAGATTCTACACTAACAATGTTCAGCTGCCTGTACATGTCCTTCGTATGGCTTAAATAGGGTGCTTTACAAATTATGCGGATGGCACGTTTCTGTAGCAAGTGAAGATCATTAATATTATTTTTGCTTGTGGTTCCCCATACAAGTGCGCCGTAGTTGAGCGTGGATGGATAGGAGCGGAGGCTTGAGAAACCCGAGGGTGACCGGGTCCCGGGACACCGCTGCTGTAGCCAGACACGGGCTTTATAAGCGGCTGCGAGTGCTGCGGTCCCGGGTTCGACCGGCCTCAGAATATTCCCAGTGTCACATTGCCGACATCACTACAATGCGGTTCATATGAGCTACGCTTGGCGTGACATACATACACAGCAATTTTGGACAACAGAATTTTTGAGCGGTAAACTGTTTAAGAGCGCAGCTTTTCATATAATGTAAGATTTCACTGTATCAAACAATATATCCGCAGATCGCCCAACGGCAACATAGTATTTTTTTTCATTCACGTTTTCGCTGTCGTCAAAAGCGTTCCCAATTCGTTTTCTATGGCAGTCTCAACTGTTCGATGCGTTCAATGGAAACAATTTAACAGAAAGAATTTGCTACATATCAGAATAATGCACCATAATCTCAATATTTCTAGAACCGTGTCTTACAATTTTCCAATTTTCAACCTTTCACCCTAGAAAGCTGGACATGTGTAACGAATTCAATCACTCTTACATAACAAGAATTTCCATTCGTCTAGCTGTTCTTTTGTCTACTCTTATGCCCGGGATGCTTCCAGCCCAAGTGGATTAAAAAGGCGGACTCTCGTCCGGCGTTCCCACGGCAGCGGCGACAGCCAGACCGCAAGGACAGCCGTAGTGAACCTTCGAGCGAGGACCCGGATGTCAGCAGGGTCCGGTTAACGTGTTTGGCCGCGCCATCCGTCCTCAAAGGAGCAGTTTCCGGCGAGCGGTTTGCCTACCCTGCGTTGCCTTGCGGGTGGCCTTAGCCTTGCCCTTGTGGCCTTACACTGATGAAGCACACGTGCGGGTCACACGTGTGGCCACCTGCACCACCTGGGAACGCCTTTCGCGGGCTGAGCGACATATGTGACATCCTCATCACTCCCATGCTCGACACCTGACGTGGGCGTATCCCCTAATCAGAGAGTGACTCACCAGCGGCACAGGGAACTTTTCGGGAAAACCCCATAACACTCGGCAGCGATTGTGGCCAAGAGGCTCCCTCTCTCGGAAACACCCTTTTTCTAAGACGCTCTCTTGTACTAAGAGACGCTCTGAATTGTTCTTTACTTGTACAAAATGTAAATATTTGTATAAAGTTTTCAGCATCTTTCGCGTAACCGCGTCTCCGACTTCCTCGTCGCTTATCCAGCACGTCTCTTGTCCGACCAAGCGACCTGAGCCCCGACACCTGGTAGCCCGATTGTTTTCACTGATGTGAGGGTTTTCATCTGGTCTCCAGGTGTTCAGCTCATCGCATTGCACAGGACGTCTCGCAGTGCATGGAACCACTGTAGAGCGTTATGTCTGGGCCTAATCTTTGAAAATGTCGTTAAAAGGTAATTAAGAGATTTTTCGCCTCGCGCGGAATTGTCCTTGTCGACAATTTCTTGGTTTATTGGGGGTTTTGCGGTGAAGATCATAAACATGCGCCTCCTCTGGATCTACAGGGTGTCTCACCCAAGACTTTAGATAAATTTTAAAAATTGGCTTTTTAAGTTTTAAGAGCGCTTGTTTCGGAATAACATTGTCAATGGTGTAGTACACCCGTATACAGGCTAAGGTGTGCTAACTAGCAGCCTGGTTAACTAATATTTAACAGTTAAGGTAAGTGTTAAGTGACCTCTACAAATTACATTTTTATCTACCTCTTCATTTCCGCAGTTAAACACATCAAGACAATGGTTCCCTTTCTGGAATTTATACGCAACCTCAACAGGCATATGTGAAAATGGCACATGTGTTCCCTACCGTAAGTGAATTATTGCTGTAATTTGACAGCTACATGTGCTTCTACACTGCTAGAAGATTGAACAATACTACAAAAGATGGAACAATGTTTTATCCCGAGTTCATCTTTTTGTCTTCATTGTGACTGCGATTTCTCTGCATTATCTTGTGGTATCTTGAGCTACTGCTGTCTGGCGGCAAAAGATCATCGCTGATCATACTGGATTATTTACTTCAACTCGTTCACCGTCAGACTGGCCTCTCTGGCCAGCCTGCTTAGGCGCATAGCCGAACTTGATTTCGGTCCTTGAGCGAAGACATCCTGCATGTCATTGTCACTCTTTTTCCACAGCTTTATTTTCTAATCCCTATAGCAAAAAGCCAACATAATTATTTTCACTAATAACTTGAAAACATGTTCTGCAGAAAACTAGGTCGTTGCCCCTGGTATACAGAATATTCTCTGGTGAAAAACATGATGCAGTGTGGCATGCGTGACACTGCCTTTATCCTGAAGCATAGGCGCCTCATCAGAAATCAGGAGAAAAAAACGCTGGCTTCTAGTTAGGAATAAAGGAAGGCAGCCTAGTGAATAGGTAATTAATGTAATTGATTAGCTTTTGGTGACGCAAGTTGATTCGAAGGGAACTTCATATACTTCGTTTCAGCAATGCATCTCTATCAAAGCACAGTGTAAAAAAAGCTTTTCTTATGCTTAAATAACAACATTTATTGGCTTGCATTAAAAGGGACAGGCTTTTGATGAAGTCAGCTAGAAACCGCTGCGCTCTTAAACACCAAAAGAGGTCCCAGCGGGCAATGGTATATATTTCAAGTGTATGGATTTTCTACGTACATCTAGGTCGCATAAAAAGTAAAAAATTATGGACGAGCGAACTTTTTACTGATGAAAATTTTTCAGTGAACGCAATTTTTCGCGACAATTTACGAGACATAAGAGGGCAGTGTCATTACGATATGAATAAGGTAGATAAAGTAGCCGAATAGTTCTGCACAAATCTATACAGTGCCCAATGTAATCAGAACGTTAATGAGAGAGGCAGAAGCACACAGCAACGGGAAATTCCGCCAGTTAAGAAAGAATTATTAGGAGCAAGTAAGTCTTAGGAGCAATGCAAAGAGGGAAAGCAGCTGGTGAGGATCAGGCAACAGTAGATCTTTTGTAGGACGGACGGAAGGTTGTGTTAAAAAAAGTAGCCACCCTGTATACGCAATGCCTTATAACGTCGAGCGTCCCAGGAGCTTGGAAGAACGCGATAATTATCTTAATTCACAAGAAAGGATCCGTCAAGGACTTCACAAATTACAGACCGATCAGCTTACGGTTCGTTGCCTACATTTTTGGACTTCAATGAACCAAAGGATCAGGCAGGGTTTCGTGTAGGTTATTCGACAATAGATAATATTCACAGTACCAGTCCCTATATGTAGCGTTTATTGATTACAAGAAGGCATTTGACTCGAAGCCTCAGCAGCCATGCAGGCATTGAAAAATCAGGGTATCGAAGAGTCTTATGTCAAAATACTGGAATACGTCTATAATAACTACTTAGTTACAATAGTCCTTCAGAAAGTCAGCAATAAAATTCCAGTAATGAAGGGGGTCAAGCAGAGAGACACGATGTCGCCAATGCTATTCACCGCCTGTTTAGAGGAGGTGTTCCGAGGACTGGATTGAGAACAGGGAGGGGGGGGGGGGGGCTGTTAGTGTTAATGGAGAATACTCAAGTAATTTGCGTTTCGCTGATGGCATTGCAGTCCTATTTCACTCACGAGATGAGCTACAAAGCGTGATTAATGAGCTATACAGACAGAGCCGAGCAGTAGGGCTTAAAATTAACATGCAGAAAACCAAGGTAATGTTGAACCGTCTTGCAAGGAAACAGGAGTTCACAATTGGTATCGAGGTGCTGGAAGTGGTTAGGGAATACGTCTACTTAGGACAGGTAGTGGCCGCTGATCCGGATCATGAAAAGGAAACGACGAGAAGAATAAGAATGGGTGAAGCGGATATGGCAGGTTCTCTCAGATCATGAATGGCAGTTTACCAATATCCCTCAAGAGAAAACTATACAACAGCTGTATCTTCCAGGTAGTCACCTATGGGGTGAAAACATGGAGGCTAACAAAAAGTGTTAAGCTTAAGTTAAGGCCAACACAGCGACCTATGGAAACAAAATTGGTAGGTGTAACGTGAAGAGACCAAAAGCGGGCACAGTGGGTGAGGGAACAAACGAGGGTTAATGATATCGTAGTCGAAATCAAGAGGACGAATTGGGCTTGGGCAGGGCATGTAATGCGAAGGTGAGATAGCCGCTGGTCCTTAAGTGTGACGGAGTAGATTTTAAGTAGAGGCAAGCGTATCAGGAGGCGGCAGAAAGTTGGGTTGGCGGATGAGATTAAGAAGTTTTCGGGGATACGATGGCCACACCTGCAAAGGACGGGGTTAATTGGAGAGGCATGAGAGAGGCCCTGCAGTGGGCGTAGTCAGGCTGATGAGTTTTTTCGCATATCGTGTGCCAAGGGATGCTCGTTTGGAAGCGTCCGCTCTGCCTGTCTTGGGCTCGGTACGAGAAAAAGCCAACACAATGAGTCAACAAGCTGCCCCCCCCCCCCCCACCCTTGCGGCATGTGCTGCCACTCTCATAAGGCGCCGGCATTCTGCATTTCTTTTTGCATATCACTAGTAGCTTGCTGCTGTGGGCTACCGAAGATTTGCTTCGCCTATGAAACAGAAAGATTGGAACACAGTTCTACAGCATTCTCAGACGACCGCCCCATCAAGCACGAATGGGAACGGCGATAAAACAAAATACAGCGCCGCCAGCTATGCAATGTTTGCGGCCTCTCGCGCGCCCGTGTGACTTCTATCTCTTATGGTATGAGAAAGAGAACAGCCTACACTCCAAACACAAATACGCTTATTGAGAGTAAAAAGAAAGTAAACTGTCCTCTAGCGTACTGTCTTTTAGGGTGTGTCATGCAAACTAACTTGTAAGCACGACATACTAGAGCGGAATAACAAATAACTTTAAAGAGAGGGAAAAGAGGTAGACTGTAAGAACTGGTTATTTTTAGGGGAAAGAAGCCGACTGTGGATGTACAAAGAGGGAAGGAAATTGAAATCAGAAAGAAATTATGCTATGGTGATTCAAAAGGCAGTGCCCTAGAATTTGACGCGAGGTAAGATTGCCTTAGAACGCTTTGATAAAGTAAATAAACCTAGGCGGTTGATTCATATACAGCGGGGGTACGTCTGAAGACGCAGCTGACCGTGGTATGCTAGAATGTCGTAGTATTCATCGCGATGTCGATTCCGGCGACATCAGCATCACCGAATGATCAAGGCTCGGAGATAATGGAGGTAACGGGACAGTGTCGAAGGTAGAGCACCACTTGTGTGGTCTCATATTTGCTTCTTGCCCTGGACGCAAGCTTCACGGCACCAGCTTAGTTCCGCGCATGCGCTTTAGCGCGATTCCGGCAGTTGCTGCGACTTCGGAGCATGGCTCCAGTTCGCGACAGATAGAAGACGTGATAACGGAGGTAGGTTTCGGCGGTGCCTGTAATGGTAAGTGTGATATTGCCAGACCGACGTTGTTTTTCTCCCAAGGCCTTCACAAATATTGGACTATTTATCGCAAAATGCAAATACAGGTCACGTAGGAATGCTTAACTCATGCAAGGCTGCTCTATGTAAAACTAAATCAATAAATATGAAGATAAAGATGGTTGCTGGTTTGTTTTTGTGTCTAGCCAAAAGCAAGTTCTGCTGCTCGGCACATATTTTCAGAGCGAGATACGCTTAGAAGCAGCTCCTCATCGCTTTTGATGAGGAACAGCCTAAGAAATTGAGGAAAGACTTTCTAAGCATTAGGTGGCCGTCTTCAGCGGCTCTTTAATTAAAGGGTGCTTGCAGGAGTACTTAATAGAGAAAACCTGCGCAAGGAAAATAGAATTCCAAAATTAGACCCGGCACTTAACGAAGTGCGGATCAGTTTTCCAATAGTTATTTTAGTTCTTTTCTAAAACCAAATCAAATACTAATAGCTTTGCTTTGCTACCGAATCGAACATTCTGAGAATGCCGTCCACATTGAGTGCATGTCGCATGAGAAGGGCGGAAAGGCGTCCAAACAGCATCCGTAATTCCGCTATACGTTACTCCTTTCGTACTTGAGGGCTCGAGCACCATTTTTACATCTCCATTTACGCTTTCCCAAAAGATCAAACTTTCTGTGGTCGTGTCCACTAGAAGCCTATGGTTACTTTACATCCCATCGGGAAGTGACCCCGAATCTCGTACCCTCATTACTGAGCGCGCATTTTATGCCCCTTTTTTGAGCGCAATAAAGCCCCGCCGTTCATACTCATACTTCCGCACACATGAATTTGTGGTCTTGTGAACATAATGCGTCTATACGGCACTCGGCTCTCCAGAACACTCGATGCCTTAATATATTGGTGACTTCTTCTGAGCATGACCCTTTAGCCTTTTTATTCATGTGTAATTCGAACTGAAATGAAAACCAGCTTAAGAAGAGCTCCCCTTTTTAATTTTTCGACAGATTATTCCCCTATTCCCCTGGTAAAAACGGTATTCTATGCCTGGTACACTAGTCATTACTGTATGCGTTGTGTACTATCTACTAATAGATAGTATACTATACCATAGTGTACCATATGGTATACTATTCCATCGTTTTACTTTACGACACTGACACTCCCTTAACGCTAATAATCGGGAAGCTAGCCGCGCCGCATTTTATATTTCCCGTATTAATCACATATCCGTGCTTCAAGTGTGCGCTCAACCTCATACACTCAGTGAACTAATCGACGAGTTGAGAAAAACAGAGCTCAAAAGAGATCACTCAAGTTCATCGCCCAAAAAAGGTTCCTCCCTTGTCGTACTGCCAATTTACTGGCATTCGATCCACTGTTGAACCTCTGGTATTAACATCATCGCTACCTCCAGTGCGCATAATTTACACGCATGCATCAGGCACAGACTGCGGGGAGATATCAGTGTCTACAATGCCTCTCATCCAGAGATACCTTTCGCGTGATATATACCGCATATACTTGCACCTAT
Source organism: Amblyomma americanum (assembly GCF_052857255.1). NCBI lineage: Eukaryota > Metazoa > Arthropoda > Arachnida > Ixodida > Ixodidae > Amblyomma > Amblyomma americanum. The sequence continues at coordinate 147,803,542 of NC_135498.1, forward strand.
TTGGACTGGTACTTGAAACAACTCACACTGTCATTGCTTTTCTTTTGCTTGTCCTCACATTAATTGTAGGTCACCTGCACATCGACTCTTATGCTTATGTTCTTTTTCGTATAGTCCTGAATGCACAGTGCATTCATCACCTCTGCTCAGAGTACCTCTGTCCTTGACGCATGCATACACTGGACTCATGGCAACTCTCTAGACCACACGTTAACGTGGCAGCGTTAAGGCTCCATTCTGCAGAAAATCCGGTGTCATCAGCAGCAGCGTGTGAGCGAAAAAGCATGTGGTCCACTTGCCACCTAGGTCGCGTGACCTGGTGACGGCATCACCGCCTACCCACTGCTTGTGAGCAAACTGCCGACCATCGCACATGGCATTTAATCATTCGTCGCGAGATGTGCTCTGGCGGAGCATCTGTGCCTCACAAGCCCCACCGGTGGCTGTGTTTGAAACAGCCACTTGATGGGGCAGTGGCGGATCGCCTAACCGCAACTGCACCAGCAGTGCTATGATGACTTCCAGCGATACATGATTTTGAAGTAGAGAAAGACCAATTCCGCATATACGGGCGATAACCCATGAACGCTATCACATCATACCATTAAGGAGCTTATGTGATCCTTCTAGTTTTATTCACGTGGACAATTCTCATCCTTGACGTCTCAAACGACTCGCCACCATAGCTTCTTTCCCAGATCTGCTTCTCTCCACGTACCCGAATCCAAGTCCTGCGACGGTGAACACGTGCACTCATTGCTCGGTGTTCGCACCCTGCCTCACGTAGTCTTCCTCTATGGGAGCAGATGTTCAAGCGCCAGATTCGGGCAGGAGCAGCTCTGACCCTATTTGTTCGTCTGTCTCCGCCCCTGGGCGCGATGAACTGCCACGAATGGCTCACAAGTTCCCCTCCTGTGACATTTGAACGGTAGTTGTATTTGTACGACATCTGTACAGCAAAGAAGGCCGTCGCTGCACACTGGAACTTGTCTCCGCCCCTAACTTTCTCCTACACCTCAAACCACTTTTTTAAAATATTAGACATTAAGCACACTTGTTCAAAAAAAAAACATCACAACAGGGCTGATGTGGATTGGTTGGTGCATATGGACGGAGAGACTGTAACAGCTTTTAAGACGGGACAAAGGGAACGAGACACAGCGCAACTGTGCGTCTAGTTCTTTTTGCCTGTCTTAAGCGCTGTTATATCCCCTCAGTAAGTAAAAGCATAGCGTATGAAAAATTATAATTAAGATTCTGTTTTATAAATTATTCACATGAATCTGAAACCGGAACAAGCTTGTCTAAATATATATATATATATATATATATATATATATATATATATATATATATATATATATATATATATATATATATATATATATATATATATGTTCCTGAAAAACAAACATGATTGACGCATAAGAGACATTATGCGTCTCGGTCCATCTCACTGATAATTCTCATTTTGTGAGAAACACGTAATTTCCTCAAAGAAGATATCAAAGCCTATAATCACTCAGAAACAAGCAGCAACTTTTCGCAAATGTGTGCGGTCCTCACAGACCCAGTGCACAGGTGTATGTAAAAGGAGGATTCTTGCAGTCTCTCATTCGCATATTTTGTTGACTTTGTTTTTCAGCCAATGAAACCACAACGGAAAATCCGAATTGCCGTGGGCAGAAGGTTTCCGTGAATGACGAGGTGATGTCTCCACTACGGCATCCTTTCGTGTTTTTTTTTTTTGCATGACAGAACTTCAATGACTGATTTTAATAGTATACTTGGCGCGACTTCGACATTGGTGGTGATGTTGACGACTTGGTTTTATTGGCTGGGCTGAGGATAGGTTTATCAAAAGTGCCATTGCTATTGAAGCCTTTCAAAACAGCGCAGTAGTTAGTGCCAGGAAGCAGTGCCATGAAAAGCCAAGCGTCTGTTTGTAAACGACAACGTGGTTGACAAAAGAAACGAGAAAACCGATTTATGCAAAAGAAAATACCTGAAATATCCCTCGCAGGCACCTTCGATACAAGATGCGCTCAAGAGAAGGCAGGACGATTTGTTTCCAACACTATCGTATGATCACTGATATAATAATATTTTCGGTGTTCAGCCCAGTCATTACGCTAGTTACAAATGAATTCATTGGTCTCAAAGCTTTACCGCGTCGTAAATTATAAGGGAAAAGCGCGCCAGTGGCTGCGACTGGATGTGCAGCCACTCATTCCATTCATGAGAAACTTTCATATGCAAAAAAACATTTTACCAATTAGCGCATTCATGAGAAAGCCAACAGCGTGAATATGCGACGGTTGGACCTCAACTCAGTTTTCATTGAAGGGTGTGAGATGCCCGCAGAACAAAGCGCCTCGACCATCTGCAGTTTTTCACTAGCCGTATTTGATGCAGTGGCTTTAGATTTCCTCTCAGACGGCCGTAGTAGCTGCACTAATCATCGCAGTTCTTAAACGCTTGCGAACTCTATTCTGCTCCTGCTACTTCACTTAGCGCGCCGCAGAAGTATGTTGCCTAACTAAAATGAACTATCGGGAACAAAAGTACCTAACCGTTCTCTAAGTTCCTAGTCTTGCCGCACTGCATGAAGGCACCACCAAGCGATGCACGTCTGGAGTCGCGACCGGCGCACTTCAGGAGGAGTCAGGTATTCCTGTCCGATAGTACGTACATAGCCCTCATTCTGAGTCACGCTTTCCCTGCTGTAGCATAGGACCGATGTACAGGTCTTCGGAGAGGGTCTCTTAATTCCTCGGTCAGGTGTTTGGGAACGCGCGCAACGCATATGTGGAGTGAATTTATCCTGTCAATGCTGATTCGGTGGGCTGATCGAAAACAAATTTCCAGTTTCTGCAGTTGTAGGGCCATGCCAGCGACCCACAGTTTTTCACAATTCATTTTTTACATTTCTTGCATGTCCAAATCTTACATGTGCCGGTGTTTTGAAAGGTCATGCGATATATCGGCTGCTTCAGTGAAGCCGTCCACCAGTGTTTAAAACGCTGCCGAGGGTTTAGAAGTGCCACTTGCCGCAAGTGGCTGAAAGGCTAAGCGTGCCGCCGAGCGACGGCTGCTTGTGTGGTGACATAGTGCGCTCAGAGACCTCGCATTATTGGTTTCGTATACTGGTGAGGACGAAGCAGTTAAACGTCAATGAGCAGAATCGCTTAAAAATTTTCGTGGTTGTTACTCATGATCACATACAGATCTCTGTTGAAACCAGCCATGCAGATGTAATAGCTAAAGGTTAATTGTTAAGTTGATTTAACCGGCTTACACAATACAATTGTTTTCTTACGTACACGAACGCAGGATTATAAACAACCAATTAACTATCTTAATACCTCAGAAAGCCTGTTTTTAAATACTTCTCTTGAGCTTCGCTAAACATACAGTATGTGCTTGAAAAGTTCAGCAAACGTAATTCAAAAACACTTTAAATTCCTTGGTCAGTGCAGTTTCAATGATAATGCCGTATATGCACAGCTAAATGTTGCCCAAGCACGACCTGGTTTCCACGGAACGCATTTTTTAGTGTTCTGCTGAACCACTTTTTTTTATGGCTCTTATTTTTTTCTTTCGCAGATAACCCTGGCAGTTGGTTGTCAAGTCCAATGTAAAAATGGCACTATTGTAAAGAGCCCGGATGGAACAGTGTGCTTGGTAAGATATGGCATTGATTTTTACAGGCGTCCCAAGTAAGCAATGAGGAAAACTGTGAGACAAGTACGTCGAGCTTAACGTCCCGAAGGCGCACAAAAGTTGGGAGAGAAGCAGTAGCGGCAGGTTGGGAATTAATACCAACCCTGCAGGGTCCTTCAGTGTACACTGAAATTACTGTGCACACTGAGGTTTTTGTAATTCGCTCGCATCGAAATGCGGCAACCGCGGGCGCTATTCGATCCTGTCGGCTTGGAATGCATAGCCGAATGCCAAAGCTTGCGAGTCCAGCTTACACTTACGTCACGTTTAATTGTGAGATACCTGCGGATTATTGTAAGATACTCTTATGAACTTATTGATGGGAATGGTGAAATCATCCCATGCCTAGCAAAATCTTGCTTTAAAGGTTTGGCCTGCGCTCGAAACGAGAAGTTAAGACCGCCTCAGAATAGCAATGAGTTGCGTTTCTGACAATAATTAGCAGAAAGCTACAAGCGCTCCGGGGGGATATGGCGATATATTAATTGCCATGTTCAAATCTAAGATATGGCAAAAAAAATCACGCTGATAAACGACTTCCGATTGTGAAAGATGCGCTTGTCCAAAATTTCTGGATATGTGACGAACCACGGCGGGTATCAGCAAGAGCGCTGCGCCCTTGGTCACAGGGCAATTGAAAATCATTTTATAAAAAGCTACATCACTGTTTAATATTTCCAGTGATGTGTAATGAAGAGCTACATCTCGCCTCTGGTGCAGCTTAGCTTCTTAATGATATGGTTTTATCTTGCACTACATTCACAAAGAATTACATTAGCCACATAAAAAACCTTGCTTGTAATTTAAGGATCTACCAGTGCCAATGATATTTTTTTATTAGGGCGGCTGCGGCATACAAAAGTGAAAACTGGCTCAAAAAAATTCAATTTCCGCCCGTTGTCTATGAATTTACAAAACTAAGGAGCATTACAACAAAGGAGAAACAGAAGCAATGATAGCGAAGGCAGTATTGAGCAAATAATGTATACAGACAGAAATTCATAAACCAAATAAAATATGATAACAACACAAAAAAAAACCATCCTCACCCAAGTCCAGGGACCTCCTGAGGAAAATTAAGCTACCACGACCAGTATAAGCGGCCATAAGCCACTAACAAGAACTCAGCTGATTACAAGGCGACTGAGATGACGCTTATAAAGCTACTTCCCAGCCCAATAATTTTATTCACTTTCAAAATATTCCTTGTCAGTTCGTGAACACGCCTGTTACGTGTCCGAAACTCATTCTGGCACCCAGAAACCAGATATGAATGCCCAAACGCCAACCATATGCTTGCCGCATGCTACTTTTATGGTCTCACAAGTGATTTGTCAGATGCGTGGACCTATACTCCATATAAGATAGTTGAAAAAGACAATTGTAAATGGACATATCTTCCGAATTAGGGAGCGCAATATAACCGTTAAGTGGTTCTAGCAATTTCTCAGTGGATTTTGATGCTTTCATTTCGTTGATACTTTGATGATAGTTATGCCACTCGACCTCAGCAGTCTTCTCAGGGCAGGATATACAAGCAGTAGGATTTCCTTGATCGATGTTTTTTATCCAAATGGCACCGTGAACAAAGAGAGCTAAGAGGGCATTTTCTTATTTTTTCCTTCGCAGTATAGGCTTTCGCATGACTGCGATATGAAAAAAAGGAAACACGATGTCCAAAAGTGACCACGTTTTTCCATGAAAATTCTGCAAAAGCTGGACTGATTCATAATTGCGCTCTTTATGGACCACAGTGCAGCATTTGTAAGCCCGGCCATGCTGGCTGAGCTGCGACTGTCCACCCTCGAAAGAATATCACATCATTACCATTGGCTTCCGCGCACTCCAAAATGTCAGCCTCTCGGGAGATTAGGGGACAGCGATAAAACTGCATCGGTATTTCACGGCTGAGCCTAAATAGTAAGCAAGCAACCGCCTGCCTTTCCATTCCAAATCTACATAAATGCGAGCCACTATTCGGTTGTGAATAAGTCCGAATTCAATCAGCGATCCATTAAAGATGGATTACTCAAGAAGATAACAGCTAAACTGAACTATACGGTGAGTCTATTTCATGACTGGCTCTTTAAAGCTGCTAATCAAATACTCTTGCGGAGTTCGACCAGGGAGCAGCCTATAATACGGTGAAGAAACAGCCGATTATCCTACAAAGTAACATACTCGAAGAGAACGAACCCGTTGCCGGTATAGACCAGACGAGAGTCTGGCTGGTGACGTTAAAACATTTGCTTGGTTAGATTGTATCTACCTACTACATTACGGGGAATGCTCGCAGGCTTTCTTACACAAAGAAAAACTTGCCTCAAGATTCGAGGCCAAGATCGTAGTCGCGGAACTAGCATTAATAAAAACAACAGTTTTTTTTAATTATAAATGAGCGGAAAGTCGCTATTCCGGCCAACTTTTTTTCTGCAACATATTCGGTACATATTGTATCCGCATTTGAGAATTCTGAAAACGTAGCATCTGATATGATCCCTACCTGAATCGCCCGCGCCCATCTCTAGTCATCACCCGCAACGCCAGCTCATAGAGAGGCATTAGAGGTCTACTTGCTGTGTTGTGCAGTCAATATTTATCTTTCTCTTGTTGATGCCTCATAATTCACCGCTCGCACACGCTGCACTGCGGTGTGTAAAGCAGTTGGCACAAACAAAAGAATGTCAGCGTGCTGCGTGCAAGAGCCACGTGTAGACTGCGCCTTTGTGAACACTTCTTTGCTCGTTATATGTTACTAGTGTGCGGGCGAGAGTAAACGAGGAGAGACCACGGCTCCAGTGGCAAGAGTGGCTGCGGGGTCACACCGCGGCGCTGTTATCTCGCGCCGCCCACTCGCGGCGAGAGTGCTTCTGGTGAGGACAAACGCTAGCCTCACTCTACCGCGAGTGCTTATCAAATTTGGTAAATTTCAAATGGTGTTCGGTTGCCCTGCTGCTGACGGTCGCGACGGAGGTGCCCATACGAAGGAACGCAAAATACATCACGACTTCGTGGTACCTTATCAGACTGAGGATGTGAATCCAAATCACCCTTTTAAACGATCTTTCCGGCTCGGGGGAACAAGAAAGTTTGTTCCATGTCACCGATTGACATACGATATTAGATGCATCAGCAGGCGAAAACATCGTGCAGACGAGTTAGAAACACAAGATAAAAAGCAAACCACTCTTTTTTCAGTGTGCAGAAAATGCGAAACATCCGTGGTACTAAAATAAAACCGACCTTTACCACTCCAAAGCGCAGTGGTTTGATGGCGTGTAGCCGCCCGCCTTACGCCGCTAGTGCGCGACAGCGCCATGTCCTGGACACTGCGATGCGAGCTCCCCTTCGTCGTGACCGCTAGCAGCAGGGTAGCCCCAAAGCCGAATTAGAAATGTATCAAACGTAAAAATCAGCTACGCGAAAGCGAAGCTTGTCGTCAGTCAGGGCATTACCGCAGCGTGCACGCGGCGCGAGATAGCAGCGCCGCGGTGCGGCCCCCCAGCTGCTCCTTCCACCGGAGCCGTGGTCTCTCCATTTTTACTCATGTCTTTCCATGCTGCAGCGTACCTGTGTAGTGTATATGCTGGTAGGTGCACCATATTTTAAGCGAATGGACAGCACAAAAACAAAACAAGAGCGAGCACTCGTTCTGGGTGTCAACGCGAGCGTCATTCATTGTTTGTTTCCATCCTGTTCGCAGTGCGGCTAATTTGCCCAAAGCGCTACTGCATACATTTCACTACAGTAACCGCCTTATCGCCTTATCTAAATGTACACTTAATGGCCTTAGTTGAGTGCTCCTGCCAGTCACTTGTGATGCATGTCCCCTGAGAACTACCTGTTTTCATTCTTCAGTTTGAATACAAGCTGTTAAGCCACGGATGGGTCAGTTCGTTGGAATCTTATCGACTGGGCCGCTGCAAGAATGGTGTGTGCGTTTCCGAGAGCACCCGTATGTGATCACTGTAAGTGCAAGGCCCAAGTACAAGCATAAATAAAGCTGTCTCTTATCGTACTTTTGGACAATGGTTTTGCTGTTACCTTTATTGAGCGAGCCATTCATTTAACTCAAAGGGTAGGTTATGAGTCGAGCGTCGAGCAACTATCCTCAACCGTCTACCGTTTAAGTAATCGGCGCCTATAATTTTTTACCTATTGAAGTTATTTATGCCCACTGATGCAAAGTGGCATTTGCTCCAAGCGACACTTTTAGAAACAACCAGGGCACACAAGTAGTAAAAGAAAAAGGCGTCAAAGTCGAAGATCGTTATTATAGGTCTCATCGGCAATGACAAGCGTTTCACCTGGAACTCTCCGTTTATTCCATTCCAAAACTAAGCCAAGGGCCAGACCTTAAAAAAATAAAACCTGACGATACGCTCATTCTGAAAAACATTCAGGAAGAAATCGCGTGAAACAATGAATCCAAAAATCAGAAAGCCTCTCTTGATGCAAAACGAACCAAAAGGACAGCAAGCGGTCACAGCAAAACATAACTGAAAGGCGGCAAATGATCGCAAAAATAGAATATCAACCCAAAAGCCGACCAAAGCTAACCCTAGCAGTATTAAAAACAACATTAAACAAACCAATAGAACTCAAGAACTGTTGTTCTGACGAAAGGGATGAAAGAAAGGGAGCCGAAGTTTAGAGAATCAGAACATGATCCAAAGAGCATTCAACACCAATTTCAGTAACGCATGAGGACGCAGACATCCACAGATCATTACAACACGGTTATGAAGATTGAGCGCTGATTCATCCAGTGCCGGAGCAAGTGCGAGGCCTTCCGGAAAGCAATGAACCACAACGGACACACAAGAGTACTATCGCTACTGCGCAAACTGCATAATAAGAGACGTCATGCAGATTAATGTAAAATTTGGCTGCAAAAACAATAATCGGCCGACATTGTTCGCTAAATTCTTTTCAAGTGTGTAATTAGAGCTAGTCAACCAGTAGGTGTGAATGTAATGACATGAGTGAATTGTACCATATGACGCTTAGTCAACCGGAGCGCATAAGCCATTCCTAGGGTGCGCTGAATTGGCCTTGAACACCCTAGGATGGCAGAGATCCAGATGCAGATCTCGCACAGGTCTTCGCGGAGAGAAAAGTGGCTCTGACCCAAGAACTCAAGATTTCTTCTCAACAGCCAACATTCAAATACTGCATGTCAGACCGAAGAAAAATTTCAAAGATGACACTATCGGAGCGCATTTTCGGCGCTCTGATGAGTGGCATATGACGTAAAAGTTTCTTTGAACCACAATAGTGCCACGAGTTATCAAGGAAATTACATTCTTTGCTTCTAATTATTTGACAAACATAGCATTTATTGACGATTAAGCTTCATGAGATTACAGGACAAAAAATGCTATACAGCGCAATCACAGAAGTAGCAAAAATTCATATCCGTAAACGGTCGAAAACGCATCTGCCATTAAAGTACGTCTCACTAATCGCCAGGGATAACCGCCATTTTTTACAGCAAGACCGATGCAAATGTGGGTTACATAAACGTTCAGTTTTAAAGCTAAATACATAAGCCAGAGCCTGTTGCAATCCGCTTGCATTTAACTTATTAATCATTCATTACCGAAATATTCACATAGCCCGCTTGCAACATAGTGGTCACATGAAAGTGGCGAAGTGTGATTTAAACACAAGCGCGACTCGATTGGCGGTTCAAAACACAGCTGTCTGAAAACATAGTCAGACCCTCCGTGGTCAATAAATGACATCACACTCGAGAACTGTAGGCGGATGACTACACAATGAAGCGGTGGCGTCGAGAGCTTGTTTTCAATCTCTCTTGGTGTTGAGAGAGAAATTTTGTTGGTGATGGTAATATAGCGCAGAACGATTTCCGAGTTCCGACTTGCTCGATTACATTGCTCGAAGTCAACTTCGGGAGAGTTAGCTGTTTATATACACTAAAAGAAACAATAAAACCTTACGGAATAGCAGCCAGGAGAAAACTATTTAAATATGACAGCCTCGCAGATGTACCTGACGAAACCACCTCTGGTTCCTCCAAAATAGCATTTTTTCAACTGTATGTCCCCGCCATCAGTGGTCGCAATAACCAAGTGGGTAAATTTCCAAACACTCGATCAATCCAAGATGGGGAAAGGACGAAACAGCGAATCGAAGATACGGGAAAGAAAAGTTTTCCCCATCTAATACTATGCAAGTAAATTGACTTTCCACTAGCTTAGCAACAAGCCTTCGCTTTCCAAGGCATCGGTATATTCACACTCACAAGAGACAAACACAGCATGGACAGTTCCGCCGAAAACCTGTCCCCGAGGCAGGCCTATTTAATTGCCAATACTCCAAACTTCGGGGACCCTCGCGTGTACAATCGGCTGGCGAATACAGGATGTCTGACGAAGCGCGTCTGCCCGTGCGTCCCAAGAATGACATGCGCACTGAGCGGTCATTAGACACCTTTAGCATATCGAGTACCGTGTTAGCGGTACCTTTACCGTAGTACCGGGAATCCGACTGGGCATGCGCAGCCACGTACCACGTAGGCATTTAGCTTACAGCGTTCCTGTTCCGTGTACTGTAGGCTCTACCAAAGCACATCCTCGTGGCGGCAGTAATAAACGGAAATCGAATATCCTAAGAAAAACGACGAAAAAATCAGCCTGTTTTGTACGATGGCAAATCTTTATACTTTCGAGCTATACACTAACAAGCTTACCAGACAACAATCGGCTGTCAAGCAAGCGCTGCAAGTGTCGTTACCAGAGATGGGAATCCTCACGAGGGCGAGCCCTCATGAGGGCGTCCTCACCCTCACCTCATGAGGATTTCACTCCGTGAGGTGAGGGTGAGGGAGGATGACCGCATGAAAGTTCGTGAGGGCGAGGGTGAGGGAGGGAATAAATGGCGAGGTGAGGTCGAGGGAGGGAAGACATGATGAGGTGAGGGAGGGGGAGATGCACTGTGTGAGGGCGAAGGTGGGGGCCCGAACCGTACTAAGGGCTAACGTTTATCTTTGCATACCGTCATGAATTCCCATTTTAAAGTGCTAGTTCTTGGGGTGAAGGTTCCCAAGGAAGACGTAGTTTCTGCAGTCTGGAGGTACACGAGGCGAACATGAAAGATGGGAGCTGCACGCCTTCTCTGTCGCCACGATGCACTACACCGCTGAAAATGCTATTCCGAAAAAAGCGCCCTTCGAACTCAAAAAGCGTATTTTTAAAAATTGTGTAAAATGTTGTGTGAAACACCCTGTATAAAGGGCTAACAAGGGACACTGGCCGGGCCGTGCCGGTGGCAGCCGGCCCACGGGAATTATAGCACCGCAGTCAACATTTTCATTATCAGCCCCGAGTCTGTCAGAAGATCTGAGTGTAGAGTAAAACGTGTAGAAATTATACCCAGTAACGTTGTTGAATTCTCAAGTTCTAAGCCTTGTTTCCCATAACGAACTCCGATTTCCGCTGAGTGAGGCTTCAAAGAACTAGCTGCGGCGCAAAAAATGCTTCGACGAAATTTCACTGTCAAATTAACGCCTGCTGGAGGCGTTGGTGGAGAATTTTTTCATTCACACTATAGATAGTTCAGTACAGCCGTATCTTCTATTTTCGCTGGAATTGCAGCATAGAAAAGAGGTGCCGCGAAGTGGTGGGCAAAGCCAACCACTGTAGTCTTATCATGGAAATAAAGCAGAGCTGGACCACCTTGGTCTGAATCATCGCTCGCTTTGCTTTGCGTTGTCGATGTACTACATAAGAAAAGGTTGTATTGCTCTCCAAATATCAGGGACATCACTTGGTCTAATTCTGTCCCTGGTGAGACATGTGGCCGCGTAATCGCGCGCCTTCTTTTATGAAAAAAACTTTTCCAGGCACGGTAGGGAATTGACACTCTGTTTGGATAATGCGTAGACGTGGAGGCAAAAAAAAAACCGCGGGCGGTTTAGCTTCGGGTTAACCACAAATTATCCTGCTCTAGCAACGTTCGCACTGGTTTTGCTGTGTTTATATTGACTTCCTATCCCTTTGCTTGCTCTGAACTGGCTTACTTAGGTTGATATATCATGATGTCAGTTTGCGTGAATTTGCATCATTTTGGACTTGTACTGCGGTAGAATTGGTCATTCTCTACATTCACAAATCACTGGGAGTCATGATTCCGCTCCTGATGCAAGGGTGCAACTGTTAAGCTACGCTCCACTGTCATGAGATGGCAACTGCTGCCATCGGTGGGGCTTGTGACACCCATATTGTTCCTGAGGAATCTCTCACGACTATTCATTAATTTAACTACCACGGTGGGCAGTAAATTTGCTCACAATCCGGTGACAGCTTGTGATGGCGTCGCAACGTCACGTGATCAAGGAGGCCCACGTGCTAGAAGCAGGCTTCGGACAGACAGACAACCGCTTTTTGGTGGAATGTAAGTGCTAGGGCACTAGAATGGCAACCACAGGAATCCGCCTTTTTCATTTTCCTGTGCTGCCACCTCGAGTACAACGCTGGAAGCTCACTGGTAGGGTACTGCGCGCCCATGTGCGCGCCCAACCCGGCTGGACTGAGTGCTGCTCCGGAGCACGTTTTGTTGGAATCGGTCGACGATGGCGTGTCCTGGGCAGCACCTGGTACCTGGAGGATTTCTAGGATTGACTGATGGCTGGGTGCGAAGTCCGAGGCAGGCTGCAGTGCCCACCGAAGAGCAAATTCTTCAGTATCTCCGATCATCCGGCATGTGATGCGAACACCAGCTTAGCAAGGGCCGCCGCTTCAGAGATGAAGGCTACATTCGGAACATAATGTTCAATGAAATATCCCCGATTAGTGAGGTTGGCGTTTTCCGCTGTATATGCCTGCCATCCATGAAAGGTGGATACTACATCGTGCACGCCGTAGTACAGAAACTACTGGGGACAACAGTTTCCACAAGCAATCGTTGTGCTCAAGCGATGTAGAATAGCTACACGAGCTATAAAAGCACAAGCGTACTCGCAACAAAGCAGCTCTGTTAGCATTTCACTGTATTTTACCACAGCACACCGCTGCATAAGTTAAGCAAACATGCGCGTCCATAAAGACGAGCGCGAGAGGCGCACATTGAGTCATTCCGGCGATACCACGCAGCGCTATTCATCATGGATATGATGCGAACACATGCATAACGCACCTTCTTCTTCTGCCTCTTAATACATGGCACATACCCACACGGGGGGATTGGCCAGGGTGTAGTGGCATAAACAAGGAAATTTCCATAGGAGATTATGACAAAATTTTAGCACCATGCGTGAATGCTCTCGTAGCTTCTTTTTCGTTGCCCGCTCCATCGCGCGTTGAAAGCGGCTCACAGCACTTGCCTATTCGGCCTTCTTGCTTGAGAAAGCAAAAAACGTCGGAACGAAGTCTGGGTGCCGCGGTGACGTTCGAGGCCTTCCTGCCCATGAATAAAACACTTCGTGATAGACTGCACACATTTAAACACAGTACCTCGTCCGTATCTGTCACAAAGTGATTCCCGCACAGTCTTGACGTGCTTGATGGTGCCCAAAGGCGGCCACGATCGTCGAGCCGGCGAACTGCTTTTATCCACGCTTCGCGTCGAAGGCTGTCCCGGGAAGCGCTCGGAAAGCGAAAAAATCCGAGTTTGCTTCCCTTTACATATTGGGCATTGCAGCCGTTGGCAACATATTTCGTAGGTATCGCCAAATGCGTCGCGCTGAACGCCCGACGGCTGCAGCAACGCACCCCGCGTAGGAAGCCGGTTTATTTACACTTCCACGGCCGGTCTCGCGTGGAGCGCACGACCCTTCCAATATGTTTCGCGACACCGCCGCCAGGGGATGGGCGCATGCGCAGTCGCGTCGTGAAAAAGGCGGATTGTTCACATGAGACTAGGGGAGTTAGTGCTTACCATAATTCAGCACAATTGCTGCATTTTAGCAACCAGTTTGATTTTGAAGTGGCCTGAATAATGTTTTATTTTAAGCGACAGCATAAGAGCCTCACTGCAGCGCATAGCCGGCATCGCACTGAGGGAAGACACTGCAACAAAAAAAAAATTCATAGCTGGGGGAGCAGGATGCGAACCGCGCGGCGGAGCTAAAAAATTTGTTCCGCTGGCCGCTGCTTCAGACCACTACGCCCTCGCCACAGCTATTCTTTCTTAAGCGTGGTATTCATTGCATTGAAAATATATTCTATTTACAATAACTAAATTATTTACAAAGCATTTAGGAAATGCCGAGAAACACATCTCAAAAAGACAGAGCAACAGAGCACTATACGCGAGGTAAGGCTGAGCGCACTACCAAGAGTGACTGCCACTCCGGTTTTAAGTAGGTCGGTTCATACACTTCGCTTAGCTAAACAGTCAGTTGGGAGAAATCTTTACATCCTGCCTCTACGAACATGCCAAGCTCTCAAGCTGTTGACGCACCACGACCACGCTTCGGCCAACGTCCGCAAGAAATCGACGAGTACCTGCGTCGATAGGAGTACGTGCCGAACTGCTTTTCGCGCTCACCATCGCCGTCAGCCTCGCACTTTGCATCGCCACGCCACAGCTACGCAGCCGCGGTACGAGGAAGGTCTCCCAGCCCGAATCAGGGAACTCTGCAGGTGAGGTTGCTCCCAAGCGGAACACAGAAAATCTTCCAACGACCAAGCCGCGCGAAGACGCCGCCCCCAACACACCGATGCCGCATACAATGACAACCTCGGCTACGGCGCAAAACGCCTTCAAAACGACGCCGCTACAGAGAAAAGCTTCGACGACACGTTCTACCCACGATTCCCATACCCGACGAAGCTGTGACTCGACGCCCAGCACGACGTCTAACGCAATAGCTAGGACGTCCGTCTTAGAAGTAGTTGTAAACGGCCGGAAAGTTACCGCTCTAGTCGAAATAGGAGCCGATTACTCGGTGATGAATGGAGCATTCGTTGCGCAGCTGGGCAAAGTAAGTCTCGACAGCTTAGGACAGCCCGAAAATTCGCACCGCAGGGGGCCACCTCATTAGGCCATCAGGACGATGCACAGCGCAAGTGACTGTCAGAGGACATACCTATCCGGCGACCTTCATTGTGCTACCGCAATGCTCACGCTAAGTTACCTTGGGCATGAATTTCCTCAGTGAGCATCAGGCGATCATCGACCTGAGATCCAAGCTGATCCCGTTTCGACGCACGAGGCCGTTCCTTTGGTGAGAACTATGGAAAATCACGTTGCATGAGTGTCCTGGAGGAAGGAGTGAGCGTCCCACCCCGTTCAAGTGTTATCGTGACCGTAGGCGCCACGAAAAACATTAACGCAGAAGCTATTATCGAGGGGAGCATGCAGTTGCTTCTAGACCGAAGAATCAGCATCGCACATTTCCACAATGGCCAAGCCGAATTACTGCTGACTAATTGCAGCGTAGAATACCGGGACATTAACAGGGGAGCGACGATTGCTTCCTTCAACGAAATATCCGAGGCACGAGACTCCTTCGCCCTCTCCGACCGATCCGCACAAGATTCGCCCGGCGAAGCGAACTCGCCCACTATCGACATCAAAACAGCCCTGCACCGGAACAGACAAGACCAGATCCGCAATCTGCTTCGAAGCTACAGCGAGCATTTTTCGGCACCACCGAATGCGCGACTAACGCCGGTTGCCAAGCATCGCATTATAACCGGTCAGCACGCCCGACCTCTCCGTCAAAGCCCCTATCGTGTGTCGCCGCGAGAACAAGCTATCCGGGACCAAGTGGAAGAAGTGCTTCGCGACGACGTCATCCAACCTTCAAACAGCCCATGGGCGGCACCGGTTGTTCTAGTGAGAAAGAAAGACGGCGCACTTCGATACTGCGTTGATTACTGCCGCTTGAACAACATAACAAAGAAGGACGTCTACCCCCTCCCCCGCATCGACGACACACTGGACCGCCTCTGCAACGCCAAATATTTCTCGTCGATGGACCACAAGAGCGGCTACTGGCCAATTGAGGTCGACGAAACAGATCGCGAGAAGACAGCATTCACAATCCGGATGGGCTGTTTGAGTACAAGGCGATGCCATTTGGTCTCTGTTCCGCACCAGCGACGTTTCAGCGAGTAATGGATATAGTGCTGGCAGGCCTGAAGTGGCAAATTTGTCTGGTATATTTAGATGGCATCGTTTTCTTCGCCTTGAACTTCGAAGAACACCTAAAAAGACATCGAACAATACTAGACGCCATCAAGTCGTCTGTTTTAACCTTGAAAGCAGAGAACTGCCACTTTTTCTATGAAGAGCTACTGTTTCTAGGCCACACCGTTAGCAAGGATGGTGTACGCCTAGACCCACCAAAACCGCTGCTATTGAACAGTTTACACCGCCTGTCGATGAGAAAGCAGTGCGCAGATTCCTTGGACTGTGAGCATATTACTGACGATTTGCGAAAAACTTCGCGCATCGCCTAGCCCCTGACCCAACTGACGAATCCAGATGTGCCATATAAATAGGAAGCGCGCAAGCAGAAGCCATCAATGAACTTCAGTGTTGTTTACAGTCTCCACCGATTCTCGCGCATTTTGATGAAAACGTCGATACTGATGTTCATACCGACGCTAACAGCGTGGGACTAGGCGTCGTCCTCGTTCAAAAAAGAGACGGGCTGGAGGACGTCATCGCATACGCTAGCCGTTCCCTTTCCAAAATCGAGGCTAAATACTCGACAACTGAGAAGGAGTGCCTTGTCATCATCTGGCCTACGTGGGAATTCCGCCCCTACCTGTACGGACGACTATTGAAATTTGTTAGCGATCACCAAGCGTTCTGCTGGCTTGCCAATTTGAAGGACCCCTCTAGCCGCCTCGTTCGATGGTGTCTACGCCTCCAGGGGTTTGACGACACCGTCATTTACAAGTCCGGGCGTAAGCACTGTGACGCCGATTGCCTGTCACGAGTCTCTGCAGATGCACCACCGCCGGACGACGATGAGGACGCCTTCCTAGGACCTATCAGCTCCAGCTCTCTTGCACAGCAGCAACGCTCGGACCCCGACCTAAGACGCTTCATCGAGTACTTAGACGGCGAGGTTTCTTCATCCCCCGCCTCGTTCAAACGAGGATTGTCTTCATTCTGCGTACAGAATGATGCCCTCATGAAGAACTTCGCAGCGAACAATACAGCCTACCTTCTTGTTTTACCGACAAGTTTGCGCGAAGTTCTTCAGGCTTCACACGACGAGCCGACAGCTGGACATCTCGAGTTTTCTCGCACCCCCCACCGAATTCGAGACAAATATTACTGTCCCAGACTTTCTGTCGATGTCGCACATTATGTAAAAACCAGCAGAGATTGTCAGTGATGAAAGGCCCCTCCCACACGACCAGTAGGATTTCTGAACCCGATTGAACCCCCCTTAAAGCCTTTCAGCAGATCGGTATGGACTTGCTTGGCCCTTTCCCAAACTCAACATCTGGTAACCAGTGCATCATCATAGCGACCGACTACCTGACCCGCTACGCCAAGGAAAGAGTCCTACCAAACGGAACAGCAGCAGAGGTTGCCAAATTCTTCCTAGAGTGTATTCTTCTGCGACAAGGATCCCCCGTTGTGCTCATCACAGACAGAGGAACAGAATTCACTGCGGAACTAACGCAAACCATCCTGCGTTACAGCCAAAAAAGCCACCGGAGGACAACTGCATATCATCCGCAGGCCAACGGACTTACCGAGCGCCTGAACAAAATCATCGCTGATATTCTCGCCATGTATGTCGATGCCGAACACACGACCTGGGATGTCATCCTGCCTTACGTCGTCTCCGCCTACAACACCGCAGTGCAGGAGACCACCCAGATGACGCCTTTTGGACTCGTCCATGGCAGGGAGATCACGACCCCGCTAGACGCCATGCTGCCCAACGTTACCGAAGAACAGAGCATCGACGTCGTCTCCTACCTTCAACGCGCTGAAGCCCGAAGACTTGCCCGATTAAGGACCAAAGACCAGCAGCGGGCAGACGCCAGGCGCTACAAGCTACGAAGACGCGACGCGGAATGCAAGCCAGGAGACCAAGTCTGGGTTTGGACGCCCATTCGCCGCCGTGAATTGAGTGAAAAGCTTTTGCGCCGCTATTTCGGGCTGTACAAGGTTCTTCATCGGCTGGGTGAACTGGATTAAGCATGAGGTCATCCCTGACGCAATGACTGCATCCCAGCGACGCCACGTGCGACCAGAAGTTGTTCATATCGTCCGTCTAGAGCCCTATTATGCGCGCTAAAGGACTCTGTGTTTTCACACTGTGTTTATTTTCTCACGATCAGTCTTATTTGTTGCCAGTCGCCTTATTTGTTTTAATGCATCGGGTCGATGCTTGTTTGACAGGGAAGTAAGGCCGCGAATATTTTAGTGTTTGTTCATTCTTCAAAGCTGCCGGCACGCCGCTTTCTTTGCGATGCAGGACGCGACCGGATTTGTCTAGATTTATCGCATCCAGGCAGAGCTGATTCTACTTTTTTCCAGAATGTTGAAGTAAATTTGCACAATTTATCTCGAAAGTTAGCTATCAGCTTTAAATTGAGCACGGCCGACAGCAGCGGGAATTCTGTTCGACGACCGCCAAGCACGGTTGTTGCTACGCCGCCGCCGAGTGATTCAGTCAATTGTGGGCCCAAGTCAGTCCCAATTAAAGTTTTGTTTAGACACCATTTTAGCAGCCTTTCTGCTCTCCCGACTGCAGTCACCACTTCGTCACAATATAATGGACTTTGGAGTTCTTTTGGCCTCGGAATTAATTTTTTATAACAAAGAGCGTGGTGCCTGAGATGCACCCTTGAGGTACCCTTCTCCTGAATGAAGTTCATCGAAAGCATTCAATCCAGACGTGTGTATCAGTCGAGACCGGTCAGCAAACAAAAAGCGTGTATTGCAGAGAGCCCAGTGCTTTTATGGCTGACGGCGGTGTGGCAAACAAGGGGCGTACCTTAAATTTGGCAAGCATGACGAGCGGTTGCGCCAGGATACATCTTCCCTCCTGTGGAGAATAGATGAGAAACACGTTGCTCAAATTCCGGTTGTACCTGACGCAATGCGCTGGTCTGGTATCTCTGGTGGAGCGGCGCAATGGAGCAGCCTGCGGAGCCGTTGAGCGCACAGGCGGTCCCGTCGTAGTCCCGGATGGTGGTGCCTGCGGGAAGGTCCTGGAGCTGACAGGCGACTGTCCTGTTGTCGCGACGGGCGCCGTGGGTGGCAGCGCTGCGCTTCCTGGTTCGTTCTCCAATTCCCCACATTCAGTGGCTTCTTGCTGAAACCGCTCGCCCGTTGGAGGTAGATGCTGTTTGTTACATGGTTACATTTGGTGGTTCTCGGTAACTGTTCGATCAGACCTCGGTGCCATTGCTCCGGTAACCTGAGCTCGGCGATTCTATGCAGTTTCCCTCACCCCCACGGCATCGCTGGTTTCTAGAGGTGGTAAAAATATTCCTCGAGCGGCTACCTGGGCTCGTTTGAACACCGGTCTGCTTGGTTGCAGCCTGAAGTCTTGGAGCAGAGTGCGCAGTCTCCTTGCCTGCAAAAGTTCACCATGAGAGCGGCCATCTTCGAGCGTAGTGGGTCTGTAGCCGAGCCACCCGAACTAGAAGTCGTCCTATGTTTATTCTGTTTTCATTGGAATCTGTTTCGCAATCTGTACCCTCTTCTCGGCGAGTCCATTCGACCGACGGAACTCTGGGCTCGACGTAACATGTTAAGTCGTACCTGGATGTAAAAAGAACAAGTTCATAAGACGAAATCTGGCCCATTCTTCGTGCACACTTCCATTATAATGCCGTATCTTCAGAATATGGCAGCAAATTGTCAATTACTGCACTGTATGTCGTACGAGTCAGCTTTTCCACCTACGGGAAGTTTGAATAGGCATCAAAAACGTACGAGTACGAGCTGCCTCCGTGTTGAAAAATATCAACGCCTACTCGGTTACCATGCATGGCCTGATGTAGGTCCGATCATAAAGGGTTCGCTTTGCTGTTTCTAAGCGTATTTCCGGAAAACTGCGCAGCTATGTAGCAGTTTTTTTTTTAATATCCGAGTTCAGCCCAGGCCAGAACATTAAGCCTCTGGCTCTTGCTTGGCACGTGTTCAAGCCCATGCACCCTTCATGAATGCTTTGAATAACTTCCTTTCTCATTGACTTCGGAAGTACAACTTGGCTGTCTTTTTATTTATTTATTTATTGTGCCCTCAAGGCCTGGGGCATTACAGATGAGAGTGGATTATTGAAATAAATACAATACAAAAAAAGAACGAGAAGCAGACAAGTCAGTGAGCTGCATATACAATGCTGGGTAATGCGGTTTAAAATGTTTAAAATGAGGAATGTCTTCAATGCTGGCAGTCGATCCGGGAAGGTGGTTCCAGTCTTTGGATGTTCGAGGAATGAAGGAGTTGCTGCATGGATTTTTCCTGAATGGTGCAATTTCAAACTTTTGTGCGTGGTACAGACGAGCTGAGGTGTGCCAATGCGAGATGAGTGCGTTACGAATCCAGGGACAAATATGAAAAGAATGGTTATATGGTTATATGGGGTTTTATTGCGCGTTAGCAACTGTGGCTATCATGCGCCAAACACAAGGTTAGATGATCTGTTATTTAAGTGTATAGATGTTATGACACTCTATTAGATTTAAAACATTGCCTCTCTTCAGAAACTTACAAACAAGAGAAAAATCGACGAGTGCTTGCTCGCCTAACAGCAATGCGGGATGAAATGGAATGTGTTCATTGCAAAATGCAGTAAAAGCTTTTTCTAAACTCTTCGAGATGCGAACAAGAGATAAAAATGTGATTAACTTTGAGATCATCTCCACACATTTCACACACAGGTTTGTCGTTTTTGCTAATAAGAAGCTATGGGTGATGTGTGTATGACCTATGCGTAAACGACATGAAATTACTTCGATAAAACGCTCTTTATGGCGGCTTTATTTCCATTCTTCTAAAAAGAGCTTTATAGAATGCAGCTTGTTGCTTCCTTCATTTTCCCAAGAAGCTTGCCATTTGGCTCTTAGTTTGCTACGCACTACCTTCATGTAATCCCTAGGTGACAGGTTCGCATGTTTTATTTCCATGGTTCTGGCATGTGCAGCACACACGTCTGCTCTCTCTCATTGTCCCTAATGCCAACGTGACTGGGAATCCAGCGGAATTTTAGAGCATATGTTTGTCTCGTGACCTTCACTATAGTGTGTATGATGCTTCCTATCAGTGGCTCCGTGGCATTTTTGGAGTTTAATGCAGTAAGGACGCTCAGTGAATCTGTATAAATGATGATGTTTTTGAAAAATGAAAAATTTTATGAAATAAGCAAATGCAAGAAAATTTCCGACGAGAGGCTAATCAAGGTAGGTTTAACATGCGTTTCATTGACGATGCACTAGTAATACGATTAGGGTTATACAAAATGAGTCTAACGGAGTTATTCTGGACAAGGTCCAGGGCATAGACTTGGCTAGCACAACTGGAGTCCCGAATGGATGCAGCGCATATTAGTTTGCTATGGATGAGTGTCATTTACAGGAAGGTTTTAAGTGAGCTGGGAGAAGAAAAATTACGGCGAAGATAGCCAAGCATGCGATTAGCAGTGTTGATTATGGTGTTAATGTGAAGGGAAGTAAGATCAGAAGAGACTTCGATGCCGAGATAACGTTAGGACTGCAATCGCGAAGACTTCGACATCTTGAATGCCGTCCGTGTAGTAATTGGTCTGTGTCTTTGGAACCCTTGACGGTCAAGCATGTCTGCGAGGAAGAATGTTGCCTGGTATTTACACACTGAATGACAAATTCATATGCCAGGAGTCTAAAAAATAACTTTAAAACATCGGTACCATATCACCGATTCTTTTTGTTGCCACACCAATCAGTGGGCGGTGGCTAGTCTCGATAACAATTTGATGTCCGTGCACGAAGTGGTGAAATTTTTCACAGCCGAAGGTTATTCCCATCACTTCTTTTTTCGATGTTCGAGTACCTCTCCTCTGAGCTGGCTATCGCACGCGACGCATAAGCGATTGGACGCCAGATTTCACCATGCCGCTGTAAGAGTGCAGATCCCAAACCATTTTTCTTATGCATCTGCAACAATTTTAGTTCCTCTGGCTGGGTTAACGACAGCTAGGATAAGCGCACTGCTAAGCATGTTTCGAATGGTCCTCCACTCACTAGCGTGATTGTCGGTCCACTCGAAGAGAGAGTACTTTTTGATGAGGCTCCGAAGAAGAGTAGTAGGTTCTGCGACATTGGGCAAGTACTTGCTGAAATAACTGGCCAATCTTAGATTTCTGTGGACCGCCGCGCATCGTCTTCTTCTTTAGAAGCGCCGTATATCAGAATGTCATTCACGTATTTATTTATTTATTACCTCAAAGACCCCGAATATGGGGCATTACATGAGGGATGGTCATGACAGACTACAAGATGATGGCCTCAATCTTTTTCTTGAATTTAATGGGGTTGGTAAGGTGTATGGCTTCCGGCGGCAGATCGTTCCAGCCCGAGATGATTTGACAAAAAAAGATCGGAAATGAGATGCAGTTCTTGCAGGGGGAGGGTACACTGTCTTGCTGTGGTTAATGCGGCTGGACAAACGATGCGCTGCTGATATGATCGATGCTCCTAAAGATGAATGGTAAAAGTTATGGAACAAGCATAATCGAGATATTTTTCTTCTTGTTTCAAGACTAGACAAAGAGGCTCTAGGTTTTAGAGAAGACACACTAGTATAATATGAATAATCTCAGTAAATAAAGCGGATAGCGCGATTTTGTATTTTTTCAAGTGTTACCGAGAGGTTCGACTGATGAGGGTCCCATACTGCTGAAGCGAATTCTAATTTATGTCGGACGAAAGTTTGGTAAGCTAATAATTTAATGGAAGGGGTAGCAAAACGAAGATGTCGACGTAGGAGGCCAAGGGTGCGGTTAGCGTCATTAGCGATGTTCGTTATATGTGAAGACCATGTTAGGGCATGAGTTAAAGTAATGCCTAAACACTTACAGGTAAGAACGGAACGCACTTCAGAACCAAAAAGAACATATTTAGAGGGAATGTGGGATTGCCTGCGATGGAAAGAACTCATACATGTTTTAGCAATATTAAGGGACATTAACCAATGCTTTCACCAAGTTTCAATTCGGGTTAAATCTTGTTGAAGAATGTCGGCGTCAGTGCTTGTAGAAATCAGGCGGTAAATTACGCAATCATCTGCAAAAAGCCGGATGCTAGAGGTAGCGTTGGAAAGAAGATCGTTAATGCAAATGAGAAAAAGCAAGGGTCCGAGCACTGTGCCTTGAGGAACACCTGAAGTAACCGGAGAACGAGGGGACGATTATTTGTTAGCGTAGACAAATTGCTCTCTGTTAGTCAAAAAATTTTGAAGCCAATTCATCACTGAATGATTAAGGTTTAGACGCGAGAGTTTTAGTAGTAATCTTTGTGCGGTACTTTATCGAAGGCTTTTTCAAAGTCAAGGAACAGCGCGTCAAGAGGAATATTTAAGTCAAGATGCGAACTAAGGTCATTGATGAAAAGAGCTAGTTGGGAATCACAGGAAAGTCCTTTTAAGAAACCATTTTGGTTATGGTAAAAAAGTTGACTGAGACTAGGAATTTAATGATGTGAGAATGAATAACATGTTCCATCAGTTTTGAACAAATGCTTGTGAGGAAAATAGGGCGATAGTTTTTTACAAGAAAAAGATGAACCTTTTTTTGGTACTGGGAAGATCTTACCTATTCTCCAGTCTTGTGGCAGCACACCTGATGCTACAGACTGTTGAAAAAGGTGGCATAAGATGACACTAACATTGTTCTTAGTATTTTTTAGGACTTTAGAGTTTAAGCCATCAAAACCAGATGAAGAGGACACTTTCAATGATTCGATTAGTTTCATAATTCCACTGGTATCGAACAGAATGTCTGGCATAACAGGGTGATCAAAGACAGGGAAGTAAGGTAATTCGCCTTCAGGTTCTTTAGTAAAAACTGAGATAAAAAAGGAGTTAAGAGTGCTACAGACTTCTTATTCCGGTATGAGAATGTTACCATGTGTAGGGTTAAAAGTTTTCCAAAACTTGTTAGGATTGGTGCGTAGCATAGACGGTAACACTGATTGAAAAAAGGAACGTTTGGTTTGCCTTGCTAAAGATTTGGCTTTATGGCTTGCTCTCGTATCTTGCCAGGTGTCCAATATGTCGCTCAGAATTTTCTGAAATACTTCCGGGGCGGACGCGATTCCGAACTTGAGCCTCAAAAACGGGTAACAGCCGAATTAAGTACCGAACGTGCATATAGTTGCTGCAGCATCCAAAGCTACTTGATGAAAATAAGATTTTGCATCGAGGAGCGAGACGCACTTTACTCCGGCTAGCTCAGCCTCTACGTCCTCGCGCCTTGGCAAACGCGTAGTTTTCGGTCTTTTTTCCGCGCGATAGCGAAGGGGGTCACCCAGCCAATTTCTGGACCTTCTCAAAGATGCCATTTCGCTCCATGCGCTGCAACTCCTGCTTCAAAGGCTCCCTCAGTGCCAAGGGCATCCGTCAAGCGTGCCATCCACCCAAGCGCAGCTTTACGGCTACAAAGGAAAGCTATACAGCTTTCTCAGAAACTTTGTAGTTAAAGAAAAATTCGTTTTGGTCCGGGGTTCGAAGCCAGGACCACCGCTTCACCGGAGCAGTCGCTCTACCAACTGAGCTAACCGGGACGGTATGCTTGTGGTAGTGCGAGAGCGTGTTCATCAAAGTCGAAATGGGAACAGTTGTTTAATATGGTTTGAACAGTCAGTTGCTGAATATGGTTTTGTAAATCCACTTTGGTGGACATTCAGAAGCTCACAGTATTCGATTACAAACATTAACCAAATGTTCAATACACTTTCAGACAGTTTTGCAATACAACCTGCGAGTGCTATGAACACGTAACTTCCAGAGGAGGCTGGCGGCTTTCCAGGTGTCTGGAGTGGAACAATAATTGTTTTTTAAGCATCCGGTATTTATTTTTCCCGATACCCATATCTTGCTAAAAAACCGTCAAACTGCCTCTACCACCCGCCCTCAGAGGTGGGCTAGCATTTCATATTGTGATGACCCCCATAATGCGCAGGTCCACACGGGACGGAGAGGCAAAGAGACACCGTATGGCTCAGTTTAAACAAACAGATATATTCAATAATTATACATGATTAAGATTCAGAGGCTGGGGCGTCCGAGCTTACGTGCCGACGACTTCATGGGGGCGATGGAGTGGCTCCGGAGTTGGGCTCGAGCGGTTGCTGGCAGAAGCTGCACGCCGTCGGGTTTCGGCGCTGAAGGCCCTCTTGGCGAACGATGTCGTCCTGAGCGTGCTTCTTCCGTACTGCTTGTCGATTTTTATATCCTCTTCTCCACACTCCCTATGGTGAGGACGCCCACGCCGGAGGGGAAGGAGGGGGGGGGGGGGGCTAGGGCTTTCACTTGGGCGCACAAACATACCACCGCACTTATGGTCTCGCCCCCTTCACGTGTTGAGTCCGAGAGAAAGAAGGTTGTCTTCGAGGTAGCGCATAGCGTCGGCTGCGGTAAGGCGCGCTCTGGCCCACTGACAGTTCCCGCGGGTCACCGGCCTCCATTCTCCATCCATCAACTGACACTCGCTCCTCAAGGTAAGGCGCGCTGTGGCCCGCTGACAGTTCCCTTGTCCTGGAATGTGCTCGGGAGGGCCGCCCCTGGAACCGCCACGCCAATTGGGGAGGATAAAGCCCGTTTCCCCGCGGCGGCGGCGGCGGGTCCGGTTGGGTCCGGTTGGGCTTAAACCCCTTCGCTCTGGTCGTCACTCAAAGAGCATGGCTGGGTAATTGATGATGCCGCTGTCATTTGGGTCTCCGTCTACGCCGCGCCGTCGAACGCGGAACCTCGTAGCACACACAAGGAATGTCACACTCGCTCACCCTCCAGAAGAATGTTCTCCGAACATTTGAGTCCACGCAGCTCTCCTTGTCTTTCTGAATCGCCTCGCACAGTGCGTCCGACAAAACACTTTTCGCTGCACTCAACACCACTGCACAACACCATATGCCTCCGCTGTCATAACTGGCGTCTCCAGGGGCAGCACTGATCTTTTTTTACAGATAAACATGAAACTCAGCACCCAAGCCTCTCCTTTCTAGTCCAAACTGGACGAAATAAATTTACCACAGTTACAAAGGAGCTCCCACTTCTAGCACGATCACGGCACAGACAAAAATATAGATAACGAAAGGAAGTAGGGCAGGTTCTTCATGCGCTCCGCATGCTCTCCTGTGAAGGTGTTACTTATTGACAGAAAGGTTTAACTACCAACTCCGATAACTTAACACATAAGCACATAGCAATGTTATGAGCTGCGGCATTACACAATTCTAACCAGTTCACAACTCCGCTCTGTTTACGCCATTAGTCCGACTTAGCTTTCCGATTTCGCAGCGGATATCGGCCTTCATGAGTCATACTAAGTAAGTCTGTGCCCCTTTGTCTGCTTTGGGACTCGCGAGGGCTCGTGGCAGGAGCCTCTCCTGGCATTATCTGTGCGGCAACCTCGCGCGCTTCTTCTTCTAGCAATGCATGAAGTAAATCCGGTGGCATTCCGGCCGTCACCTCGGGCGCCTGCCGAACAAATGCAGGAGAGGGCGTTTCTTGCGAACTATCTGCGCGCTCCGCTTCACTTCTGTCCCCATCAAAATCCGCGCTTTCCCTTTCCTCATTTCGTGAATACTGAACCGGTGCCGACTTGAGGCGATTTGCGTGTATCCTTATCAAGCGCCGGTTCACGTCTCGGACTCTGAAGTTTACCGGAGAAAGCTTCTCGACAACCTCGCACGGTCCTCTCCACTTCGTCTGGAACTTACGAGCTAGCCCAATCTGCCTTTGGCAGTTTTCAATGTACACGCTGTCCCCCACATCAAACGGCGCGTCTCTAGCACTGCGATCGTGCACCTCCTTCCTGCGCTTCGCCGCTTTCTTTAAGGCCTCCTTTGCGATGTTCCTCGCCACTTGCAAGCGCGATTCTAGCTCAACCTTATAGTCGTCCAGTGAAGCGTATGGGACACGACGGGGGCCCTCTGGCACTTCACTAGGCTGGTCCGGGTCTCGGCCGTAGAGAAGAAAGAATGGCGATTCGCCCGTGCTCTCGGGTGCTGCGGAATTGTCGGCAAACATTGCATACGGGAGCCACAAGTCCCAGTCCCGCTGGTCGCGCGAAACAAAATGCGACAGGAACCCGGCCACGGTTTGGTTCAGTCGCTCCACCGCGCCGTTGCAAGCCGGATGGTACGGTGTTCTCTGCTTCTTAGCGATCTTAAGCAGCTCGCAAACTCTCCTCATTAGCTGCGACACGAAGTTCGTTCCCCGATTTGTCAAGAGTTGCCTCGGGGGTCCATGTCGGAGCACGATCTGTTCGACAAATGCTCTTGCAACCGTGTCTGCCTTCTGATCTGGGAGTGCTACCGCTTCCGCGTATTTTGAAAGGTGGTCGACAAATACTAAAATGTACTTGTTTCCGGAAGTGGTCGTGGGCAATGGGCCCATTATGTCCATACCTGTCCGCTCGAAGGGAGCCGAAACCTCAGGGAACGGCTGAATTGGAGCTGGTCTTCGTCCCTTGGGTGTTTTTCTTTCGAGACAGGAATGACACTTCGCACAGTAGTCTCTAACATCCTGTCGCATGCCACTCCAAAAGTACAAACGCTCCACACGCCTGCGTGTCTTCGCTACGCCAAAATGACCGGCGCATGGCGCATCGTGAAACGCGCGAAGAACCCTTTCTGTCCACGACCGAGGTATGACGACTCTCTCCCAAGCGGTTTTCTCTGGTCTCCCTTTCCTGGTTGGCCTCGTGCGCCGACACAGGGTGCCGTCTTTGCCAATGAAATAACCTAGCTGTTCGGGGTGAGACGGTGCGCCCTCTAAGCTTTCGATTATTCGCTTCAGGTCAGGATCTTTGCACTGCTCTGTGCGTAATTCGGCGGGGTCGACTACGGGGACAAACTCATCTATAGCTGCCACGGCAGCTGTGCGGCTGAGTGCATCAGCATTCAGATGTGTCGACATTTCCTGACTTGTGCTCAACTTCAAAGCAGTATTCCTGCAGGTGTAGATTCCATCTAGCGAGTCGCGAGCTAGGGTCCCTGACACTCATCACCCATTTCAGAGGATGGCAGTCTGTGACTAGCTTGAATTTGCGGCCGTAAAGGTAGCATCTGAAGTGCTTTACTGCCCAGACAACGGCGAGGCACTCCCTTTCCGTAGCTCCGTACTTTTGCTCTGTGGGGCTCAGCTGTCGGCTAGCAAAAGCAATGGGATGTTCTTTGCCCTCGATAACCTGAGATAGCACGGCACCAACTGCGAACTTTGACGCATCTGTGGCCATAACGAAGGGCAAATTAAATTCCGGTTGGCGCAACAGCGGTGCACTCATTAGCTTCCTTTTCAGGGCCCCAAAAGCATCCTCCGCGTTTTCGTCCCAGCGAAAGGCGACATTTTTGGCTGTTAAGGCGGTGAGCGGCTTAGCGAGCTTGGCGAACTCCTCTATGTGCCTTCGGTAGTAACCGATCAGGCCGAGAAACTGCCGGACCTGGCGGACGCTAGTCGGGGATGGAAAATCCGAGACACACCTTAGTTTCTCAGGGTCCGGTCGCACGCCGTCAGCTGAAACAACGTGCCCGAGGTATTTCACCTCGTTTTTGAGGAATTGGCACTTAGAGGGCTTCAGCTTGAGACCCGCTCCTCTTAGTCGCACCAAAACCTGCTCAATATCGCGCAAATGGTTCTCAAAACTGTCACTGTATATGATAATGTCATCCATATACACGAAGCACAGCCTCCCCAGAAGACCTGCCAGGATAACATCAGCGGTTCTCTGCCAGACAGCAGGGCTGTTGGCCAGACCCATCGGCATTCTTTTCCATTCATAGTGCCCTGAGGGCGTGTTGAATGCCGTTTTCTCGGCATCTGCCGGATCCATTGCTATCTGCCAGAATCCCGCCGCCATGTCCACTACCGTGAAGTACCTGGCAGAGCCCAGCTGAGAAAGCGTCTCCTGTATATTGGGGATGGGGTATGGATCGATGCGAGTTACGGCATTTAGTTTGCGGTAGTCCACTACCAATCGATACGAGCCATCTGGCTTTTCCACCAATAGTGCTGGTGCTCCCCAGGGTGACTTTGAGTGTTCGACAATGCCGCGATCAATCAGGTCCTGCACCTGCCGCTCCATCTCCTCACGTTGGGAGTAAGGAATCCTGTACGCACGCTGGTAAACGGGCGATGAAGTGCCGGTTTCTATCCTGTACTTTATAACGCCACAGCAGCCCAAATCCAGGTTGGACGCGGCGAATACCTCCGAGTAGTCGTTCAGCAAACCAGCCAGAGCCTCCCACTCCCTGGATTTTACGTGAGAAAGATCGAACGACACCTTTGGAGCAGCCGAAGGACTAGCATGCTCTACAGTTGCGAGTACCGTATCGGTGGGCTCATGTTTCTCTATCGCAGAGGTGAAGAAAGCCAATGTTTTGTTCTTGGGAAGGCTCAGTGGCTGCTGGCTACAGTTAACCACCCGTAGGGGCACTCTGTGGGCGTCATTAACTGTCACGAGGCACGCGGCTGCCTTCAGGCCATTGCTGAGAGAGTCGACCGGCTCAAGCACTCCCACGGCGCCGCTCTCTACATCTGAAGGCACAAACGCGTACAAAATGTGCTCCGACCAAGGACGGACGACCGCCTCCTCGACCAGCCTGACGGCAACCCGCGAATATACCTTCTCCAATGATCCCACAGTTTGACGGGTGTCAATATCGGTAATGCGAATCTCAGCCCCTCTCCTGTTCAAAAACGGAACTTTTGAGCCGCCCGCATTAACCTCTTCCTCAGAGAATGAGACTACTACCTTCCCTTTTCTCAAAAAATCCTGCCCTAATATACCTGACACTCCGTTTGGCAGAGACACCGTGTCCGGGCATACGTAGCAGGGGTGCTCCAATGCAATTCCGCCGAGAGAGAAGTGTAACCGGTAGAGTCCACTTATGCCAAGAGGATCCCTCGTTATGCCTACAAATTTGGTTGCCATACCACCAGACGCTTCCAACACCTCGCGGTCCCCCTTCCTTCGAAGCGTGTTAAAACTGCTCTCCTTAAGCAATGTCACCTTTGACCCCGTATCTATCAACAATTCCATGCAATAACCATTTAACTTGCAACGCACAACAGGGCATGCCTCGTCGGCCACACAAACTACCACCACCTCATCATCCAGTGCTCCCTCCCCATGCTCCTCAGGCTGGGGAAGACTAACTAGTTTTTTGTCTCGGTATCTGGAGCCCCGCTGTAGGCTTGCTTAGGGCGTGTCTCGCCTGCTTCTCTTTGTGGCTCCCCACGGCGCACGTTTTGGCAGAACCTGGCGATGTGTCCGCGACCCTGGCAAGCGAAGCATACGATTTCTTCAAAATCTCGCATACCGCGCCTGTAGCTTTGTGGCGGTCTCCGGTTTCCAGCGAATGGGCGCTGTTGAGCGCGCGCTTCAACCTGGCGTTCCACCTGCTGAGATAGCAGCTGTTCTAAGCGATCTAATCGCTCTGTCAAGAGAGCAACCTCAGGGTTGAGCACCGCTCTCTCTATGACGCGTACTCTCGCTGCGGCTGTCGTTAACGCCTCATTTCGTTCCTCATCCAATGCGGCCTCCACGGCTTGGTCGAAATTGCTCGGCTTGCGCGAGAGCACGAACCGGCGCACGAGGTCTTGCAGACCAGCCACGAACAAAGCGGTCATTTCCTCTTTAAGTATATCCTCCGCGTATTTCTTCTTTAGCTGGTCTCCTTCCTCCTCCCTGCTTAACGTATCGCGCGCTAAGCGCTGAAGCCGCGACGCAAACGTTCGCACGTCCTCCCCTACCATCTGTCCGGCGTCACGGAACCTCTGTACCCGCACGTGACGTGGTTCAGTGTCGAAATGCTCAAACGCGAGCTTCTTAAATTCCGCAAATGATTTTGTGGATTTTACTTTTTCGTCTCGCCATGCAAAATCATGAGCAGCTCCTGCCATCTTACACCTCGCCATTCCCAGCATTTGAGCATCGGACCACCCCCCATTTTCCCAATCTCTTCTAGCATGGAAAAGAAATCGCAGATTGGAACCCCTGTCTTATCTCCTGTAAACGTCGGAATGACGCTTCCTAATGCCAGCATGCTTGCTCCGAGCGACGGCTGTGGAGTGGGAGCTCCCTCAGATAAAGACATTTTTTTTTTCAAGCCCTCCGGTGCCTCAAGCCTCTCAAATGGGGGTAAAAGTCCCACAATCAGTCCCGTGATTCCCTTTTGATTACAATTTTGAAGTCATGAATGTCGCAGCATTCAGAGGACATTTGCTTTTGAGACCCCACTTCTGACACCAGTGTGATGACCCCCATAATGCGCAGGTCCACACGGGACGGACAGGCAGAGACACCATATGGCTCAGTTTAAACAAACAGATATATTCAATAATTATACATGATTAAGATTCAGAGGCT
Source organism: Amblyomma americanum (assembly GCF_052857255.1). Lineage (NCBI taxonomy): Eukaryota > Metazoa > Arthropoda > Arachnida > Ixodida > Ixodidae > Amblyomma > Amblyomma americanum. The sequence goes on from NC_135498.1 coordinate 147,834,788, forward strand.
GGGGCGTCCGAGCTTACGTGCCGACGACTTCATGGGGGCGATGGAGTGGCTCCGGAGTTGGGCTCGAGCGGTTGCTGGCAGAAGCTGCACGCCGTCGGGTTTCGGCGCTGAAGGCCCTCTTGGCGAACGATGTCGTCCTGAGCGTGCTTCTTCCGTACTGCTTGTCGATTTTTATATCCTCTTCTCCACACTCCCTAGGGTGAGGACGCCCACGCCGGAGGGGAAGGAGGGGAGGGCTAGGGCTTTCACTTGGGCGCACAAACATACCGCCGCACTTATGGTCTCGCCCCCTTCACGTGTTGAGTCCGAGGGAAAGAAGGTTGTCTTCGAGGTAGCGCATAGCGTCGGCTGTGGTAAGGCGCGCTCTGGCCCGCTGACAGTTCCCGCGGGTCACCGGCCTCCATTCTCCATCCATCAACTGACACTCGCTCCTCAAGGTAAGGCGCGCTCTGGCCCGCTGACAGTTCCCTTGTCCTGGAATGTGCTCGGGAGGGCCGCCCCTGGAACCGCCACGCCAATTGGGGAGGATAAAGCCCGTTTCCCCGCGGCGGCGGCGGCGGGTCCGGTTGGGCTTAAACCCCTTCGTTCTGGTCGTCACTCAAAGAGCATGGCTGTGTAATTGATGATGCCGCTGTCATTTGGGTCTCCGTCTACGCCGCGCCGTCGAACGCGGAACCTCGTAGCACACACAAGGAATGTCACAATATTGTGCTTCGTCAAGGCTGAATGCAGTCTCTTTAGCGGAGGACCGCACTTTATGTACTTCTTGAAGTGTAATTAAGTTGTTATAAGGCTTATTTGTACTGCTATTTGTCGGGAGTCTTCGCTTTTTGGCTGTGTTCTTGTGCTTTAAAAATGACAGTGTGTAGTGTGAGGAACTAAAAATTGTTAATATTCTCCTGGTATGTTTACCAGCTCATCAATATTTGTTTGTGTACCAAGGGGTGTCAGAAAAGGAACTTTCAATAGGGAGAAGCTGCCACAGAGTTTACGAACTTGCTGCCACATTTTTTTCGTTACTGGATTGTACTCTTTAAGGATGATATATAGTCCTGTCCCACTTTCGACACTTCCTCCCTTATAAAAGTTCCGCTTTCAATGAATGTGGCCTATTTGTCATTGGAACTTGGCAATCAATGCATGCACACAAACTTCAATTTGCCGTCAGCGTCATTTCAACTTTACCGGTATGTCTCAGTGTCAAAAATGTCGAACGCTATAGGCACTCGTGAGTGAGGCTGTGCCCACGGTGTTTTGCCGCAAGCACTGGAATCCTTGAGCCATTCGCTGTACCAAAGGCTCAACATATTCCCTCCTATTCATCGCACTGCCACGTGTTTCATCGAAAACATTCACTTTCCAACAACTTCGGAGATGCTTTTCCGCTGGTGCGCGACAATGTCGCTGCTCTCGTGGCGTTTCAGCAGCGCAGTGTTGTAAGAAACAGGCGGCCTTTGCCTTAGTGTTGACGTGGACGGCCCGATGCTAATGCGCACAGTGGTTCTCATCGGTTATGTGCAAAATCGGGCTATTGCAGTCTAGTTGAGTCGGGTCCAGAGGCGCACTAAATTGGTTTGAAAGAACAATAACTGCACTAACTCTGCTCATATCTATTACGGATATTCGCAACCCCACTTTCCCCGATAGCAACACTGCTGATGGCAGCGCCGCTATAGGCACCCTGCACCCGCCAGGCACCGCCACCGTCGACGCTGCGTTCAGCGCCCCTCGCGGCCAGTTCCTCGTCCCTGTCAGGAAGGCTCGCCTCGCGACTTCGAAGGGATCGTGTCTGCCAGCGGCGTGCCGCTTATTGTAGAGGCGGGATTTCGCGCTATTCACGATGCGGAAAAATTCTTTACAGGAGCTAACATCAAGAAAGGCACGAAGCTTTTTGAAGCAGGACACGTACACAACGTGAAAGAGGTGGTGTCGTGCGACGGGAGCGAAGTAGCAGCCCGGTGCATTGCGCAGACGAGCATCACTGCGCCACCGAAAACCATCAAATTAACGGTAAGAAATATTTCTATCTAATGTCTGTTAGCGCTGCGATCTTACTTTATTTTTTTTATGTAGCTATCTTCCAGTAGACAGCTTGTTGCCGCGAGCTGCAGTTGCAAGGCAGGCGTCGCAGGCAAATGCAAACACGCTGCTGCCGTTGCCGTGTATTTGGAGCAGTGTGAAACGCTCTCTAAAACGAGCCAACCGCAAGCCTGGGGTGTTCCTACATTTAAGAAGGTTTACCCTAAACTTTCGAAGACGGCCAAGCGGCATAACATTGAATGTAACTAGAAAACTGCAGTTTTTGAGCGAGCGGCGCAAACCTGACTTGATAACATTCTCGTTTGCAGCACCTTCGGTTTTCGATATGAAATTCCCTGTTGAAACTATCCCTTGAAATGATGTACCCGCTGTGTGATCTGGCACTCATATTTTTTTTTTCATTTTTTCAGCAACTGCTAGGTCGTTATCGCTGCAACACGTGCGTCAATATTTTGGGGATATCAAATGTCCAATAAACGAGCTTTTACAAGCAGAAGAGGATGAAAGCTGTGGTGAAGCGCCTGTGCGCACTGGAACTCCTGCCGGCAACGTAAAATTTTTTGACTGGGATTGTTCAGAAAAGGAGTACCCCAGCTACTTCATGCAGGATTCTTGCGGAAAGCTTGTGCTAAAAAAGCGGAATTTCACTGCAAGGTTTGTTTAATTTCTACACAGTTAGGACAAGTGCCCTGATTCTTCGACATTAGGATATGTGATTACTGTACTAAATTATCACCCAGTCTTTCAGATGTGGAGGCAAAGATTTATGAGGAACATGTTGCTGTTGCCCCTGAAAACGTGCCTTCACTGTCCAAAAAGACGCTGGACGACAAGGCGCAGTGGAAGCGAGCTAGGATTCCGCGCATAACTTTAACAAAGGTAAGCGATTCTTTGCTGCGCAAAATTTGGGCTTCCTCAGGTGTGAGCTCGGACGAGTTGCGAAGTCAATGACCGGAAATCGCAGGTGCAAGAAGAGGGAAGGGTTCCCAGAGATCCATTCGCATTCCTCGGCGTCTGTTGAATGTGCCATGAGTTAAAAACCTGTCTAGGAGGTAATGCAAGAGTCACGCAAACGCCTTCCGCACGGGTTTGACCATTGTTAGACCAGAAACCGCGCGCGCGTGTTGGCCGTCGCGAAGGGTGGGCCCCGCAGTGGCACAGTCCTTGGAATGGCAGCTGCGGAGCCGAACGAGCTCCGCCGAGGGCCTTAAATTCCAAGTAAAACCCGCCGGCCACCAATGGTGGAAAAAAAAAACCACCAAAAAAAAGGGGATTCGGAGGACTCACTACGAAATAAAAGAACTTTCGCATACCTGAGTAAAAGGTTGGAAATAGCAGTTCGCTGTGAGCAAACAAAATTGTGATAATGTGAGTAAACTTGCCCTTGGCGCAGAAATATCGTTTTGGCTGCAAAATATTTATTCTAAGCTCTAATTTTCTTTTGCTGTTTCAAGCCAGACAATTGGAACGAATTATTCCTCTTTACCGAGCGTATCATACAACTCCGTGTAAAAACGTCTACATTTAATGAACCCTGCAAAATTTATGAAGTGCGCTATTTGCTTTCTTTTCAGGCCTACAGAGTACTTTGCTGTCGGCCAGAAAATATTGACAGAAGAGCGAGGTCCCTCATTTTCGAGCAAGACTTCGGAGGGCCAACCGTGCGATACGGCATCGCGATGGAGCCCAAAGCCCGCCGAGCATTTGAGAATGAACACGGCGTTGAAGTTTCATTATTCGGCCTGGTTGTTTCACGCAAGGAGTCGTGGTTAGCGTGCTCTCCGGACGGAATCTTTCTGTAAGTATATAATAATTTTTGTACAAGATATCACCTTTTTGCTATTTTGCCAGAACATCAATAACTTCCATTGCTGCATTTGATTATTCTGTTCTGAAATGCAGGACGCACGAGAACGAGGCTGTGCTTTTGGAGATAAAGTGCCCCTTCAGTCGCAGAGGTCAGACGCTGACAACAGATCCACTTTTGCCATATTTGCAAAAGAACGATGCTCTGGAGCTGCGAAAAAAGCACACTTACTACGCTCAAATACAGATCTCCCTGTACACCCTGGAGCTTCAACAGTGCTGGTTTTACGTCTACACGGAAGCTGATTCCCTGACGATTAAAATTTCCCGGGATGAAGAATACCTCGCCGAAGCGATTCCGGTGCTCCGGGAGTTTTACTTCGCAAAGTACCTGACATGCTTGAAAGAATACTACAACACGTAATGGTGCAGTAATCCTTTCATGAAATATACTGTTTTTTTATGATTTGTTTATTTACCAAAGAGTCAAAAACAGAGCTGTGCAATATGTACATACCGAGAAGTGTAATAAACAGAGTGTCTTATGAGATATTGCATTCGTTCCTTGCAAAAATTCCTGGCTTTAGGTTTGTTATCACAGCAGCCACATGAACAATATCATCGACATACCCAGTCAGTTCATGAGGAATTCTTTGGGAAAGTATATTGAACGTTTTCAGCCTTTGGATAACTCTTTCCACATGAATGCGGACAGACGCTGTCTCATACGTCGCATCGACTTCTGACTCCGTAAACTGGGCACTCGTCGCAAATGGTGGCATCACAAGTGTCGACTGTTGCACCCCAACGTCAGTGCGAATTCCCGGAAAGCCTTTGTCCGCTAGAATGACATCGCCAGGCTCTAGAAGGGATAACAGCTTGCCGTCCACTGTGATGGTCGCGTCCGAAGTCCTTCCGCCGTACCCTTCTGATACGAAAGTTATTGCACCATTCGGTGCGATGCAGATTAAATACTTCAGGGTGTACCTGCCCTTGTAGTGGGAAAACCACAGGTTGCGTGTCTCCACATCTGGCGGCATTTCGGTTTCTATTTCAGTACAATCTATAATAGCCCTGCATGTATCGTAGTGCCTTTTGAAGCTCGGCGGCATTGTGCGCTGCACTGCTAGTCGTGACGGCCAGTAGATCCAGTCTTTCGTTGCTACTTTTATGTTCACAAGAACAGACTTGAATACCCTGGACGCCGTTGTGCTGTGCACGCAAAACAGTGAAGCGAGAAACGAAAACGGCAAGCCATGTTTCAGCTTCATCAAAAACAAAAGAAGCTTGTCCTCAACGGAAAGCTCCCTTAACCTTTGCGTTCCTGGCGGAAGAACACTTAGGAGCAACGAAAAAAGCTGAAATGACACCGCAGTGAAGGATTGCAGCGCAGCCTCATTACCATGGAGTGCCCTAAAACCTCCAAAGTACGGCTGTTTCCGCACAGGGCCCACGTTTTTGTCGCACAATTGAGCTGATTCACATGAGGTTCCGCGTTCAGCGGTGGTGGAAGTCCTGTGGTGCACACAGCAACTTGCGTTGCAATTGATGTTGTCGAGATGAACGTAAATTCCCCGGAAAGGCATTCGGGCTCCATGTCGGTCATCGTGCATGCCTGCAATGCACGAAATACAAAAAAAAGTAGCAGGTCAGCGGCTGCTGTTAACATTTTCCGGATTGCTTGCATACTGATCCTTTTCAAGATTCCGTGAGTCAACTTCCCTGCGTAGCAAAAACTCTACCATGAAGACGCTGCCTATCCTAGGAATAGAAGTTGGGTGCAGCGCTAAGACATCTGTCCAAGCCGTACGGTGTGTATGCATTGACATGAATTGCCTTGGCGCACCCTTCCTTCGCGATTGCAGCGCGGGGAGAGTGAGTTGTACCTGCTAAGGAATGGCTTGGTAGAGCTGCAGTTAACTACCTTTATCGCGAAAGCAACAAATTGCAAAAATGTGCAGGAATTATGTGTGTCTACAGCACTGCACCCTATTTTCTGTCCCCGGAACCGGCTTGGCTGCCATGGTGAAGTGGTTTTCGCTGCGCAAATAAGCTACCTCTCACAGTTTTGCAAACGCTCAATGCTGCTTTGAAGGAAAACCTACGTACATCGGCAAACTTCTTTTGTGACGCAGTTTCGTCACCGCCACTCGGTGGAGAGTTGGCGTCAGGTGAAACTGCATTCAGTGGGCGAGGATCATCGTCGATCTGCTGATCATGCTTTCTGCTCTCTCTTTCCTTTCGCCTGCAAATATTATGCAACAAAACTAAGCGGAAGTGCAAAAAGAAAAGAAATCAAGGTCAGTCGTCAAACGAACAGACGTTTCGCTCACCGCCGCCAGCACAATGTATTAAAACAACTAAGCTGTCGACCAGGCGGAGCAAAAAAAAAAAGTATTGTGACACGCCGCTCTGAACGGGGAATAAATACAGCAGCGTAGTACATTTAAAATGGTCTAAGAGATGTGCAGCAAGACGACAGGAATGGAGACGTTCGAGATTGTGGCGAACACATATGATAGTTTTACAAGCGCACCTGCATGCACCCATGTGCCTGCTGTCGTTTTTCAGGCAAATTACGCGTTCTTGGAGAAAATATCTAGCCCCGAAAACACAACAACAAGTACACATTAATGAACCCGAAGTTGATACATTTGTCAGCATACCTGTCATGACGCCCGGACGAACCACTTGTGCTTGCTTTTTTGTACGCTGATGGAAAGATGCTTGGGTCGTAGGATGGGTGCCCTTCTTCATTCGATTTAGCATTGCTTACAAAATGCATGCTGCATATTTTTGATTTCCTCGAAGGCATCCAATCCGTACCATCTTCGCTGCATAGTTCAAAATAACAACAAATATACATGATACTCCGCTACACGTTAGCAAGGAACGATGCTGCGGCGCTTTTTATCTATCGTCATATAAGTTCACGAAAGTGCATCAAGACAGTGCCAAAAAACTTGATTTTTCCTGCACTGTAAAACTGCAACGAGTCCCTATGTCTACAGCATGGTATGAGAACAAGAAAAGGAGCTCAAAATTACTTTTGGCGACGAATAAGCCGAATCCAGCGCTCACGCCGTTCCGTCTCCCAGTGTCGCGTCGGGAATCCATAAAACCTTGTCCCAGGCGAATTCAGGTACGTATTACTGCATCCTACTACACAGCAATGTGTCCTGCTGTTGTTATTAGCCATTTTGTGCTCGGAAAGGAGGCGCACAACTGCTTCGCGACGGCGCGCGCAACACAGCGCGAGCTGTCAGACTGCCCCCGCCTTCCTGACAGGGACGCGCGCGCCGCCGCCAGTGGCGCGCGCGTCGCGCGGGAGTTAGATGCGCAGGGTGCCTATAAGCATAGTGGCAGGCAGCCTTTTCGAAGTGAAGAACGACAGATTGGGCGAGTTGGTTTTGCATAGTCACTCATAAAACAGCGGTGTGTGGCGGCGAACACGCCACGAACTCCAGAGACTGCACGGCGAAATTCCGCACGAACGCGCAGCAACAACCCAGCAATCCGGAGAAAAAGAGGAGGAAAAAGAAGAAAAAAAAACAATAAGAAGAAGGGAGGAAGCGGGAATCTCCCGCCCCCTCCACCTAGCAGGGAGTCGACTTCTGATCAACCCAAGCAAAAGAGGACCTGGGCCAGCATAGTCCAGAACGGGAAGCGGCAGGTGAGTGGGACCGCCTCTCCTCCTCCTCCTCCCAAACCTTCCTCTCCACCCACAGCCAACCCAGTAGAAACCGAGTTACGAAACCAGATAGCAGCCCTAAAAGCGCAGATCGCGGTGCTAACGAGCAAACTAGAAAGTGCGCTAGCTAAACCCCAGCCACCTCAGCAAGAGGAGGCGATGGAAAGCGACACAGAACCTAGTCTTGAAAATAAACTAGACGCTATGATGAGAAGGGTCCAGGAATCCATTCCCACCATAGTCTCACAACAGATAGCGAAAGCGATGACGGTTCGCAAATACGCTAACACGAGGAGACTCCAGAATCCCCGAGCCTACAGGATGCGTAGGGTGCTGAGCGAGGACGAGGAGGAAGACCACCAGGAGCAATTTCCCCTCCCGAATAACAACAATCTCCAGATACAACATGGCGAGACAAACTAAAGAGAGTCCCATAACATTAACGCAGTGGAATAGTCGAGGCTTGAAATCGAGGACTAAGAGAGCGGATCTTAGGATGAACCTGTCTACGTACGAGCATACTCCGGCAGTAGTGGCCGTACAGGAACCTGGCGGGAACGTGAGCCTCACAAACTACAAAACGTTCCAACTCGACCCCCTAACGTGTATCTTTGTACACAAAAATTTCACTGCAAATTTGGTAGATCTGGAATTACAAACCAGCTTTTCGCACGTGATGGTGACTCTTCTGACACTGAAAAAGGAGGATTCGCCGCTACACATCCTGAACGTGTACTGCCCACCTAAAGCAAAAAACGTAACCTTCTCCACACTCCTGAGCCGAGCTATCAGGGAAGCAGGACGAGACCCGCTACTAGTAATGGGAGATTTCAACGCGCAGAGTCCCTCATGGGGCTATCATCGAGAAGACATACGAGGACGGAAGCTAGCGGAGGCGGCGTCCGCGTTAGGTCTAACCCTACACACTGACACGGCGTGCCCCACGCGGATAGGGAACTCGGTGCAGAGGGACACGTGTCCCGACTTAATCTTCACGAAAAACGCGAGGCGAGTGGAGTGGACGAATACGGAGGAAACTCTCGGTAGTGACCACTGCCTGATCACCATAACGATCCGTACGAAACCCCTTACCAGGCCTACGGGGCACACTATGCTGCCGGACTGGACGAAATTTAGAAAGGAATACGAGGTAAGCTCCATCCAGGAGCAGGGTTATCAAGCCTGGACAAAACAGCTGCTGATCAACCTGCGTTCGACGGAGACGCAGGTAAAGCTCTCAGAGGCGGTGACGGACGTGGACACCCACCTCCTCCACCTCTGGGCAGCCAGACACAGCATGGTCAAAAGATGGCGTAGACAGAAGCATAACCGAAAGCTAAGAGCTCGGATCGCGGCAATCACTAAAGAAGCGGCGGAGTACGCGGCGCAACTCGCGGACGCGAACTGGGTAGATAGGTGCAACGCGGCCGCTAGGCAGATGTCTAGCAAAAACACGTGGCGCCTCTTCCGGGCGCTCATAGATCCCAACCAGACGCGCACCGAGACGCAGAAGCACCTGCAGAGAGCGGTACATGCATTTCAAGTAAATACAGCCCAGCTCGCACTGAAGCTTCGGGACCAGTACCTGAGCACGACCCAAGATCCAAGGGGAGAAGCTTACAGATACAGTGGAGCCCAAAATGCTGAGCTGGACGAACCTTTCAAAATATACGAACTCAAGGCCGCTCTAGCGAGGATGAAACGCGGGACCGCGCCAGGAAGGGACGGGATCTCGGTAAAACTCCTAGCCAATCTGCCGGACCGCGCATACGAATCCCTCCTAAATCACTTTAATTCGGTTTGGGTGGGCGAAGCTCCACTTCCCACGGAGTGGAAGACGGCGCTGATAACTTTCATCCCCAAGGCGGGCAAGGCCATAGATACGGATAACCTAAGACCTACTTCTCTCACCTCGTGCGTGGGCAAACTGATGGAAGCTATGGTCAGAGATAGACTATCTGAGTACCTAGAAAACAAGCGAGTCTTCGCCGACTCGATGTACGGCTTCAGGCCAAATAAATCGGCTCAGGACATCCTGCTGCAGCTCAGCAGGGAGGTACTAAACCCGATCGAACATCCGAACGGGGATAAGATAGTGCTGGCCCTAGATCTGAAGGGAGCCTTCGATAATGTGACACACGAGGCAATCCTCACACACCTATCAGAGACGGGATGCGGCAGGAACGCTTTCGAGTACATAAAACGCTTCCTCACGGACAGACAGGCCTACGTGAGGATCCAGAACGCGGAACACGGCCCCTTTCTATTAGGCACGAGAGGGACGCCACAGGGAGCGGTGCTATCCCCCTTGCTTTTCAACTTGGCAATGAAGAACCTGCCGGTCCACCTGGAGAAAGTCCCGGGTGTGCAGCACGCGCTGTACGCGGACGACATCTCCATTTGGGCCACGCAGGGCTCTCTCGGTGAAATGGAGGCCAGCCTGCAGGAGGCGGCCACAGCGGTGAACGAGTACGCGAAAAGATGTGGCCTTCATTGCTCCCCTCAAAAATCCGAATTCGTGCACATTCGCCCCAACAAAAAATGCACAAACAAGATAGAATTGAGACTTGGATCGGAACCGATACCCGAAAGAAAAGAAATTAGAGTCCTAGGTCTTTTCATCCACCAACGTCGGCTGGCGACGACCACGCTCGACAAACTAAAAAAGGTGGGAGATCAGGTGGGCCGAATGGTCCGCACAGTCTCGAACAAGAAAGGGGGATTGCGAAGCAAAGACGCCTTGCGGCTGGCCAATGCCTTTGTAACGAGCAGAATCCTGTACTCGACCCCCTATCTCCGCCTCAACAAACACGACCAGAACATCATCGAGGTGATAATATGCAAAATGGCGAAGAAGGCCCTCGACCTCCCGATAACCACGTCTAACCTGAGACTCCAAGGTCTGGGTATGACGAACTCCTTCGATGAACTTAGAGAAGCCCACCTCACAGGTCAATACACGCGATTATCGCAGACGCCGTCAGGACGCCGCCTTTTAGCCCGTCTGCACATAAAACACACGACTCTAACCGAGGAGAGAGTAAGACTCTCTCAGGAGTGGCGTTACGCCCTGCACGTAAGACCACTCCCAATTAAGATGTCCAGGGACGACCACGAGGGTAGACGCAGGGCCAGGGCAGAGGCCTTAGCTCACCACTACGGAAGGAAACCCGGGGTATACTACGTGGACGCATCCGGCCCGCACCAAGGCGGGTGGTACACGGCGGCAGTGATCCATGAGGCCAACACGGTGAACGGGCTCACCTTCAAAGCCCGAAGCGTCACTCAAGCAGAGGAAGTCGCCATCGCATTAGCAGCAACACACTCCGATTCCAAGACAATCATAACCGACTCGCGAGGGGCGTGTCGGAACGTCCAACAGGGCTGGGTCCCGTACCTGGCCTACCGGCTACTGCAAAACAGCTCGTACGTAGGGGGTCCATCCCACCGCTTCATAGTCTGGGCTCCGGCCCACTCGGGGCTAGGAGGAAACGAGGCAGCAGATGCCGCCGCCCGCGCGCTCTCTAACCGGGCAACCTCGTCCCCCGCCTCCTCTGAAGAAGTAGCGGAAGCCACGCCGACCTACACTTACAAGGAAATAACGCAATTATACAAAGATATACATAAACTGTACCCCCACCCGTGTAAAGAATTAACGAGAGCGGAGGAACGCCTGTTCCTCCGCCTTGTCACGAACACCATGATGTGCCCGGCCTCGCTAAAGCACTTTGACCCTGCCGTCTCCGGGGAGTGCCCGCACTGTGGGGAGAGGTCCTCGAACCTCTACCACATGGTGTGGGCGTGCCCCTCCAACCCTGCTTTTACTCCAAACCCAAACCCCACCCGGGAGGACTGGGAGGCGACCCTACTCGCCTGTTGCGACCTGAAAGCCCAAAAGGCGATGGTCGAACGAGCTATGGCGGCAGCGGAAGCCACTGGGGTCCCGTACTAGGGACTCCATCTAGTGATTGTGAGGGGAAGGGCACTAAGCCTGACTCCTGAGCACCCTCCATGTAACTCCCTCTTTTCAGAGGAAATAAACGTTTTTACCACCACCACTCATAAAACAGTGCTACGACACAGGGCGGAGAATTGTTGTTGTTAGCCTTTCACACGATGGCACATACCCATACTGGGGGATCGGCCAAGAATCGGGAGGCAGAGGTTTCTATTCACCTGTACTCAGTAAAGGCAAAAAAGAAAAGGACACACACTGCGCAGTGTGTGTCATTTTCTTCTCCGTCCTGTGTCCGTGGCGCTGTTTTATGAGTGAGTATGTAATGCGTTTTCGAAACACTTTTAAATAGTATGAAAACCAGCGTTTACTTCCGCAAAACGCGGGCACTGATCCCACAAGAAGAAAGAAAGCACGGCTGAAGTTTCTTCCAAAAATAATTACTGCAGTCTCCATTGGGCTCGGCCCTATTCTAGCACCAGACACAATGCTTGAGCACAGCACCTAGCCAGTCCGGCCTCACTCTCACAACTTGAACTACAAAGTAGTGATAAACCTCCTGTATGGCACTCAGTATGAATCCCATGATATGCGGATATTTTTTTACTCGTTCGTGAATGCAAAGCGGTCCATTTTAATTCCTGCAGTTATCAGACAGGACGAAACAGAACTGGCGAACAAAGTACCTTACTTTTTAATGTTCACCCGCAGCAGCTAGCGCGTAGTAGTCACCGTGAGGCTTCGCATCCATGTCGTGCTGCATACCCGAAGGACGAGGCGCAAGCATGCCCACATTTGAATTCTGATCAGCACTGCCAGCTTGCTCGCTCTTGCAGCACCCGCTGCCTGCCGTTGCAGGATAACGGTCAAAAACGGACACCAGTGGTAAGGCAAAGAAGAAAACGCTCCCACGCGCGGACGAAAAGGAAGAAGTGAGCCGAAGAATAACAATGGCCGAGATGCAGCAGGAACTGAGCGCGGTGCTCCGCGAGAGGAGCCTGCTGTCGGGCGTATTGGACAAGGTTGAGGCCGTCACCAGGATCAAGAGGGAAGTGCTCGTCTACGGTGAGTGGGCCACGAGTAGGGCTCCACACGCGGCGCGGGCACACAGGTGGGCGTGCGAACCGCCGCTCACGATGTGGATGGCGTTCAAGGGACGACCTTATTGCTCAGGCAGTCATCGCTTACCCACTTGCCAGTAGCCGCTAAGACTAAAAATGGAGTGAAAGAATGGGAGGGGGGTGAGGGAAGGGACCGGCTGGCTCGCTTGATTTTATCTTTTGTCGTTTCTTTAAGATGAGGGCAGATAGCGGAGCCCTTCGCTACTTGAAAAGAAAGTTTAGGTGGGACCTGTTTTTTGAAGAGCTATGCCTTGCATGAAAGGGGGGGGGGATGAAAGGGGGTTGTACTGAATACACTGCAAATGCGCAGTGCAATACAAAGTGATGCGTGTGAACTGGAACGCCCTCTGGATTGTAAATAATTGTTAATTCCAATATGGGTATTCCTGGTGGCGTTGTTGGAATAATGGGAATTATCGCCGTCTCCGGGCCGTCCGATCTACCAGCAGCTGGCACAGGACAGGGTTAACTGAAAGGTTATGAATTAAACCTTTTTCCTGCAGTGCACATATTTAGGATGATGATATAAAAAGTGAGATAAAAAATTTTGAGCGTATAAGTTCTCGTGGTTAGCTTTTCGCTTAGGTGACAAGGATCGGTTCAGCAACGATCTACTGCTTTGTCACGGAGGAATTGTGGGTGGCCGTCCTCAAAGCGGGCGGAGCTTCACTGCAGACGAGTTGTGTCGGACTGTATTCGACAGTTCATTACTGACCACACGGTTCACGATTATTGATCTCCACCAGACAGCCAGTTTATGGGCAAGCAGACCGCCGGATTTTAATGCATGGGTCCTATGCATGAGGGGTTCCGTAACTTATATGATTGATGAGCTCTGCTAAGAGCTACGTAGGCGGGAAGTGCGCCATATGTAGCTATTTGGACCAGTAGGAGAGTACGCTCTCCGGAACAGGGGGATGAAGGATGGGGATTGCTAGGCAGCTGTCGCTGTCACCTGCATGGTCAATGGTGCATTGTATTCTGTACCGGCAACGTCATCTTTCCATATAATTTCGGGGCCCTTTGTTCATATAGGCCAAGAGGGACATTCAATGCGACGCGCTGCGGATTACTGTCAAGCGTGCATGAGCTCAGCTCATCGTTAGGGTTATGCGTTTTCGGACAAATCAGGAGCAGCGCGTGAACCCCGAGGTGGTAAACAAGCTACAGGAAATAACACTATATAACGAATGCGGACTTTTATATTCAGGTGTCATACTTTCTGTTAAAGGGATACTAAAGTGGAACACCGCGTCAAGCTACATTAATAGGATCGCGTCGCGTGATAGAAGATATGCCCTTCTCATGAGAACAGCGCAATTATAAGCCAAAAAATTGGTAAAAGTGCATAAAACTAAGTAGGCGTGTCGCCTCGACTTACGGATTCTTGCAAATGCGTCTGGCAACAATGGGTTCATCGCTTTCTAGAACAGTGCTTTTTCGACAGCAATGGGTGAATAACGTCGAGAAAGCGACTGCGTCTTATTGGCAGTGCGCTTGTACAAACCTTGTTCAACTCGTGGTTGGTACGCAGAGGAACGAGGACGACCTAAGATACTGCCTCTCGGCGAAAACAGACATGTGGCCTGCATCCTACAGGAATATTTATCCGCCTCAGCGAATTATGGTCCGCGAAACAGGTGTACATATTTTTTTCTAAAAACATCTAACAGCCTGAACAAGCGGGCTCAGAGTGACAGGTTACGATAAAATATAACTGTCGCTACATCAACTAAGAAATAGCTGCATTTCATCACCAGTCCATGTTTATGGGCAGCACCGATTCATATCAAGCAAGGGCATTTTCCCCTCATTGTCTAGCCGATGATACACACAGGGCTAAAACCAAGATCAGCATGACGGCAAAAAAGAGAAACCAAGAATAAGACCCGTAAAAGTGACCACGATGGCGACGAATAAGCAGAAAAGACTAAACGTCTGTCCAGTGCAAGCAGCGCGCGGCGAAATTTCAGAAGAACCGAAAACTGAGCGAGTTTCTGCATCATTGAAGAACTAAAAACAGCGCCCTTGCTTAGTTATCGCTAAGCTCATTCAAAATTAGTTAAATGTGAAATAGCCGCAGCTTGTTTGGGGTCAGCACATTCAAAATCCTGTGTGCATGGAATGAAAAATGGTTTTCGTCAACAGGTTCAGAGATAAAAAAACGGCAGCGCTTCTGTAAGTGGTAATCTTGCTTGCATGCAAAAAAAAAAAATCCTGGAGAAACTAGTCTTCACGAATTGCCATCGATCAGAGTCGTCTGGTGGGAAGAGACATGAGGTTATCAATTACGTTCATCAGTTGCCCAACAGATTAAAGAAAATGGGCACAAGATATGGCATTCAAGTGTTGTTCTCAGCCCCGAGTAAACTTGGAAAAATACGTGCCATAGTCGATAGGAGAGCAAAGGCTAAAAAACAGAAAGCAGCCGGTAGTAGAGCCTGCAATATAAATCACCTGATTAAGTTCGTGGCAGGTGCTGAAAGGGTAGTGCATGACATTGAAGTTTCTTGCGGTAAGAGATAAATAAGGCAGACCGGAAATTGTGTAAACACCCGTCTACGCCAGCCTAATAGGTCGTTAAAGGTCCCCTGTCGTCTAACATTGTCTTACATTACAGAGATTGACAGTTTAATAATATCCCTGATTCCCCCGATAAGAAATTGCGGAAACCTCTTTTCAAAGAAGCCAAAATTTTATTTGCAGGCATAGGGACAAAAAAATTCGTTGGAGGCCCTTAGATATCTCAAGTGCGGGAAGGCGAAAGCCGTTTGCGACTCATTGCATTGATTGCACTAGCCGACCCTAAATAGCATTACCGGGGTAGCACTACCCTAGGGTAATGACTAGGGTAGACGACAGTAGGTATATAAATCTTAACTAAACCCTGTACTAGCATCAGAGCTGTGTCGTAGAGATTAAGGTAGATCGGCATACGCGTGGGAGGTAGCAGGTGGGTTGGAAATCTGTGCAGTGCCACATGCGATGCCCTCCAGGTTGGCATTGCACCCTACCGAAAGATTGTGACGGTAACTTGTCACTGGCTCCCTCGACGGGTTGCGGGTTGGTGCGCCCCTCCTCTTTCTGAAGCAACCATTCTTCAGCGGTTTTTCTCCTAACCTT
Organism: Amblyomma americanum; assembly: GCF_052857255.1. Taxonomy (NCBI): domain Eukaryota; kingdom Metazoa; phylum Arthropoda; class Arachnida; order Ixodida; family Ixodidae; genus Amblyomma; species Amblyomma americanum. The sequence continues at coordinate 147,850,524 of NC_135498.1, forward strand.
TTTAGTTCTCGAGTTAAGACTTCCGGCACGTGCAAAGGTCCCAAGTTTACAGGTCAGGTTGTGATCACGTGATCTATGATGTAACGGACGGACACCGCGAGGTCACGTGACCTGACGGACGGTCACCGCAAGTATGAGCCATTAAAGATTTTCGCCTTAAAAAGAAGAGAAATATGTTAGGCCTATTACATCCATGTGAATGGCGACACATACGCAAGCACAGCTTCAGAGCTCTTTCATGATTGTGAGAATGACTACCTTGATTCTCATGATCAGAAGTGTTTGGGGAGGCACATGCGTCCTGTTGTGTTAGAGAGTGTATTAATACCAGTTTTTTTTTTCAATAAACCTTCAGTTGTTAGCGAGCGCTTGTCCTTCTTTCTTGTTTGTCGTCGCGGCGCTCTCTTTTTGTTCTTCGGCGAAATTTATTCCGGTTTGCATGGCGTGCGTTTTTGTAAGTCTTTATATGATCGCAAATAATGTAAGGTTATCATCGAAACGACGAGCAGATCACAAAATGCACTAGGATCGGGTGTGCACAAAACAGCATTCACAACTTCGGGATTGGTCAAAATTGCTTTCGCACATTGGATACGGATATTGGGTGAGATGCCGGCTTATGCGAACGGACGGGCGCCGGCAAGTTGCAAATTTTTTTGCGTGACACATATTTTATTTCCCTCTTTTTACTCCTGTCGGGGAATCACGCTTGACGATGATGAAAACACTGCAGAAGAGTGCGTCCCTGCTTAACCTTGGCGCGAAAATAGGCCTACGCCAAATCGCTCCGCTCACTTGCTGTGCGTTGTTTTGTCGAGCACAGCAACCTGGTGACGCCCACATGAGCGCGGGACAGTGATTCACCATTACCAAGACCCATACTGCCAGTGGATCACGCCTCGACACAGAAAAACATCGAACATAACAGCGCTAACGCATCCCAGGAAATGCTAGCCAGTGTTGTGACTTTGAGGTGGTCCCGTAACGCTCGCCACCCGTTTTGTGACAGAGCGTCGCCAGCTCTCAGTCGGTAGCGAAGACTCCGAGTCAGGCGTCGATGAGAACAACGAAAGGGGTTTTATACATTATGTACAGAGCATTATACAGGAAGAGATCGGCACAGGGGCCGAGAGCTAGCAGCAAACGCGACTGTTCTCGCACGGTGACGTCCGGCGAGGCTCCAACGCGTCACACATCACGCTCCGCTCGGGAGCGGCACACTCAGCACGAGCTCGGAAGATCGGAGTCCGGAGTCCCTTCCAGGCGGCAGCGTTGGGGCTTATATAGCCCCGAGAAACGGTCGTCACACAAACGGACCAATAAAAATCCAGCACTTGACAGCCGTCCGAGAGGTCCAACCAGCGACCGCGCTGGACACCCGCTTCAAGTTTGCCGCGCGCGGTGACTCCCAGGGGGAAAGGGAACCGGCGCCTGGCTGTCTAGCAATGCTGCAACACGTTTGGACATGTTGCTCGCCGATGCTTCTCCATATCCCACCGCTGTCTAGCGGCGCAGCATCATAGCTTGTCCAGGGAGTGTTAGGGCGCTGTTGCCTTGCGGCGCAGCACCGGGCTAGTCCAAGGGGCCTGTCCAAGGGCGTTGACAGGAGAATTTGTGAAATTTGTAAATGTGGAATCCGGGCTGGTTGTCCGGGCACAACAGCATCCCCGCCCTCAGATAAGGCGCCGGGAAGACGAGCTGCCTCCACGTGGCTCGGATGCCAGGCGCGCACGTTCGTCAGGCTCTTCCAAGTTCACGTCGTGTCCGGACGCCAGGCAGCTTCACGTGCCCAGGTCCCACTCGCCGGGCCAGGATCGCTGCTCACAGCGTTGTCGCCAAGGCACCTCGACCAGCTTAGCTCGGGTCGTTCTGATGCCCTTGCTTCTCGCCACAGGTCATGGTTGGCCGATCGGCAGCTTGCAAAAACCGACCGGCAAAAGGCAACACCCAACACGAGCAAGTGCCCTCTGTCTCCCGTCAAACACCAGACAAGGTCATAATCCATATCAACTTAACTAAATTGCTGTCCCCTTTTTGCTCCCGCTGCAACAAGAGGCAGGTTGACGATCGGGTACACAAGGTTCAAACAACAATTTTGCAAATTAACAACACGCCAAAATATAAGGAACCATCATAATCATCAATACTAATGAAAATAGAATGATCCCCTTGAAATCACTTGGACCAAAAACACACTACTGAGGAAGCAAATGAGGTCATTCAATTTTGCCCCAAGCTACTTCCTGTTCGCAATTAGCACAGCTGACTATGCGTTCTTCCTTTCTGTTCTGCGTAGCAGCAGATACTACGACAGCGGATGTAATGCGCCAAACTTGCACCACTAAATAGTGCCGAGGCAGGAGCATACTGGAATGCTTAATACAGTGGAAAGGGTAGCTTCTCTAGGAGCTTACGCCAGCTACCTAAGCTACAATGCCCAACAGAGGCTTCGCCCACGTTTCAATGTCTGCGGATAGCAGCACCTAACAAATACAGCAAGTAAGCTCCCTTGAAAAATGCATAACAAAGCTCACATAAATAACCCAAAGTATACACGAGGCTTCCCTGAGAGACACTACGCCACAATTGCCCACGAGTTACTTCGCTATACTTCCGCGCGACAGCGGACAATCTCACAATGAGCAGCGCAACTAAACTTATGCACAAGTACATGCTTGAACACGGCCTGTATCGAACCTCAAGATAAGTGATGCCATGAAAGAGCAAAACATAACGTAAGCGCGCTGGTGAGATTACAGCTCTGAACGAACTGATTTCGGCTACAGTTCTCGTTTGCACTATGAACTGTGCAACACTTTGGTTACAAGAGCAGACGCTTTTAGGCTCTATCATTAGGGCAAGAAAACAAGAAAAGTTCAAAATACGCTTAGGCAAAAGGGTCAAAACCTGGTTTGCTTTCATCTTTCTACGACTGAGAAAACTAAAAAGCAAACAGTACATACAGGGAGCACTCATTCCTGCAATCCTCCATTCTTTAGTCGCGCCCGGCGCGGTCGCGATGGGAAGGCCGCTCTACCTGACGACCCCTCGCAAAAGCTGAGAGGCTGATTAGTTCCGCCTCTCCAGAACATGTGCCCAAAGCCAGGGAAGCGCTTGGCTAGCTTAAGTCGAGAGAGGCGCTTCCTCTTCTCATGGTTCCCTGCAGGTGTCCCAAAGGGGGGTTTGCGTGTCCCCCTCCCACTCGCGCGCGTTCTGTGGCGCCCTTTTGTCTGGCGGCCGCGCGCCCTTCTCTGCAGCCCACTCTGCTCGTCACCTGTCCTGGGACTACTCCTACGGTGCTCCAACAGTGACGGAAGTGGTTTCCGCACTGCAAAGGGACGCCTAGTCAAATTGGCTTTTATGCGACGCCTCAAAATTCTTGAGAGCCGCGGTGTCAGTTTCGGGCAGTTACGTGGTTGGCTGGCCCGCAAGCGTACAAGCGACTTGATCCCCACCCTTTTCTTTTTAGCGCGACTGCCCAAATTAGTTTTCTTTGAGCGCCGTCGCCTTTTCGATGCAGCCCTAGCGGCTTTCTTCCACGCGCCCGCGCCTCCAGTTATCGCGGTGCCGTCAAGTGCGAAGCAGTCGGCCCTCGCCGCAACATCAAAACTTGACCCATTAGTTCCCAAAGGCTTGTTGCGTTCGAGGTTTTCCTTGCGTTGAAAATCACGCTGAGCTCTGCCGTCAGTGCCAGGTAGCAGCTCTTCGGAAATTTCGGACACCTCTGTGAATGTGTCTGGGCTCGGTTCCTCAATTTCTGGCAATCTGTCGCGGGCCGCTGCAACTCTACCGTCGCCTACCTTCAAAGAACCGTTCTCGGGTGTCTCACCAGCTGCGTTCTGATGGGATTTTTCGCAGCCTGCCTGAACCACGACATTCCCTTTCAAAGTGGCATGGATCTGGGGGCTTGAAATTTCCCGTTGAAACCTTTCTTTATTGCCAGCGTGCTCAACCAAACCATCGCTGGTATCTTTGCAACAGTTGGCGGGGCCGCAAACCTTTTCCTCAGCTTTTGGCATGCTATGAGATCGAGTTTCATTTAACTCTTCTCCCGTCTCAGTGAGCGAGACCGCTGTAACTGCACCGTCATTTGATGCTGTGGCTACGTTATCCGAAGGTAAAGAGGTTTCCTCCGTTGGGAAATGCGGCGCGTCTCCCACTGATAGAGCAGCACCTACATCTGCCAACTACGGACTATACCTTCCTCTGTGCCGTACTGGCAGGACTGCTCTACAGCTACGCACTCTGCCTCTTCGCCACGGTCGTCCGGACCTTCCGTATTATCGAGCCAGTCTGTGATTTCACCGTCGCCCGATGCTGTGGCTACTTTATCCAAAGGTAAAAAGGTTTCCACCGTTTGCGAATGCGGCGCATCTCCCACTGATACAGCAGCAACATTTGCCAAGTGCGGACTACCTTCCTCTGTGCCGTACTGGCAGGGCTGCTCTACAGCTACGCACTCTACCTCTTCGCCACGGCCGTCCGGACCTCCCGCATTATCGAGCCATTCTAAAACGTCGGCTTTAAACTGGTAGGCAAAATCGAAGTACGACTTGCGACCTTCATAATCGCACTTTTTCTGGAGATCCAGCGGTGACAGCCGATACTTTCTCAATAAAAACCCTTTGAGCTCATCATCGTAGCTGTCTACGTTCCCGTCTAACAAATATTTGACCATTGCAGACGTTTCGCTGGAAAGAAGGGCGACCAGCACCTGTGCCCAACCATTCCGTTCAATGCGCTTTTTCTCGCAGATGCCCTCAAAATCCGCCAAATACTTCGCCATATCCTCGGCGATCACGAAGGGCCGCAGACTGTTGCTCGAGTACTGACGGTTAGTCTCAAGCAGAACAGATAACGTTTCATCCCTCTCGAAACTCATCCGCTGCGCTTCAAGCTCCAAGTCCAACAGTCTCATTGTGCGAGCATGCTGCTGTCTTGCTGCTTCTTCGCGAGCAAGGCGTTTTTCGGACTCCTTTTCCTCCTCGCGACGTTTTTCCTGCTGCTCCCACCGTTCATTAATATCCGCCCAGGCCTCTTCGGCTTCCTCCGCCGTTACGTCCTCAGTCCTCATGACCTCAAGGATCGCATTCTTTTTGCCGAGCCCAACTCAATGCCCAACTCCTCACAAATTTGGAGAACTTCTTTGACCTTGTACTTCTGCATCGTTCACACTGTCCTCTTGCTGTTTACCCTTTTTGAATATACTTGCCGTACGCTACTATAACGTTACTAGTAAGATACGCGCAAGTATTTCACACACTGCCCTGTTTACCCCCTTAGCATCCCTTGGTTTTCAAAACGCTCTCACTAGGCTTGAAACACACAAGGTTAACACAATGCTACACCAAGTCCTCTAAGCTACAATAACCTGTGTCAGAGAAAGTCTGGTGTTTGAGGTAAACTTCAGGCACTCACCGCGCCGAGGTAGCTGATGTCGGTCAATCCCGTAGCTGCCATCCAATGTTGTGACTTTGAGGTGGTCCCGTAACGCTCGCCACCCGTTTTGTGACAGCGTCGCCAGCTCTCAGTCGGTAGCGAAGACTCCGAGTCAGGCGTCGATGAGAACAACGAAAGGGGTTTTATACGTTATGTACAGAGCATTATACAGGACGAGATCGGCACAGGGGCCGAGAGCTAGCAGCAAACGCGACTGTTCTCGCACGGTGACGTCCGGCGAGGCTCCAACGCGTCACACATCACGCTCCACTCGGGAGCGGCACACTCAGCACGAGCTCGGAAGATCGGAGTCCGGAGTCCCCTCCAGGCGGCAGCGTTGGGGCTTATATAGCCCCGAGAAACGGTCGTCACACAAACGGACCAATAAAAATCCAGCACTTGACAGCCGTCCGAGAGGTCCAACCAGCGACCGCGCTGGACACCCGCTTCAAGTTTGCCGCGCGCGGTGACTCCCAGGGGGAAAGGGAACCGGCGCCTGGCTGTCTATACTTCGTCTCACAAGATGTTTGCAGCACTACGGAAGGTAGAGCTCTCTCGTCCAATCAGGGCTGCAGAAACGCAGAAAATAGTCCCTCGAATATTTGAGGAGTGTATGACTATTAATAAAAACAATAAGCATTGCAACTAAAAACATGATTTGGACAGGTATATTTAAATGGTAGGGAGTGTTTCAATCACTGGTGAAATTACCAGACAAAGCCCGTACGGACACAGCTCTGCGGAGGCCTGCTGCGAGGTAGTGATGCGTCGCCACTTTCCAACATGGCGTCGGACGAGTCTGTTGTGTCTCCTGTGTGCTCTACACCGACAGTGCGCTGTTTCCCCAAGCAGGCGAAGCAGGTGGCTTTAAATGTTCTTAAAGCGCTTCGCGTCGAGTGCGGGGGCAGTTGGAGTACAAATGCGCTCATCAAGAGGACGGCAAAACTCACGCAGGTGAGCGAGCGAACGCTTTACAAGTGGACAACGGAGACGTTGAACGCGGGCCGAGTGTTGTCACCGAAGAAGCGTGCTGGCGGAAGAGGCCGCGAGCGGACGAAGAAGCTGGACGATTTTGACCTGAGCGTGTTGCGAAGGGTGGTACACACCTTTTTCCAGAGAGGGGAAATTCCAACTATCGCGAAGGTGGTTGCGCATTTCGAAGAGGACGAAACGCTACCGACCGTGTCCGCAGCGACAATGCAGAGGATGTTGAAGAAACTTGGCTTCCGATATAAGAAGCGCTCTCGGAATGCGATGTTAATCGAAGCGACGCACATTGTGCAGTGTCGCCGCCGGTACCTGCGCCAGATAGCGGAGCTGCGACGCCAGGGTAGGCCTATTTTCTTCGCCGACGAAACGTGGGTTAACGCCGGCCACACGCGAAGTCGAGTGCGGACTGACTGCACCATCCAATCTGCACACCAACCGCATCGATCCGGACTGTCGACTGGTCTACAAAACCCCAGTGGCAAAGGTGGCAGGCTTATTGTGACGCATTGCGGTAGTGAGCAAGGTTTTGTCGAAGGCGCAGCGGAAGTTTTCCGAGCGAAGAAAAACTCGGGCGATTACCACGAGGAAATGAACGGGGAACACTACGAAAACTGGTTCTCCAGGAGACTTCTCCCACTACTACCACCCGGCAGCGTTATAGTGATGGACAACGCGCCATATCATTCTGTGAAGCAGGATAAAGTGCCGCGGATGAGTAGCCTCAAAAAGGACATGCAGGCTTGGCTGTCCGGAAAAGGTGTCGCGTGGAGCAGCGGCATGGTGAAGGCCGAGCTCATGCAGCTTGTCAGCAATGTGAACACAGGTGGGGAGCAATACCGTGTCGACTGCATTGCTAAAGCTGCTGGCCATCTCGTTGTGCGCCTGCCACCGTACCACTGCCAACTGAACCCGATAGAGCTTGTCTGGAGCGACGTCAAGGGTTTCGTGGCCAGCCAAAACAAGACGTTTAAGCTCCAAGACGTCGAGCCTCTGGTTTGGCAAGGCATCACGCAGGTGACTGTTGAGAAATGGAAGGATTACGTGCAGCATATTATCAGTGAGGAAGATGTGATGAGAAAACTGGACCACATCATCGACGATGTTGTTGACCAGGGACCGGCCATTGTTGTCAACCTGGAGGACGACACAACCAGCAGTGCTGAATTCAGTTGTTATGAGGACGATGAGATGATCGAACCCGTTTAACGTGCGTTGCCTCTCGCGCAGCACATGGGCTTGTTTTGCATTTCGCCACCATCGACACTCGGCTGCCTCGGCACGCTGGAGTAAATAAATTTATATGCACATGACACGATTACTGAAATTTACTGCGACGCGACAACAGAGGAACTGATGAGAACAGTACCCTGGTTGTCTCACATATATCGGTGGACACCCGAACCGCTCAGTAAAGGAAGGGATAAAGGAGGGAGGGAAAGAAGAAAGACAATATCTCGGTGGACACCCGAACCGCATCGTAAAGGAAGAGATAAAGGAGGGAAAGAAGCGCGAGAAAACTGAAAATTGAAAGTTGGATTTTGAGGACGCGGCGCTGCGCGGTGGTACACCTGTGGCTCGGTGCTACTATAAATAGAGGTAGAAAGAAGCCACCTGGACATCAGGTGGATCGAGCCACAGGCGCGTAGGAACACAGTAATGTAGTGCGCGCCATCCTGATTGGACGAGAGAGCTGTACCTTTCGTAGTGCTGCAAACATCTTGTGAGACGGAGTATAGCAATGCTGCAACACGTTTGGACATGTTGCTCGCCGATGCTTCTCCATATCCCACCGCTGCCTAGCAGCGCAGCATCATAGCTTGTCCAGGGAGCGTTAGGGCGCTGTTGCCTTGCGGCGCAGCACCGGGCTAGTCCAAGGGGCCTGTCCAAGGGCGTTGGCAGGAGAATTTGTGAAATTTGTAAATGTGGAATCTGGGCTGGTTGTCCGGGCATAACACCAGCCAGAGATCGGCCAGTCGCTGTCGCCGTCTTCGCAACAGTTGTCAGGCGTCATATCACGTGGCTCAGGCTTGGTATTCTGGCTCTGGTTGGCAGAGAGCTGGAGAGTGACGACGTCATAAGAATGCCGTTGACGTGAGCAAATGGAATGCAGAACGGTTTCGAGAATTTCTTTTCGCAATTTTATAAGGAACACGCTTACCTTTCTGTTTCGGAAAAAAAAACCATTGGCAGTGCTTCATACCCCTAAGTTTGCTATTTTCATTTAGTATACCTCTAAACTTGCACACCTAGAAGGTTAGTACTGTCTTCAAAACCAAGAAATGTGGTTCGTTCTCCCGGATGGATGGAATTTCATAAGAGCATAGCATGGATTCTTGAGGGAACTCCTTGCCTAAGCTTGCAGTTGCAGTTAATCTCCGTTAAAGGCGCCAATGCGGGACAAAACAGGAATACCACCGGATGACGCGCCTCGTCTCTCGTCTTCACGTTTTGTCTCCGCGTAGAACCATGATCAATAAGTATCTAATTACGGCAAACTACGCGGTATGAACCAATTGATTATCACTTACATTTGCCATGGAAGTATGGGTACTTGTAACGTGTTTATATTTTGTATCCTCGCCATTTATGGTTTACAGCGAGAGCTCTACATTGGAAATGCTCCGGAACTCGCAATGCAACGCCCAGTTACGTAGGGGTGAGGGTGGATGCTAGGAAGAGAGCGCAACTCGCAGCGCCGGAGCGCTCGGCAGTCCTAGCAGGGAGCGGGTGAGGGAAAGAGCGATGCAAGCTGAGAGGACAGGGGGGGTGGTGGTAATGCCGTAATCCCAGTAGACGTGGCTTTCGCAAGTATAACGGGGAGCTTAGAAAAGCTACACAGTGCGCACATGGAGCTCAGCCCTCGGTTAAGTAAGCGCATTGCGCAGCGTAGCATAAACGATGCCAATTTCATCCGATGTGACGCGTGTGCCCGCTAGGTGTAGCTTGTGAAGAACAGTGCACAGTCGTCAGCACCAGTATCTAAAGCGCTCGAACGTAGCCCTGTCGCAGAAGGGTAGTCATATTTTTAAGCAGGTATTCGGTTCTAAAGACAAGCTTGCGCTCCAGTGAAGGAGCATAGATATACAATGTGCCCTGGGGATTGCACTGTACCACTTATAGAGCAGCTAGATTTAACATTGTTGGCTGCGCAACACACCTCAACAGAGCTCTGGGCAATCGTGCTGCCGTCTGTACCTTTCAAGCTTTGGACGAGATCTTTGCCCCTTCTCCCATGTTCATTATCTACGAAATGAGGAATGAAATGAAACTATGCATAGACGAGAATGTGGCTTACACCTTCGCAGAGCATACAAGTGTTCTGTACAATCGTTCATGCACCAGTCTAGAACGCTCAGAGGGCGCACCGGGGAGTAAGGTTGTGTAATTTACGAGTGGCCTAAGGCTGTGAACCTGATTTTATCATAAATGTACATTCCTATTAATTGTGTTTAACACTGCGCCTTTAAAAGCTGTGTCGGACCTTCCAGGCTGCGTCGATTGTCATAAATGCATAACAAAGCTCACCAAGCGCTGTAGTCAAGTATCTTAGCATTGGGGTGCGCAAAATATTAATATAATTTAATAAAGGGTATTATAGTTGCACACCTCTATGCTAAGATGTATAACCAAATCGCCCCCTCTAAAGCCTTGTTAGACAAGTATTTGTGGACGACTGTACGTCGCGGAGACATTGAGAACTAAACCCCGCCAAAAAAACTAGCAAAGATTCTAATGTCGGTTAGAAGATATGTGCGCTCTGGGCACTCGATGCAGGCGCTCCAGAATGCGGACGGGGGGGGGGGGGGGGGGGGGGGGGCAGGCATTGGGTGCGGTGGTCTCCAAAATTTTCACAGAAAAAGCAGCGCCCCTCTGTCGCGAAGGGTTCGTGCTCATATCAGATTTCTGACACGCTTGAGCACTAGGAATCTTGTTAATGAGCATGATTAGCAGGATTGAAAAAGTATATGCATACTTTGTAATGCTGTCAATCGCTACTGTCGTGTGCATATTTATAATGCTGTCTTATATATGCATTAAAATACAACTTCGAACAGTGGACAATAAGAGAAGTGCTAACAAAAATAAAATTCAGTACATATTTAATTAAAGACACTGAGTGAATAAATATATAGCAAAACAAAATTGGGGTCTTGCCCCCCCCCCCCCCCCCCCCGGGTAAAAAAATTAGGCAGAATACCTGACCTCATGGCTACATTGATGAGCGCCAACAATTCTTCCGCGATAAAAAAAGTAGTCCGTTACAAAAGAAACAGTTTATATAAGTGCCTATGGCATTTTTCAAGTGGTCAAACATTAAAAGCTCCCTATTCCGGTTGATTAAGGAAGTAACACAGGAACCTGAGGGCCACGAGCCATTGCTACCAGCTGCTGTTTTTTTATGTTGTATCCTGTAATAAGGCATGTTACACGCTTGCCCCAACTTAAGTCTGGAATCGCTGCGCAGTTTCACGCGGCAAAATTTGGAGGGGGAAACTAGGAGTTCTATCGCTGCAGTCACAGGCCCACCGTTTACTCAACGTTGCGCGCCACGCCAATTTCCATTACTCCAAGCAATATTCGGAAGTGGCTGCGAGAGTCGGACGTGGCCACAACAGTTTCTACCATGGAATTGTTTTAAGTCGTCGGCGAACGTGCCTGGAAGAGCAATATTAGTGTAACCGGCTGCACTACACTTGCCATGGTTTATATCGTTGGTGCTTTGATTGCTGTGGTGCTGTGCAATTGTGGACAAATCGCCATTCTGATGGGGGCGAAACAAACACGGCCATGCGCGCAGATCAAACGGGGTACGGCCTCGGATACGCAAAGCCATGTAGAGGTAGAATGGCCAGCTGCTTGGCATCGGGTTACATCACGCCGCAGCGCTCGGGGACTGCGTTCACAAAGTGAGCGGCTTTACTTACGCCTTCCCACACGTTAGCAGTCCTAAGTGCTACTTTAGCTGGTGCGCAGAAACCCGTTAGTCGATAACATGTACAATCTGGTGCTAAAGCAGGTCCCTGGCCAAATCCTAGAAAGACTACGGCTCATTTCGAAGGCTTTTCTTCACTATGGACCGAATGGTTGACGCAAGCATTCTGGGAGGTCTTGAGCATATAAGGGCAGGGAAATTACGGGCTCGTTATACCGTACATAAGAAAGCCAACAGTCATCGTAACCAAGGAAAGCACAAGAGAATATATAATTTTTATTGTTATATTGATCGTGGGAAATTAATTGTAAATCCTCCTATGGCTGAAAGATAACTGGTTTGAAACTAAGTTGTTGTTTCTTATACTTTCTAGTCAACTATATTTCAGCCATTAAATGAAAATACCAATAATTTCCCATTTTGATTTATCTTCGCCACAAAATCAAAGCATGACAAAAATATTCCCTAGGGCCTGTTGTCTTTCTTCATATGTATTCTGGGACGTAATTATTTATCCTCGAATAACAGTAGAACTTTTAAAGGTTCTCCCGCCGATGCTACGCTGTAATTCTAGTTCTACCCAAAATCCGGTCGTAGTTTTTAGTGCCTTCCGAGTAGCGTGCTGAAACTACGGTCTAACTTTGAAATGACAGAATTCCCCCGAATAGGCACGTACTGAACCTCGCGGCGGCGCCTCGCAGTGGTGGCTGTCCTTGTGGTCTTCCTCTACGTGCTGAATCTGGCCGGGCCGGCCGTGACGCACTTCATCACCACCGCGTGGCCCGTACTCGGCAGGTGAGTGGCACACACGCGACCGTCATTCGGCACCTCGGTGTCGGCAGGCGGCTGTTCGGGACGTAGGCCTAGCAGGAGGACAGCCCACGTCACTAGTTCCATCAACTGCTTTGGGAAAAAACGAGAGGGACGTTAGTGGAAGGCGTGTTTGCTTCTCGTTTTCTTCCCTTTCTGTACGTTCTCTTTCAGAATCGGGATACTGTGCACTACGAAGTGCCGGTCTTAGCGAGCTCTTAAGAATGCGCAGGGCAAGTGAAGAGGAGGCACGAAAATCCCGCACCTCCCCTTTTGTTCTTTCTGGGCTTAGTCAGATCTGCTCTTTCGCTGTGTAGCAATTTTTTCCAACCGTGAAGCAACCCGCATGAAGAAGGCCGTGTTCGTTGTAGTGTTACCCGAATTTGCGCTGGCACCTAAAGTTGCAGTGGTTCCCGAACTTTCATTTATTGAAATTGGTAAGCTACGAAATCTTATCATCACGGGACTCACCTTCTCAGCAAAGAGGTCGTTTTGGCTGGCTAGTAGATCAATGAGTATGCGTGAGGGAAAACAGCCTGAAGCCATGTTAACACACAGGCGCTCAAAAAACGTTTCTTCGCGTAAACAGGGTTCATGTTTAGGCGGAAGATGCAAACGGAAGACGTCGTGCCAAGCTACTATCTAAATTAATATCCGAGTTGTCTTTAACTCTTTACGCAGCCTCCGAGCCATGGACAGGCAGTCGGTCGAACTGCAGGAGAAGTGGCTCGGATACTGGATACTGTACGCCATTGCCAACAGCTTCGAGTGGCTGTTCGTCCGACTTCAGAGAAGGATAAAGAGGATATACCTTCTCAAGGTGAGGCGTAACTTAGTGCGGCTGTGCAGAAGCACCTGCTGAACAAGCGGGCCACTACCAACTGTGTGGTGACTTCAGCAAAAATCTTCTGGTGGGCTTGTGCCACTGCCGTTAGTAGTGGTTGTAGCCGCCACGATGGCTCAGTGATTAAGGCGCTCGCCTGCTGAACTGAAAGACGCTAGTCCGGTCCCGGCCGCGGCGGTAGCATTTCTATGGAGGCGAAATGCTAGACGGACGTGTGCTGCGAGATGTCGCTGCACGTTAAAGAACTACGGGCAGCCGAAATTATCAGATCTCTCCACTACGGAGTCCCTTTGGGACGTTCGACCCTATAAAACAACCGGTAGTAGTTCTGCCGGCTGGCGACATAAGACAACGGCGGAAAGAGACGATCAGGACAGCCTGACATCCGCTAGCTAATTCGAATGAACGGCTCGGCAACGCATGCCGCACATGCTTGCCATTTCAGGGGTAAAAAATGCAAAACACTTGTTTTATTGCTTCGGTAAAACTATCTTTTTAGGCAATTTGGATTGATAATTCAGAGAACTGAAGCGCAAGAATCACGTTCACATTAGGTAAGCACAGAGAGAGGGTCGAACTCTGCACACCACTAGTTTGTTGCAGGAAGGCATGCTGAATATAAAAGCTGCGTCGCACATTCTCACACAGGCTACACCAAGACAAACACAAACAGTGCGTGTTCGAAAGCAAAGAAAATGTGTTCCGATCTGTGCATCGCAAAAAAAAAAACCCTCTGCTTACGCAGTCGTTTCCTCTTTCGCTTAGTTTACGTAGGTGTAATGCTTTGCCTCATAGAATGTCTGTTCCAATTGGTGTGTTAATTCATCCACGCATGACCGGTAAAAATACAATTAACAGTCAACAGAGCGGACGCCTTTGTGTGTTCCTTTCGAGTATCATGTCTATACAAGACAGCCTTCTCATCCTTTCTCGAGCACATTAAGATAGTCTACAAGCAATAGGGCGGTGAAATAGGCGAGTTGGATTAGTTTCATAGTTAGACTCAGTGAAAAATGATAAGGACAAAAATTAACCCTTGATTGACTTTGTTGAACTCAGTGCGAAGTAGGTGAGCTAGAACATTTACTTCTAATAACATTTTGTATCTTTGTTAATCTTGGTGATTGTACTGCCGAAGTTATATCGGGGGTTAATTTTAGGGCGAAAAATTTTATTGACACGGAGGAAATCTGAAAGCATGCGCCCTTTCGGCTCCGCAGAGGTAGAAAGTAGGAGCACATCAAAGAATTTCATATTATCGAAGTCTTTCGTTATATCCAGGTTTCTCGTTACATCTCATTATTTTGTCTCTCCCATCTTTCCCCTACAAGACGAAAGGGGAGATTTCACTCTCCCTATTGTGCCACCTGTAAACTCTGGCGCATGGCTCTTCCGTTAATTGACCCCGAGACAGTACGGCTTTTTCGCTAGCGAGGTACTTATTCAAAATGGAAATTCGGTGTGAAAGCACTTCACTTTCCCCTTCGGTTTCAGTTTTCGAATCTATTGCGCACGCATGGAAGTTGATGAAGACGACGACGTGCAAAGCACAGCGAGGCATGCTTACAGTTTAGCACGCCGGATGTCCCGCTGCGGCGATAGTGAAGAAGTAACGCGCCCGAGGCGCATTGCGGCGATGGCACAGTGGTTTAATGCAGTGGCCAACAAAGCGGATCTATTCGCATCGCCCTGAGTTCGACACCAGCTTGAGGCCGTAAACTGTTTTATTTCGGCTTATTTGTGCTGCGAAGTTTCATCCCCAGACGAGAAGGCCTTTTAGTTAGCCAGGCACTTAGTACTAGCGCACTAAAAGAAAGGCAGTGCCAGTGCCTTTTAGAAAGGAAAGGCCTCTGCGCTCCTGCTGCGACGTCACATGCCTTGCCCGAATCGCACAAGCCCCACCGGTGGCACACCTGCCATCGCAGGGCAGTGGCGCATCGCTTAACCGCTGCACCACTGTGCCAGGAGTGCTATGAGGAGTGCCAGGCAGGTAAAAATGTTGAGTAGAGAATGACAAATTCTGCATATATGGGCATTACGCATCAAAGCTATCACGTCATACTCTTAAGGAAGAACTGAAGTGTGCCCTCCAATTTTTTTTTCCCATCCGACACGCGACATTCAGGCATCTTGCGAAAACTTCAAACACCACAAAGGGGCCGTTGAGACGTGTCTTTGATGAGCACAATCCTAGCAACCTATTAGAATTACATTCTGTTGTAAAACATTTTGAACAGCCGTGTAGCGAAGAATAGTAATTGCTGCAAAAGGCAAAACGATATCGCCTCGCGGTTCAACCTATGCGTAAAAAGCGAACGATACTGCTAACTCGACTCCCAAAGAGGTAGCTCGCTATTCCCGCAAACAGAAGTCTTGTGGTCTTGGCACAGTTGCTGGTGCTGGTGGTGTGCGCCCTGCCGCACCCGCAGTGCCCCGCCCGGCTGATCTACGCCCGCTATCTGCGCCACCGCGTGTGGTACGAGACCGGAGCCGTCTCGAGCATCTCGGCGATGGCCTCGAGCGCTGTGGAGCACATTTCGTCGGCCGTGTCCAAGGCGACCAATGGCGGCCAAGAGTCGCCCGCCAGGAAGAAGCCCGCGGCCCACAAGGAGGCGCCACCGCCGCCCCCCAAGAAGTCCGCTGCTGTCGGCAAGAAAGGGTCAGTGCATGCATTCCGCTCTGCGCTGCCCTCACCAAAGTATGTGCCTGAAAGGGGCGCAGGTAGCCACAGGCGGACATCATTCCGCCATTGTTTATGCCTGATCGGCGCCTGGGATACACACGCGATACCTACGTAGCCCGTTTGATGCATCGAAGCTCGTTTCCCACGCACTATGTCCGGCGATGTGTACTGCGGGCGATGCGACGCCATAACCTCTGACACGAAGTCTCGCCTCAAAAGTACTCCACTGAAACATGTTGACACTCCGCGAGCCGCCTCGTTTGCAGGGTTGCCTCGTTGCTAGCATAGTTTATCTCCGACATCTGCGAATTTGGAAGGCAGGTAACATTGTTGAAACAGCCCAATTGACGACGGATGTAGGGATACATTCGTCGATACATTCGTCGCAGACAGCGACGAATGTATCGAAGATACAAGTTGTCTAAATCGCCAGAGTGTTTGGCCTTGCTGAAAACAATAAAAAATGAATTCAGACAGAAGTCTCACATCGCTAATGACTTGTATTTTTCGAATTTAGGAGAAAAACTTGTCAGAGATACCAAAGAATTTTGGAGATATGTGAAGCGTAATGGTAAGGATGACAGCTCCGTACCTGCTCTGAAAAATGATGAGATAATCATCCATGATGATGAGGCTAAAGTTGAAATGTTTAGCCGTTATTTTTCATCTGTGTTTTTGCCACCTAGTTCACGTTCTGTCTGTTATGCATTACCTCTTGAAATAGATTGCATGCCGGAAGTTACTTTTTGTGTTGACGGTGTGCGTAAATTATTGAAGGATTTGAATCAGGCTAAGGCTTGTGGCCCTGATGACATTCCTGCCGCAATTTTAAGGAATTGTGCGGATACATTATGTCTGTATTTCACACGGCTGTTCCAGAAGTCTCTTAATGAAACCAACTTGCCTGCTGATTGGAAGGTAGCGCGTGTCGTGCCCATACATAAGAGTGGTATGCGAAACTCCGTTCAGAACTACAGACCCGTTTCCTTAACCAGCATAACCTGTAAAATTATGGAGCATGTAATATATAGTTGCGTTATGGCCCATCTCACCAAACACAATCTCCTATGCACTAGTCAACATGGTTTCAGGCGTGGATTTTCCTGCAGTACGCAGCTGGTAGAGTTCGTTCATAATTTGGCATCGGCAATCGATAAGCAACAAATTGTGGACTGCGCTTTCTTGGATTTCCGCAAAGCATTAGATGTTGTCGCGCACAGTCTTCTTCTCTCCAAATTGAAAGCGTATAACCTGGATTGTAAAGTAATTGCGTGGATTGCCGAATATCCGTCGTTACGAAGGCAGGCTGTTGTTCTGAACGGTATTTCTTCACAGTATGCACCAGTTACGTCGGGAGTTCCCCAAGGCTCAGTATTGGGACCACTTTTGTTTTTTCTGTACATTAATGATATTTCAGTTGGCATACAGTCTTCATTCAGGATGTTTGCCGATGATTGTGTTGTTTACAGAGTAGTAAATTCCACTTCTGATTCACAAATCCTGCAAACTGATTTAGATACTGTGGCAGACTGGTGTGTACGTTGGGACATGTCCTTAAATACAAACAAAACTGTTCACGTCACCTTCACAAGAAAACGTGCTAATAATCCGTATAGGTATAGAATTAATGATTTTACTCTCAACATAAGCAAGTCATTTAAATATCTAGGCGTCTTTTTTACATCGGACTTACGATGGAATAAGCACATTAATTATATTGCGAATAATGCAGCGTCACGTTTGGGTTTTCTACGGCGGAATTTTAGCCATTTACCAAGTAACTTAAAAACACAGCTGTATTTCAGTTATGTACGCTCCATACTTGAATATGGATGTGTTTGCTGGGACCCACACACATCTGAGTGTGTAGGAAAATTAGAGAAAATTCAGAATAGGGCAGTTAGATTTGTTCTTGGTAATTATAATTGGCAAGTTAGTATGACGGAAAGCAAACGAAAACTTAACTGGCAAGAGTTGAAGGACCGTAGAAGGTACATCAGACTGAAATTTTTCCACGAGATTTATTATTCAAAAAGTGGCATAAACCGCGAACAATATATCCAGGCACCTCATTATATATCAGAGCGACTGGACCACTGCTTGAAGGTCAGAGAATTTTCTTGCAAGGGTGACGTCTTGCGTTATTCTTTTTTTGTTAGAACTGTTCGGGACTGGAACAGTTTGCCATCGAGCATTGTATGTATTACATCTAACGAAGCATTTTTCCATGCACTGCAATAATTGCTTTGTACCTATAAATGAAGTCTGTACCCCCCTGCTGTAATGCCCTGCGGGGCGATGCAGGTAACTAATAAAATAATAAATAAGCACTATGAACTAATTGCTTCTTCTCTTTCCGTAGTACTCTGCGCTGTTACGCCTAAGTTAAGACACAAGCAAATCGCTCAACATTCTTCCTTGAGAATTTAGGAGCATAACTTCGTCTATGGATGGTGTCTAGTTAGATTTGTGCCTCGCGCTAGATGGAAGGACCGCAAGGGGACGATTAGACGAAACATTAACTCCTGCGTTGTTCGCAAAAAGCCGTCGTTCATTATCTGAAGTCTAATATGGCAAAAGCGTTCAGCGGGTAAAAACACATACAAAAAAAGTTCATGGTCGTGTCGGTGCCTCAAGCAGGCGAACAGGACGGTGGCCTGCCATAACCTCATCCATATACTCGTGGACTCGAAGAGATGCACCTTTTATGTTGCAGGACCGAACACCGCGCAACCACAACGACAGAGCAAGCATATGAACACAGGTCAAGCGCGAATTCTTGGCGGAAAAAGAAAATCTTCGCTCCCAAAAATCTGTGGTATAGATCAATGTCGAGACGGGTGAGAAAATTGGCAGTCGTATTAGAGGAAACCTTTGTAAGAAAAGCCACAAAAATAAAAAAGGACGCTAGAAGCGCTGTTCTGCGTGCTGCTAAGCTGAATTCTCAAGACAGCCCTTATGGGCTATAGAGGAACTCCCTCCTTCATCCGATAAGGAGAGAGTAGGCTGCCCCGAAAAATTGGGTTCGCATCCGCAGTTTGCCTTTAAATTCTCGTAGCCTTGAAATCATACAACGCCTGGTCTTGCCCACGCGCGCCTTATTTGTTGATTTAGTTACTAGCTAACTGGTTATTATAAGATAGCACAGTTGTTTCACCGGAGCAAAAAGCCGGCGGCGACCATCCGGCGTTGTCCACAAAAATACTGATTGGCTGGCGGGCAGTAACTTCCTCAACGACGTCACCAAATCGTAGAATGCCCACTGAGGGGAGGGAAGTGACGTCATTAGACAAGTGTGACTGTGTGAAGCATCCGCCTGCCAACCGTGATAGGTGGAACACGGTAACAACTCAGGAGCGCAGCTTCGAATGCTGCCGCATTGCCAACACATAATGGAATTAGGTGGCCTGTGTTTTTTTTTATTTATACGATATCTACAGGGCCCACACTGATGCATAATTGGGGGGGAATTAAAAAATGAGGGAGAAATGAACGTGACAATGAGACCAAATTCTCATGAGGCTTGACTTGATGGGACTGCAGAGGAGCCTGCAGTTCTGGGTAAGGGGGTCGTGTGGGCCCCGTGATTCGGTGCAGAAGGCAGTCACGTGTGAGCAACACATGTTCTCGGCGAAGGGGGGGGGGGGGGGACGAATTTCGCGGCGTCGCGAAGGCCATATACCTAGACTGATCGAAGGCAGCGTTGAGATGTCTTAACGTTCCCGGGTGTTTTCTTTGTATTCAAGGACCGCCAAAGCTGTCGCTTCAGTGGTTTGGGCTCAGTGTCGACGACCCAGATATTCTTAATCTCGATGCGATGATCCAAGTTATGGGAATACTCTGCGATAGCACCACGCTCACTGTCGAAGCTGCCAGAATCTTTTGTGCTAGCGAAGCCTTTGTGGGAAATTTTTCGTTTCACGGATGTAGCTGGCGGAAGAGTCAAAACGGGGGATTTTACAGGCTATGCCGGGAGCTCGTACGTTCCGCGCGTTGTCTTTCGGTCGTAGTATGTAGTCCTCGAAACTCGATAATGTTTTACCACACATCTTTGTTCTGTGCTTTCGGAACAGGCGCAGCAGTTTTAGCGTCTGGGAAGGTATTTAGTATACAACTGCGAATGAATAGAGGACTAACTTTGATCCTTGCTCGACCGAGCAGCGAAAGGAGATTGCCCGATTAGCATTCTCGATTTTTTTCAATATGGCAAAGTACGTACGGCGCCTTTTTGAGCGGCGGCCAAAACAGGTTTTCCCTCCTAAAGGAGAAAGTGCGTTTTTCGAGGTGGCGCGTGGCGGCTGTTCTGAGGATTTAGCTTTACCGCGCGCAGGTCTCTCGTCTTTCGCGCATTATTGTTTTCTTGTTTTCCCCCTTTGCAGCCTTTCTCGGTATTGTTCCTCCATCGGATTCCGTTGCCAACTTATTGGAGGATCTGGGCATCCACATATTCACTTATAATTTATGTTATGAATTTTTCCTTTCATTTGAAACTCACCACCAGTGCTGTATTCTTATATTTGAGTCCGCCCGCGGAGTCGTGCTGTGCGCGCAATTCTGAATCTCTCCGACTCAAGAATGCAGCGGCTTTTCCTCGTCAAAGGGTCCCCTTCCAGCCAACGGCGCCGGCCGAGTTTTATGACTGCTAGCGTGACAATGCAGGGAGCGGCGCCAGAATTCAGAGATGGATCTATCCCCGACCATAGACGGAAGGGATTATCGCCTTTCATTCATCTCTCCCTGCTTTGTCACACTAGCAGGGTCATGAGAACCTCCCGACACCATTGGCTGAAGCGGGTCCTTTGACGGGAAAAAGCGGGTGCGTTCTTAAGTTGTATCCGACTATAGTAACTCGCCCAACTAGTGTCGCCGGTGCTAAGGTGAAGCACTTCCATGTACCTTCTATATTCCGCCTAGTGGAACGCTGTCGTTCATATCTGGAAAGTACTTGTTTGAAAATGTTTAATTTGCAGAAAGGAAACAAGAATCTGGGGTGATTCATGGCTCCTGCAAATAAAATAGATCCGCAGAAAGGAGTGCGCAGCTTAGTACGTGTAGCATACGTTCTTGTCTTGGACTACGGACAAAGGCAGAGAGGAAATGACCGGTTTGGCTTTTTGATGCATGGCTTCCAATTTCCAGCAGATGCAAGAAGTGATAGTTGCTGCTATAGGGTAAATGGTGGGTCGCTGTGGCAGGCGATAGGATAGGTAGAGAGATAAAAGCGAGGCCACGTTGCAGGCGTCCTTCGACTCATTAGGCGCAATTGTCGACTGAGTTGCCAAGTCAGCTTTCGTGCTTAGTGACACTGTACAGCCATGAGCAAAAGTAAGAGAACCCCCTCCCACTGACCTATTGTTCCGAAGCTTGGCACTCTGCATACGGGCGCCACCCGACGAAGCCCTCCAGATGTCGAGACCTGCGCCCGTCTCGCCAGAGCGACAGCATCTACAGCGGGACGGCTTCGTCACGTGGCGCCCTCCTACAGAGCGACAAAGTACGTTCAAAACACGAGGGGTGGTCAGGCACTAATCTCCCAAGGCTGTACGGGCACACTTCAAGGATCCTGAATCATTTCTCGATTTCGCCAAGCACACGTCACTGAACATGGACTTTCCTCTTCTGTTTTATTGCAGCAAATAAGGCGCTGTGGAGCTCTCCTACTGCACCCCCAAGCGCCGCAGCTGCGGAGGACCCTCTGGAAAAGCGCAGCGTGAAAATTTGAATATACCCAGGCACTACAGTAGCAACACATAGTGATCATTGTCATCCTTTCAACGGCACGCATATTTGATGAAGTAAAGATATTTTTCCGCACTGTGTACGTGCAGCGCTTCTGAAGTAAACTGAAAATGAAAACAGCATTTCCAGAAGAGAGGACGCTGTGGCTTCCTTTCACCTCAGTGGACACCTCAAGCGTGCCGTGCGAGAAGGGATGAAGTAGGACGTGGAAAAGAGAAGAGATAAAGAGGCGCAGCAGTGCAGGTCTCTGCATTTCGACAATCAGTTCTTTAACTTGCACTGGAATCGCACAAGTTGTGCGGAACAACCTATTAAGGCGGCGGTGAGACCTGTGACACTGGAGAGGTTACAAGAATCTTGCGTCCGGAAAGGCAGCAAATGGAAGCTGAACCTAGCAATGCTTAACACTAAAACCTTGTACGGTTAGGCTAGCCTAGCGCCTGGCAGTAACTAGCGAGGTACAAACTCGGTTGTCGTAAGGCTCAGTGAGGTTAGGAGAGATGAAGCGTATACCCTGCTAAAGGGCTACGCTCTCGTGGTTTAGTAGACCGGTGAGAGCTGCTAAGGGATCCCTAATCAATAAGGATATGGCTGCTGACATACATGAATTAACAGCATAACTGAGAGGGTCGCAGTTGTCGTTATTAGGTACTGAAGACAGCTCCATTTAGTTATTCTTGTGAAAAAAATCATCCGGTTCTTTCTGGCCCGCATTTCAACCCTTCGGTTCTTTCTTGTATGGTAACGTTTTTCTGCAGGAAAAAAATATGCCTAAAAATTTTATTTGCTTGACGTCCACACTGAGGAGGACTGGTTGCCGCAGTGTTAAAGTGAATCGCATAAGGAGCCGCGAAAAAATTCGTTGATGCAAGCAGTCCACCCGCGAGATCGGCCAGGGATGGTGACGTCTTTGTTTTATTTTCGAGCTCACAAAAACCTGCATTTTTAATTGACAGCGGTATCATTGTCGTAAGGATACCGTAGTCCATCGACGCAGCGAAATTCAATTTGTCATCAGTGTGCCTTTAACAAGACATACAGTTTGATCGCTGTGCAGGCTTACGCACATACATCCAATCACAATAATGGGATAGTCGGAAGGTTCTGTGAAGATGTGCGATCGGTAATGAGTAGAGTAAAAACTCAGTACACTGTGCTGAGGGGCGACTTCAATGCCAAGGCATCCAAGAACCAGGCAGGCGACCATGGAGTGGAAGACTACGGCATAGGTTCTTGGTGTAGCAGTAGAGTTTCCATAACGAAGTAGGTTACCAATAATATCTTTCCAAACTGGATAATCGAAGGTGGACGTGCAAGTGTCGGAGTGGTGAGAATAAAAATTACATATAATTTAGGTGCCATAGATACGAGCAGTCTCACCAGTTCTGTCTAGGTGTGCAGCTTCTTGTAATGACACATAAGGACACAATCATTCATATAGCGCTATTGGTTCCAAGATGGAAGCGTACAGGTTGACGCCACGCAATGCAGTCCTCATCGCCATGGCTACAAAACGCACCGACTTGGAAACTGCCACCTTTCTGAACCTAGCGACGTCTTTCGTTTACAATGTGCGGAAAGGACTGTTGTGTTCTGGCGGTGACGTGGCATCTGTGGCGAAAAGGAAAAAGCACAATGAGCGGTCAGATGTCACCAGAACGCGCGATTTTCTCAAGCGGCTGCAAGCCACGTGAATGATGATCCTGGAAAGTCGATGAGAGACAATGCAGAATGCTGCAAGTCGCAGCGCGGACTGTCAGGCTCGATGTGCGCAAGGACCTGAGGCACCATTCCTATGTCATGAGGAGGGGGCAATTCATGTCCGATAAGACTCGGGAGAGCCGTCTGCTCCTGTCCAAGAGCTTGATAAGCAAGCTGAAGGGCTCTGATGAGCGTGGTATGCTGTCGTTCCTTTAGATGAAACGAATTTTCACCAGGCCCAATACACTGAACGCGGTTAAGACAGGTGGCTTTCCGGAAGAGCTTATGGGGTGCCTACTGTGATGCGCACAAAATTGCCGTCATCTGCGATGGTGTGGGCCGTCGTCAGCAACGACAGTGATGTCATGCCTCCTCACGTTTTTGAAGGACTCCAGGTAAATTCTGCTGTGTATGTGGAGGTGCTTGACACCGTTGTAAAGCCCTGGACAGAGACTGTTTCAAAAGAAAGACCTTATACCTTCCAGCAAGTTTCGGCTCCCGCTCGCACCGCCTTTATTACCCAGGAGCGGCTGGCCAACAACTTTCACGACCGTGTCACTCCCAACCTGTGGCCTACAAGTTCTCAAGATTTACATACGCTAGACTACTATGTCTGGAGCGCCGCTGAGGAGGCCAACAAACAGCCACATAAAAAGAAAAACTCCTTGAAGGCCGTCATTGCTGACTCAATGGCCAACATCTCTAAGGGCCACCTAATTCGAGCACGTAGTTGTTTGCGAAGCCGAATTAAATTGGTTATTACTGTAAATTGTGATTTTATCGAGTAGCTTTGGAAATAACAGAAGCAGTTGCTACAGTTTTGTATAAATATGTATTTTTGGCTGGAGATATGGTTGAGTGCCTCAAGTGAACATTGTGTTCTTATCATAGTATCGTCCAATGCGGCGATGCTCAGCAAGGCTAATTGTGCCCATAGGATGTTAAGGCTTCGAATTAGCCTAGATTTGAACAGGGAACGCTCGAAACCAGCAAGGAAGAAGAGCAAGACAAAGGAAAGGAATTAAAGATAACGCTGCATGACGCATTGTCACGCAACGTTGACGGCAGCGCGGCAGTGAAGACCGCAAAAGGGGCTTCCAAAAGAAAGCATTTATTGGGCGGACCTGCGCACACAAAGAACTGAACAACTCGGCGGCGGCGATAACAACAACAAGCATCTTCCGCGGTCGTCAAGCAGAATGCCTGCCGCTATCGGCCCCACTCAATTTAAAGCTTTCAAGGAACTATCAAGATAGGGCGCCAAAATAACTACAACAATATGGAAGCAGTTGTGCGCAGCTCCAATCATTCGTGATAAGTCCGGTCGCACCTCGCATCATTGCATGATAAAGCCGAGTACCGGCAACCTTGATAGTGTACAAAGAGTACAAAGATTTGTGGCATATCTCCCTTCTCAAAGAAGCATCGGCTGGATACTTTGGAAGAAAAATAAAGGAATGCAAAAAATAAACACTGCGAAGAGGAAAAACATAAAAATGCAAACACAAACCATCCATAATAAGGCTTCAGGCGCACAACTTCTGGGCGTGAACAGCACAACTCAGATGCTGCGACTCCATCCGGAACAATCTCGCAGTCAAGTTCTCCGACTCGATGAAGGATCTTGTACGGGCCGAAGTAGCAGCCTGAAGCTATTCACTGAATCCGAAGCAGCGAATGGGCGTCCAGAAACGCTCACTGGACTTTTTCCGTGTAGCGTCACCGTACATTGCAGCGTCGGGCGTCGGTGCGCTGTTGGTCCTTGATCCGCAGCCGGGCAAGTCGTCCGGCTTCTGCGCACTGAACGTAGACGGCTGAGTAGATGTCTTCATCGACGACGATTCGGAGCATGGCGTCAAGCGTGGTGATTGCCGCCCTCCCTTGGACGAACCCAAAACGGTGTCTTCTTGACGGTCTCCTGCAAACTGGTGTTGTAGGCAAAGACGACGCAGGGGAAGAAGCATCCCAGGTCTTATGTATGGCGTCCACAGGCATGGTGAGCATGTAAGCAGTGGTTTTGTCCAGACGTTCAGTTAATCCGTTGGTCTGCGGATGGTATCCAGTATTTCGCCGGTAGTTTGTATGGCTGAAGCTAAAATGGCTTGGGTAAGGTCGGTTGTAAATGTTGTTGCCCTATCCGTGATGAGAACTTCGGCGCCGTGGCGTAAAATGACTTGCTCGACAAAAAACTTTGCTAATAACGCCACAGTACCACTTGGCAGTGGTTTTTCTCGGCCGGCGTTATTGCCACCCTGGTCGTAATAACGGAAAGCCAAGCCAAATCGTTATTCCTACCTGGACGTAATAATAAAAGGGCCGGCGTTATTTCGACCAGGTGAAAATAACGGAAAGCCAAGCCAAATCGTTATTCCGACCTGGTCATAATAACGGAAGCGTTGTTTTCACCCATGGATTATAGATTAGCTTGGCGTCATTTGTGATTTGTGGATCGCGGTCGTGCGGGCGCGGGCGTTTTGCATCGCTTGCTTGTTTGGCCGGCCTCTGGATGCTCTGGGCGTGTGGTGTGGCACATTCGTTGTGAAATGACGCTTGTGTGGTTTGTGTGCTCGTACTTGTGTAGTGCCTGTGCCTTCGAAGGCGCTCCAGAAAAATGAGTCTTTTCGAAGCTTTCTCAGGAAAAACTTGTCGTAATTGACCGTATGAAAATACGCTTTCATTTCGCGTAATTTATGGGTTGTTCGAGTGGGCATATGTGCGCTCATATGTTCCGAGCTTTCATCCTTGGTTTGCGCAGAGTATAGGCATGTTAGTAATGTGAATTCTTTACAACGTGATCAGGCACGGTGATTCTGCAGTCCCCAAGGCATTCGTCGGTCAAAGCGAGCAGCGGTCCCATACGTACAGGGTCGTCCACCCTGAACACGCGAGTGCGTGGCTGCACTCTCTGGAGGGCCACTGCGTCCGACACGGCCGAGTGGCGCAGCAGAAGTTGGACCAGCGCGTGGCGCTTCGCCTCATCTGCCACTTCGCTTCGATGCGCGGCCGTGTCGGACGCGGTGGCCCTCCAGAGAGCGCAATCATGCGATCGCGTTATGACAAGAGAAGAAGGTTGCTAGTGACACGTCGACAGGACCAGATGGTATTCCGATTATATTAATAGAGAAGCTTTGACCAAAATCCAAGCAAACATTAATAGAAGTAGTGAAAAAAAATGATAGTGGATGGCAAAGCCCCCAATGAATGGCGATCAAGTAGAATGAACATGATATATAAGGGAAAGGGGGACAAAGCTGACATAAGCAAATACCGTCCTTCAGAAACGCACTGCGACGAGTCTCAGTTAGCCTGAGCAGCTGTCTGTGGATGGTATTTAGCAATGAAGAGTGAGCATGCCTGGAGCGTGCGAAGAAGCGGTACGCGTGCGCTTCTTCGCTGCTATCGCGGTGGCCGCATTAATCCCATAGAATCATCGCTATATTGGAATCTAGAAATTGTGTGTTTTAAGGCGCAGGCGACAAGAATAAAGCGGATGGCAGAAATAAAACTGTCGGAGCGAACCCACGCAAGCGCATTTCGTACAGCGCTGTTTGTGCCGTCTGCCGCCGCATAGTTTCGTTATTGTGCTGTCGTTCGCGCTAGCGTCGCAGCGTCGATGTAACTGCGCCAACAGATGCACAAAAAATCACATGGTCTGTATGTTGGCGTTGGCCTGGGTGCTTCCAGACGTCGCCGAACGCAGCGGCGAACAAGTGCCTATATAGAGTACGTGTATAGTATCGCTTTTTCTGGCCGGCGTCGCAATTACGCGCTCATTGATCGAATTCCGGGACGGTGTAAACTATCATCGTGAGATGACTTTCGCGAAGTATGACAAGAGAATTATGCAACAATTTCATTATGTAACAGATATAGGCGATCGTGTTTCAGTTGAAGGGGCTTCTGTGGCAGCTGGACTATCTGGCTCATATGAATAAAAGAAACGTACCTGGAAAAACGCAGCAACCGCGAACGTAACAGCGGGTTCTACTAGATGTTTGTTTTGCAAAGGGAAAAATTAATCCTGCCTCTTTTCATTGCGAGGGCTAGATGCGCCAGATGCGGAATTCCATCTTATATTGATATCACCGTTTCGCTGTGCCGCATGCAAGCACTATGATCAATGCGTTTAGTGGTTATCTTGCCTTTGTAAAATGCCTACAAAGAACATTCAATTCAAAAGGCCTCAATTACGATGTTCAGTGGGCTTCGGCACCTGTTTAGCAGTTGTCTCAAAGCAGTATGTTGGCGAAATTTTTTTTTTCATTAGCTTTCTGAAGCATTTCCTGCTGCAATGGCATAAACAGGAAGGCAATATGCGGTTCTGCAGCAACACTTCAGACTGTGATGCGACACACGGCAAGCACTTACCTCAAAGATGACTAGGTTGCTCAGAGGAAACAATGTGGTGGCTGGGTATGGCCTTAAAAAAACTGCTTTGTAACATGGTTTTTCTATACGGCCAACGAAGTTGTTACTCATTTATTCATACGCTTCATCAATTACTGACAAGGTGTGTCGGTAGGAACACTTTATTTGGCAAGGAAGTCCTGGCTGACGTGGGCCTAATGCGACTCTGCCTGTAGGCCAAGGTGCAGACTTGTGGGCACAACCTTGAGCCAATAGCCTGGAACGGGGAATAGGTGCCTTGGACCAGAGACTGCCGCGCCATGCAAGGTCGGCTGCTGCAGTCCCTCCACTAGTGTCAGTCATACACTGGGTTGGATGCCATGAAAAGAGAAAAAAGTATGCAAGCTCAGAACAATAAAATGCAACTAATAAACCACTAAGAGAAACCCACAAACAAATACACAAAAAATGGAATGCATATGAGGGAAAAAAGATAAGGTCTCCCAACAGGCTACAGCAGCAGCCCACGCACTCCTGTAGTGGTTTTGCGTATGGACATTAGAAAGATCCTTAAAAAAAAGAATAAAAGGAACATTGTTCAAGATGTGCCAGAGAAGCCACACACAAAAAGAAGTGTGTACAAGGAGGAGACCAAGAATGAATAAAAACAGTCAAGACAAACAACGAAAGGGTTTCTGAAAGGCTTCTGACGCTGGCACACAGGAGCTCACAAGCTCCATGTGTTAAACCCAAAACCTTAAAGGAGCGGAGACATCAAATTTTTGGTTGGAGTGTTCTTAGTTTCAAGCATTGCATACTCCCACCCGGTGCGTGGTACGTGCTCCGCAACTTAAATATGAACACTAAATATTACCACATTATTTATACTGAGCGATTTCGGTTTCTGAGTGTCGGGGTGCATTACGACGTCACTCCCGAGGAAGAGCAGCAACCCTGGCCATGTGGGTTCCAAAAGTAATAGGTCCATTCGTTTCGGCTGCACCTTCTGAACTGGTTCACAGCCGGTTCACTGAGGTGCACGGACGGTTCAGCACTCTTGCAGCCGCAGTACAGTGGTGCAGCTAGAGCGCGATACTAGCGCCACTCTGAAACGAATGCTGAGGTGCAGATGTTTTGCAAAAGATATGCAAGCCTTCTGCTCCCTGTGCGCCGCTGTGCGTGGTTGTGCCTTGCACTGTCCGTACATACGCTCAAATTTTCGCGTTTTCGCCGGAGTGTTTGTGTTCCCTTTTTTTTCTGCTCGTGGTGCCTAAAGGACGATGTTAACTTGTGATGCACTGTCAACTCTTGTCGACGTAGCCATGGAGCTCATAGACTCGGACAGCGACGACGAAATCGACGACATGGCTGTGGTATTGGCTGAAAAGTTGGTGAGGATGGACAGAAACCGCGTTCCGCGGTACTACGAGGACGTAGTTGGAAGTTATTTTGATTTTGAATTGAAGAGACTCTTCCGGCTTTCACGCGATACTTTCTGCAATCTAGCACCCCGCTATGAAACGTCTCAGTTCTTTCCAGAAGGTCACGGCGGGCGCCCTCGTATCAGTGCTGAGAAAACCTGTCTCGTTGTGCTAGGTTATCTGGGAAGCCAGTGCAGCATGTATTCTCTCGCAGACAAATTTGACATATCGGAGTCCTCGGTGCATACGTGCATTGAAAGGCTGCTGAACTTCCTGCATAGCATCAGTGGAGAAGTCATCTCATGGCCAAGCCAGCAAGAACGAGAGCGTATCAAGGCAGGCTTTTTGTCAAAAAGTGCTGGCAAGGGACCGCGGAACACCATTGGCTGTGTGGATGGTTGCCACGTGGAAATAAACACCCCGACGGAGTCGGCCCCTTCATATTTCAACCGCAAAAAGTTTCCCTCTGTGATCCTCCAGGGAATATGCGACGACAGGAATAAATTCATTGATGTGTTGGTCGGGTTCCGAGGGTCAGCCCATGATGCTAGAGTTCTTCGTGAAGGCCCCTTCTACGACGAAGCAGAGACAAAATGCGGCGATGATTACCTGCTGGGAGATAGTGCATACCCGTTGCTGCCTTGGCTGCTTACTCCCTACAGAGACACTGAGCACAACTTCCAGGTATGGAAGAAGAAATACAATAAATGTCATTCCCAGCAAAGAACTGCAATAGAGAACACATTCGGCCTTCTCAAGCAGCGGTTCAGAAGGCTGTATCTGGCTGATGCTGTTACCATCAAGCAGTGCTGTCTGATCATCATCGGTGCATGCGTATTGCACAACATGTGCAATGCTGAACGGGACTTCTTCGACGAGCTTCAGCAAATTCATCAGCCTGAAGAGGTAGGGAATGATGATGAAAATGACATTGTCGACCGCAGTTTGGTAGTGTACAGCGAAAGCCTGCGAAAGGCCATAGCACAGAAGCAGTGCTGAGTCCATATTCTCCTGAAGTGTGTGCCACTCTCAGTGTTCTTGTGAAATGAATAGTGCAACATCGCATGTTTACTATTGCAAATAAAACAGTGTTTAAGCACATTGTCTGATGGAACACAAAAATTTATTCATCTTTATAAGTGTTTGCCACCTTCTCAAATGCCGTGACGAGGCGCTCAAGTAGAGTCATTTTTTGTTGAAAACGCTCAGCTCTTTCTTTTCTTGCCTCCCTGAATTCATCAAGGAGGCCCTGTACTGAGCTTTCCTTGCGCCTTTTTTTTTCTGGCAGATTTTGTTGTGCCGATGTTGATGGCTGCGGCTCTTCATCCAAACAGCTTGGTCCTTCAGTTTCGTCGCTACAATGTGAAACAATGGAATGCTTAGTTTCTGAAGAGCTGCAGCTTGAGAATTAGTAGTAAAGGAACCCACCTGCTTTTCCCTATTGTTTTACCAGGCGCGAGGAGCACAGTTGGCGCTATATGGTGTTCTTTCTCAAGAACTTCGCTCAACTCCCTGGAAAAAGGAAGAAAAATTAGAAGCATGAAAAAGCACAATGCAGGAAATAGACTAATACACTCACTCTTCATGCTCGCATGAAGTCCTGGAATGGCCAGACGAACCATTTTTTGCCTTAGCTCTTTTATAGGCACGCTCGAGGCTCTTCCACTTGTTCTGCACCTGGAGCGCAGTGGTTTTAACCGAAAACTCAGCAGATAACAAATCGGCCAGTTTCTGCCATAAGGCTTTCTTTGTTCTAAGGAAAGAAATGGGCACAAACTCAGCCACATGGAAACGCAACACTTCTGCTCTACATTTTGCATCTAAATGCATGTCGAGCTCGAACAAAAATTATGTAACACTTTCATTTCACATAAGAACCATGCATGTTAACTATGTTTATAAATGTACTTGATATTATAAACTACTTTCTATGCATCTGTTAATGCTGGTCATGATCAAGTTCATCTTTGGTGTGTCATCTAATATCAGAGCTGCATTATAATTCCCATCGCCAAACCCCTGAGCATGCAGAAAGCTACACGTGATTATGACAGCTACAAGAAACCTATCTGCTGCTTCAAAAAGGCCAGACTTGATCACACATTGGCCTTCACTGCCTGAAATCATGCAAAACTATGCCCACTCAAAGCTAGACGATCAATGAAATATCCATGTAGCGTGACTTGCCGAAAACCGCCCTTCCTCCCGACATTTTCCTTGAGTTCCTTATACTTGGAAATCAGAATGCGGGCCTTCGGCCCATTCCAGAGGTCAGAGTCAGGGGAGCCTGGGCGCTCATCGGGCGTAGGCCCCACAGCCGCATAAACCTGCGCTGCGGGTGATGCAGCGGTCGGCGCCACGGTTCCAGACGGGGCCATCGGAGCAGGTGACGCGGAGGCAGACTCCGCGGGTGGAGACGGAGCCACCGGTGGTGCAGCCGTCTGCGTTGTGTCTCTGACTACAACGCACACGATCTCCCCATCTGTATACAGAAAAAATATGGGAATTTATTACGGCTTGGGCGCTTACGATTTGGCGCTAAGACTGGAACAAAGCTATGCACTAGATGTTAAGCGTAAACAGAATAACAAACAAGCATCATATCATAATTTAACATCCAATAGGTCGTAGCGAGAAATACTGCAAAATGGCAGTAGACAGCTCCAGTGAACAAAGATCACCAAAAAAAATGAACCACGTGCGTGCACATATGCACGCACGTCGTTAGTGCACGTACCTGGCGTGGCGTAGGCAAAACCTTCACCCTGACGAGCGCGGGCCCCGTTTTCGTCCACCACAGGTCGCAGCGTCGTCAACTGGCCATTTATCAGCACGTTCAGTGCTCCGTCAATTTCGCCTGCTGCCATCGTCTGCTGCGTCCCGCTCTGCACCACCGTTGCACCTCCGACTGCGGGGGTTCATAAATTTCGTGAACCAGCCCTGCACCTTTGCTGCACTTTTTGAAACGAACGGTAGGGTGCAGAGGGCGCTAGGCTGCATCGCTGAAACGAATGGCAGTGTGCAGCACCACGTGAACCAGTTCAGGAGGTGCAGCCGAAACGAATGGACCTAATGACACAAGGACCGCTGCATCGTCTGCTCTCGTACACATGGTGTGCATATCAGGGCCTTTTGAAATGCCGGCCAGTACTGCGATATGCTTTATTTTCGAGTAGTTCAAATTATAAAACATTTGAAATTACAATACAAACATGTTTCCACAAAATGCAGTGATGAAAAGAAACATTTCATACAAATATTTCATTCCTCTTCATAATTTATCCCATCCTAAAGCTTACTGAGCGTCTCAATGAATGAGGGAAAATCATGTAGAATGGTACAATTAGCCTGAGCCATAACTGTGTTCAGGAAAAAACATGACAGCTTGATTTTGTAAGCTGCCGAACAACAATCTTTCGGCTTTTCATTTCTCGGCCTTTTGGCGAAGATCATAGCACCGAAGCGCGACCTTGTGGCAGAGCATCCGCCTCACATTCGGGAGGTGCTGTGTTCGATTCCCGGTGCCGCCGGCTACCCACCGGTTTTAAGATTTCCCAGCCATGGTGCTCGGCTCATCTAGGGTGAGATGCTTGGGAGAAGGGTCTTCGACCAAACCGTTGCCTTGATGGATCAGAGATAAGTTCCGCCGTCAAGCAACCCTAAATCCACCTCGTGCGGTAGAAGCCCATCTTTTTTTTAACCCGTCATGCACACCTGCTGATGCGTGTGAGCCAGCCACAACGGTAACAATCAAATACCGCCGCACTTTGCTCGAAGGGGGTTTGTGAGCGGAGAGTGCTTATGGCACATCTATCTTGAGGCTAGAGAAGTGAACGTTGTTAGTTTTGTAACTGGCACAAGGCGAGAGTTTTGGACTGCGGGTTTTAACCACGTGGAGACGTTTTTGTGCCCGCATTTGACGGGAATTTTGAGGCGCAGGCTATCCTTCCCACGCAGTGCAGCCCTGGAGAGCCGAGCACTAGGCCGGGGGACCGCCTGTTCCTATTGGATTAATTGGCTGGTGGACCGGAGGCCGCGGGAATCGTACCCACGACCTCCCGTAGCCGAGGCGAGCACTCAAGCATGAGGCCAAGGCTGCTGTGGAGATGCTCTTGTCACAGTTCAGACACTGAAAAGGCGTATGACGTGATGTGGCATTGATGAGAAACATTAATGACAAAAAATCGATGAACAGCAGCTTAAGCTACAACAAGAGTGAGAGCATTAACAAGACAACCTCTTCCACACTTTCTTGTGACACCTCCAGCTGTGGAATGCTGCCCCAGATGCAGCATTCTTAACGGGACATGGCCCACTTAACTCTTGTGTATGGGTTTCACCACACTGGAATCCCTGGCCGTAACGGACCCACAGATGCTGGCACATTTCAACTAGGAATCTGAGCTGAAATTTCAGCAGCTGCTTTCCTTCCCACTGGGCGAAAAGTGCCTGACTGATCCGGACTCTTAGATTTGGAAGTTTGTTAAAATTATGCTCACAAGTTTTTGCTTTCTTTTAATGGTTCATAAGAGTGGTGGCCATATGTGCTGACATTACATGTGCTTTCACAAAATAAACAAAACTCTGAGAAAATTCTGGAAAATTTCTAAACGGAACACTATGCATGCTTTCAGGGACTCCATACACTGTTCATTATACTGCAAAAGAATATTTCAGGCTTTCAAGAAGGAACCCTTGAACAAGAGGGCTGACAAAGGTTGGTTTGGTCATCATTAAGAAGCACTGCCTTTTACTGCCTTTCCAATGAAGGCACACTCTGGCACCGCTTTCGATAGCAGCAATGCCACAGGACAAGCACCAAGCATTTCCACAAAAAGTAACAGCTTTTTACGACCTCATCATCACAGCTCGAACCGCAGAGAAACTAGCCTTTGTTTGTTTGTTTCTGCAATAGCCTACAAGATTGACGAGGCCTGAGAGCAAGATTTACAGATCGATTTTGATGCCACATTGGGGTGGCGTGGCACCTCGCATCAGCATACTGAAAGCGCATGAATTCTGCACATTCCTATGACTACGGCTTATTCCACAGAAAATACTTTTGAACGTAGCTGTGTCTATTGATATGCACCAGACCAAACTTAATGAGGAGTGTGGCAACCTGTACAGAACCAACTAGTACCGCATTTACACGCATAATTTGCGCCCTCGCATAATTTGCGCACCCTTAACTTATCACTCGGGTTTACAAAAAAAATTTTTTTACTCGCATATTTTACGCACCGTGCTGCGCTAGACCACCATCATGCACGCGGGCTCTACCCAGTAGCATTCAGCTATTCCGCGTGTTTGTTCGGAAGGCTTTTTGAATCTATTGTGCATTGGGCATTCATGGTGGTGTCGGGCCGCTGTTACAATCGCGGTGGCACCAGCGGCATCGCCACTCGGAACAGCCAGCAGCGCTTTCAGGGAGGATCGGCAGCTGATAGAAGAGCCAACACCGCTGTTTGTTTGGCTGATGCATGTGACTCGACTGCCGGCTACGGTTTTCTCTGACGCTCTGACGGCTTGTGTTTGTTCGGTCGTGTCTTGCGATGGGATATCACAACTATACGGCAAGTTTCAAATTGCTTGTCAGCGCCTTATCATGGCGCGGAGCGGCGAAGCCAGCGAGAATAACCGCGTGCGCTCAAGTTTGTCGATAGACGACAATGGTTGTGTCAGCAAACTTGTGTGCATGTGGTTATTCTCGCTGGCTTCTCAGCTGCGCGCCGTGATAAGGCGCTGACAAGCAGTTTGGTCGATACTCGCGCGGTACTGTTAAAGAATTGTGTGGTCTGATAATTGGTTTATTGATTCGCGGTTGCTTTCCCAGACGAAGTTGCGAAAGCAAACTTACGGAATCTGGAACTATCGAACAATTGGCTGGGATTTTTTTTCGGGGGCCGGCCAGCGTAGGGTGCGGGTTCGGGTGCTGACGTGTACGCAGCAACATACACTATACTTATATTGAGCGTTATGACCTTTGTGGAGTTTAAGTCGCGCTCGCGGAAATCCCCGCGTAATTTGCGCACCCCTTTCTTAGAGCCCTAATTTCTGAATAAAAAGTGCGCAAATTATGTGCGTAAATACAGTATATACAATGCTCACTTAATTGAAGACAAGAAAAAGACAGTTAAAACAGACAGGCTGCCATGCCTAATACTCATTAGAAGCAAAAATATGTCATGCCAATAAGAACGGACCGTGTGCTGGACACTTACAGTATCGTTAAAACTCGCAGCAGACCTCTGCGTTAATTTCAGTCCGTCCTTTTCCGAGACTTGACCACTTTCTTGATGGTATCCCTCACAACTGCCAGAATCTTCCAGGTAAACGAAATTCCTCTGGACAATTCTAGGTTGCTAGACACCCTTTAAAACCGTCACAGCCCTTCAAAGAAATACAGTAGAACCTTGCTGTTCTGTTCATGGTTCGTGTAATCTGCAGTATCACAAAACGAAAAATTATGCGTGTTGTGCTATTTTTATTCACAATACAAATCCTGGATATAACTTTTTGAAACGATTCCCTGGTATACATGTCCATAATTTTGCCAAATTCTGACCACATGATGCATTCAGAGAGCAAGAGAAAATGCCAGCCAAGCTAGTCATCATTTTTGGATGCTTTGCCCACATGCAACTGAGCACTGCGGAGAAGACGCCGCTGCTGCCCTGCACAAAGGCAAGGACACAAAGCATCTTAAGAGCAGCTGCCGCTCTTCCACTATGCACAAGTGTAACGGGACAAATCTGAGAACGGTAAGAAATAGTTGACGGACTGGACATGCCATGAAACTTCACCCCCATGGAAAACAAAAATATGGAAACAACTTGCAAGCGCTAGCAAAGGAACTTTTCAAAATTTGTGCCAGCACATTCACAAATGTTTTATTGAAGTGAAAGTGCTAATAAATGCCAGGGACTAGGAAATGGCGCAAATCCTGGACATAGAGACAGTCACGTGCAGACCAGCAAAAAAATTTTTCATAGGGGCTAATTCAAGCTTATTGCTAAAACATTGCATTCATATCATCAAAAAAAACATATGAAGGGAGAAAAGGGGGGGGGGGAGAGACAAAAATAAAAGGGAAGGTGGCACAAACCTTTGCCTTAAATATGCAAAAGGCGTTGTTTCGTACCATTTGCAAAAGCTATCATGTCAGGATTTCGCATTCATTGAAAAGCAGTGTGCAATCACCTTGAAATCAGTGTGTGGCAGATTAGCCAGCAAATAAATTACTGTAATATATTGACAGTAATTAAATTACTTTTCTCGGTAATTTATAATGTAATTCATTACATTTGTGGCCTGGTAATTTAGTAATGCAATGAACTACTTTCAAGCAGTAATTTCACGGAAAAGTAATCAATTACTAGCAATATAACTTTTGCTGCATACCGAGTCCATGCTTCTCGTATCTGCCATGCTTTGGCCTCGCGTTTTGGAGATGAGCATATACAAAGCAAAGATGCAGTTTATGGGGGTTTAACGTACCAAAGCAATCGACTATGGCTATGAGGGACGCCATAGTGAAGGGCTCCGGGAATTTTGACCACCTGGGGTTCTTTAACGTGCACTGACATCGCACAGTACACGGGCCGATAGCATTTCGCCTCCATCGAAATGAGACTGCTGCAGACAGGATGAAACCAGAGTCTTTAGGGTCAGTAGCCGAGCACCATATAACCAATAAGCCACAGCGGCGACTCCCAAAGCAAGAATAAATTACGGACACACTAGAGACTACTTTCATGCTTTGAAGGCAAAAACATTCTTTTTAATTTATATTGCTTCCTTCCTTTCTAGTGACACACGTACTCATTAGCTTATAGTCGTAGGGCAACACATACATTAAATGAATCATTACTTGCCAAGAAACAACGCGGTTTTGTGGCCGATGGGTTATGTGATCACCTCGTAATTTGAAGGCCTGGGTTCAATTCTCTGCACCCTTGGAAGAAATTTTTCTCTTTGCTGACGATGTCATTGGGGGTTATGGACCACTTTTCCTGGACATCGACAACAACGCCGGGTATCGATGTTAATGTGCCACTTAAGGCTTGTGCCTTAAAAGCGTGCAAGTAGTAATAGCCAGCACCCCAGGGAAGCACGCGGAGGAGAGGTGCGCGCAGGCGTCAGCACTGCCTTGGTGAAGAGTCTGCATATCAGTCACAGGACTGCTACGAATCTCCCTGCACTGCATAAGGTCTCACACGCAAACGCACTGCATGGCCACCAGGAGAGCTCGATGACCAAGGCATGCCATATGGCACCTTCACGCACACGCACCGCGAGTGCTTGAGCAAGTACTTTGACGTCTTTGAGTACTTTGACACTGCCAAAAAGTCTAAACTGACATGTATAAGAAAGTTGGCCACGAGTTGTCGGGTTTTTGTGGCCTCATCTGAGGCCGTATTTCTAACTCAAGGGCAAGATAGGCAACAGCGTCCCAGCGACATGCAATGTATTTCCACCAACTTGCCTCCAGAAAAAATCAATTGAAAAAAAAACGTCAGCGCCATTACGCCTGTTCCCATCACGAATCAGTCGTCTGTAGATATTTTTCACCGTTCCGTCGACGCCGCCCTGACGTCTACACAACGAGACCAGCTTGTAGCCGTTCTGCAGCGTTTTCAAGCTTCGTTTGACTACCAGCAACCTTCCTTGGGCCGCACCACCACCGTTACCCACTGTATTGACACTGGAACCCATGCCCCTTTGCGCCAACGTCCGTACCGCGTGTCAGCCGCTCAGCGCAGCATCATTGACGCCCAGGTGACCGACATGCTCCAGCGTCACGTGATACAACCGTCGCACAGCCCGTGGGCATCGCCAGTGGTTCTGGTGAAGAAAAAAGACGGTTCCATCCGTTTCTGCGTGGACTACCGTCGTCTGAATAAGATTACACGCAAGGACGTTTACCCTCTCCCCCGTATCGACGATGCCCTTGACTGCCTGCAGGGCTCTGAGTTCTTTTCTTCATTGGACGCGCTCCGGTTACTGGCAGGTGCCGATGGCGGAGGCCGATCGCCCAAAAACTGCATTCGTCACACCCGACGGGCTCTATGAATTTAATGTCATGCCCTTCTGCCTCTGCAATGCACCCGCCACATTCGAGCGCATGATGGAGAACATACGGCGAGGGCTCAAAAGGCACACATTCCTTTGTTATCTAGACGACGTTGTAATCTTTTCTCCGGACTTTCCGTCTCACCTCCAGCGCCTCGAGACTGTTCCTCGCTGCCTGGCCGACGCTGGCCTCCAACTTAGTCTGAAAAAGTACCGCTTCGGAGCTCGGCAGCTCACCATTCTCGGTCATGTCGTATCGAAGGATGGCGTTCTCCCGGACCCGGCCAAGTTGCGAGCTGTTGCCGAATTTCCAAAGCCCACTTCTGTGAAAGACCTCCGCAGCTTCATCGGCCTATGGTCCTACTTCCGCCGCTTTGTCCGCAATTTTGCCACTATCGTCGACCCCCTGAACAAGCTCCTTTCCACTCACGACCTTTCGGCCTGGTCGCCAGCCTGTGATGAAGCGTTTACGACACTCTGTCGCCTCCTCACCACTCCACCAATTTTGCGTCACTTCGACCCTCGTTCTCCGACGGAACTCCACACCGATGCCAGCGGCGTCGGCCTCGGTGCAGTACTCGCTCAACGCATGCAAGGCTTTGACGAATACGTTGTCGCTTACGCTAGCCGGACACTCACAAAAGCTGAATCCAACTATTCTGTCACCGAGTAGGAGTGTTTAGCCATCCTTTGGGCGATCGTCAAATTTCGCCCCTACCTGTACGGGCGCCCTTTTGACGTTGTCACCGATCACCACGCCCTCTGCTGGCTGTCCTCTTTGAAAGATCCATCTGGTCGACTGGCGCGATGGGCTCTGCGACTCCAAGAGCATGACTTTCGCGTTATCTATCGTTCCAGCCGCAAACATGCCGATGCTGATGCCCTCTCACGTTCCCTTGTACCATCTGAGGCAGCGCCTTGTATTTCCGCCCTGCCTTCTTTGAAGTTTGAGTTCGCTGATATGGCTTCCGAGCAACGCAAAGACCCGTGGATCACTTGCCTTTTTGATCTCCTATCTGGCCAATCGTCTCGACCTCCTTCCCGTGCTCTCCGTCGTCAGTCTCACCATTTCGCCATCCGAGACGAGCTCCTTTACCGCCGCAACTATCTCCCGGATGGTCGCAAGTGGCTTCTCGTCATTCCGACACATCTCCACTCCTTCATTTGCTCTTCCTACCACGATGATCCCCAGTGTGCCCATGCCGGATTCTTGAAGACTTTCACTCGTCTACGACAGCGGCACTACTGGCGTGGGATAGCCCGTTACGTCCGCCAGTTCGTTCAGTCCTGCACCGCATGCCAGCGACGAAAACATCCACCTCGCCGACCCGCCTCTCCTATGCAGCCGCTGCCTTGCCCAGTACAGCCCTTCGAGCGTGTTGGCATCGACCTCTACGGCCCTCTTCCCAGCACATCAACCGGGAACCGCTGGATCATCGTTGCCATCAACCACCGTACACGTTACGCTGAAACGTCGCCTTTACCATCCGCTACAGCCCACGACATTGCATCCTTCATTCTCCATCGCATCATTCTTCGCAATGGTGCGCCCAAAGAGCTCCTCAGTGATAGAGGTCCGGCCTTCCTCTCAGAAGTTGTAGAAGCTCTCCTTCAGGAATGCAACGTTGTTCACCGCACCAGCTTCGCCTACCATCCCCAGACAAATGGCATTATTGAGCGTTTTAATCGCACCCTCGGCGACATGCTGACCATGAATGTTATTGCTTCCGACCATTGTAACTGGGACCGCGTTCTCCCTTTTGTCACATACGCTTATAACTCCGCTGCTCAAGCCACCACCGGATTCTCTCCGCACTTTCTCCTGTACGGCCGTAAGCTTTCTTGCACAATGGACACCATTCTACCTTACCGTCCTGATGCTTCCGAATTTACAACTGTTTCTCAAGCCGCAACTTATGCCGAAGAATGCCGACAGCTTGCCCGGTCCTTCACTTCTCACGCCCAGCAGCAGCAGAAAAGAACCCGTGATCCCACTGCACTTCCTCCCGCTTATTTTCCTCACTCTTTGGTCT
This sequence comes from Amblyomma americanum, assembly GCF_052857255.1. NCBI lineage: Eukaryota > Metazoa > Arthropoda > Arachnida > Ixodida > Ixodidae > Amblyomma > Amblyomma americanum. The sequence continues at coordinate 147,890,539 of NC_135498.1, forward strand.
TGCTCTGGGCACCCTCCTCAGGTCCCGGCCTTTCGTCCAAACTTGTTAGCAAGTACCAGGGACCCTACCGTATTCTTCAGCAGACATCCCCCGTCAATTACCTCATCGAACCCCTTACGCCATCCCCTGATCATAGCCGCCGAGGCCGCGAAATTGTCCACACGACCCGCCTCAAACCTTACTACGACCCCGCCGTCGTCACATCGCCCTAGGCCGCCAGGATGGCGCCCTTTCGCCCGAGGGGGAATTGTAAGACTGGACACGGGCTTTAGAATCTTCAGAGGCTGGTGCTCAACGAAGAAGACAACGAGAAGCGCCGAACACTCCGAAGCTCGAGCGCCGAACGCTCGGTCGCTCGTGCGTGCTCTGGACTGAACGCGGTCTCTGATCTGTGCCTGGACGGTTCCGCTGGTTGTCGTGACGCTGTGCTTATTACTGTGTTGTGCTCTTATTAGTGTGGTGTGCTGTATTAGTAGTGTGCTGTGTTCTTATTACAATATATACTTCAGTGCTCGCGGCGGGAACTGCTAGAGAAGATAGCTGGGTACGCACTTGTAGGCGTGGCTGCAAGCCCTTCTGGCCCATGCGGTTTCGCCAATTTGGGCGCCGTAAACTGATTCCGCTGCAGCCGCAACGAAAATCATACTTTGAAAAATCTAAAAACTGATGCAGATATTACGGTCAGCTATAATTAACCTTTCAATAAATAAGGCGCATTACTGCAGGTAAAACATTAAATTAGATTACCAGATTAAATTAGATTAAAAAACATTATATTAGATTACCAGCCTGCTGGTTAAATAACACATGTTAGCTTTATTTTGATGCACTCTTGTAACACAAAAAAAATCTATTTAAAAATTACCACCACATCTTCAGAGAAACACACTGTAGACCATCAATTTTTGAGTGATTATACCATGTACAGTACTTTCTAGAAGATAAGGTTAGGCTCGGCATATATATATATATATATATATATATATATATATATATATATATATATATATATATATATATATATATATATATATATATATATATATAAACAAAAAAGCAGTTGCTAAACCACTCCAATTTGTCTTGCGAAGAACTCGCTGTCCTAGACATGTACAAAGACAGACAGTGGACCGAGATAAAGGCTATCAAGTCCAGAAGGGTTTCACGCGACTAAATCTTTGTCCCCACAATGCCAGCCTCCACTGCCATTACCATCCAAATTGTATAACTCAGTTATTAATCTTTCGATCTTCACCTTGACTCATGACGACGAGAGTGCCCTGTCACATGGCCTAAATTTCTGCCCCTCATCCGGTGGGTTCAGTGAGTTTCAGTTGTTTAAAAGCTTAAATTTTGCCCGTCATATGAGATTTAAGTATTATTTCCATGACCGACCACAAGATCCCGAACGTGATAAAAATTTTCCGTCGCAAAATCACTGGACTCCTCCAACTCAGAGAGAAAACTGCCTCGACAGCTACATTAAGGCGGTCCAAAAAGATGTACTGGAAGCATACAATAGTAAAAAGAAATTTCGCCGCAACCTTTCCGGAAAAGAAACCGCAGCAATAAAAAACTACCGTCTCGAAATGAGATTGTTATAAAGCCCGCAGACAAAGGTGGTGGCATCGTGGTGATGAACAAAACTGATTATGTCGCTGAAGCCGAAAGGCAGCTCACAGATAGCTCATTTTGCCGTCTCCTAGACTGTGACCCAACTGCCAAGTTTAAAACTGTTTTGGAAGAGACGCTATCCAAACTCACTTTGGGTAATAAACTAGTCAAAAGTACAGTCAATTCAATAATTCCACTCAGGCCTGTAGCAGGAAGATTTTACTTACTGCCCAAAATTCACAAACTTAACAACCCTGGCCGAGCAATCATTTCCGGAATAGGAACCGTAACTGAAAGTCTGTGGAGCTACGTTGACACCCTCATCAATAAAATTCCTGCACCATTTCAGTCCTTCATACAGGACATAGGACATTTCCTATCCAACATAGCCGAACTCAACATCCCCCATGGTGCCTTGCTTGTAACCCTTGATGTTGCGTCTCTCTATACCAACATTCCTCACTCCGATGGCATCCGGTCAGTTGTGCAGTTTTTTGAGAAACAAAACTTAAGTTCTAATGTTGATGGCCCTACGCTAGGTATACTTTTGAAATTAATACTCGAACATAACTTCGAATTTGATAGCAGACATGTTCAGATAAATGGAACATCGATGGGTACGCGGATTGGTCCTAGCTATGCAAAAATATTTATGGGTTCATTAGAAGACCAGTTTCTTGCTACACAACCATTAAAATTCTTCTACTATAAGATATTCATTGGCGACATTTTTCTCATTTGGCAGCATGGTGAAGCAGAACTTCTATCATTCATGTCTAGCTTTAATAATGCGCATGAGGCCATTACTTTCGTTCTTACTCGCCAACCTGAATTAGCTTTCTAGATGTGACAGTAACAATAAAGAATGGCCAAGTTATCACGAATTTATACCAAAAACCTAGCAACAGACCACAATACTTACACTTCGAAAGCAGCCATCTTAAACACTGGAAGGCTAGCATCCCGTATGGACAAGCCGACCGCTTTAAACGGATATGTTCTAACGAGCGCGACTTCGAAAGAAACTGTACCAACCTCCGAGACGCCCTGATTAAGTGGAAATACCCAGCGCGACTAACGATGCTGTAGAACTTGCAGGCCTTCTTGACTGCGAGGCACTCTTTAAAGCCGAAAACCAATCATCTAGTCAATCACAAATCAACCTGGTGCTTACTCACTCGGCATTGATTCCAAACGTAGCGGGCATTTTGAAAAAACACCATGTCATCCTCATGCAAAGTGATCGACTCAAATTTTTCAGCAAGCGCCCTGTGTTATCTACCGCCCTGGCAAAAACCTCAATGACATTCTCACTTCTTCGAAAACAGGCACAAGTGTGCCAATCGGCTGTCACCCATGCAAAAAATCGCGGTGCAGTCTACGCGCAGATGACATCTGGCTTCCAGCACAGCATCAGACTATTGTGAAAATTCGAGGTAACTATTCATGTGATACATGCAATGTAATCTACATGCTTGAATGTTCAATCTGTAAGGTTCAATATATTGGCCAAACAGGAGCACCATTACGATATCGTTTCAATAATCATAAAGCTCATTGCAAGACAGTGCCTCTTTCCTATCTCTAAACACGTGAACGATACTAAGCACCCTCTTCAAGTAACTTTACTGGAATCGGGCTTCAAGACCCACCATGAACGCGAAGTTCGCGAATCATTTCTTATACAGAAGTTCAATACTCTCTTGTGTTCTGAATGAAAATGTTGGAAAGCTGACTTGTCTTGCGTCATAACTGCATCATGCCATGTTTCATTTACGCTGAT